>NC_058130.1:31514868-31539396 GCF_016433145.1 Gracilinanus agilis | reverse complement strand
GAGACAGAAGGAGGGAGAAAGAGACACAAGGAGAGACACAGAGGGAAGGAGAGAGAGAGATGGAGGTAAGAAAGGGGGAGAGAGGAAAGAGAGGGAGAGAGAGAGGGATGACAAAAGGGGGTGGGGGAGAGACAGACAGACAAACAGACAAGAGACAGAGAGAGAGCACATAAGATAAAGGTAGCCAGCCAGCCTTCTCTCATGAACAGGTTGGGCCTGAAGTAAATTGCCTTCAGCCAAACGAGAAATCATATGTCCTGGGAAGGTGAGTCATCACATAGTTCCAATAAATAAAGTGAATCCAGGTGTTTCTATGGAACAAAATTTTAATGATATTTTCACCAAACAAAATCCATATTTGTGCCTCAATGTGAATAGGAGCTGCTGTCCTAGTAAATACGGAGGCATCCTGGTGATCACAGGCTGGAAGTAAGGGCCAAGGGGCCAGTGGTGATGAAATTAGGTTGTTCCTAATCTTATCCACAATAGGATTTTCCTGCTCTGCATGAGAATTGGAAAGAGAAAACTGGAGTGGAAGGGAAGGACAGGACAGCCCCTGTGGAGTGATAAGGATTTTCCAATTATACTTAATGTGCGCCTTCCATAAATCATGGAATATTTCCTGATCTGCAGATCAGGAGCTGTGGGCTCTGCATTTTTTTAGATGTGTTCTAAGAGATTGCAAGTAGGGACCTGAGAAGTAGATTGAAACCCCAGTAGAGATAAGCCACCTGTGTGTGTGAAGGGAAGGAGGAGTTCATCTAATCTGTCCACCACTTGAAAGGAAAGGAAGATACTGTTGGCATTTCCATCAAAAATATATTATGGCAGTGGTTGCAGAAGACCAAAGGCAAAAAAAGAAGAATTTAGCAGACATAATCAATCTCCCTAAAATTCTGTCATCATTTCTAGGGCTGCAGCTGCCTTTGTAAAAGGAAAAAAATGGATCATAGACTTTGAGCTGGAAGGAATCTTAGATGTAATGCTCTCCAGCACCCCTCATTTTACTGAAGAGGAAATCAAGGCCTTAAAAAAAAGGGCAAGTGGTTGGCCCAAGGCCACATACCCAATCAGTTGCAGAACGGAGATTTAGAACCAAGTCCTCTGCCTCCAAAGGGAGCTCGCTTTCTGACCAATGTACCACTGAGCCACCACAGAAAGGAACAATGGTTTGGAGTAAAGGCCTTAAAGATCTGATGTCAACTTAGATAAAGGAAGGGAAGGGAGGGGAAGGGAAGGGAAGGAGAACAGGAAAGGAAAGAGAAGGTGTGCTTCTTGTGCTGCAGGAAGAGAGAGGAAAACCAATGCTAAGCTGATGGCTCTTCCTTACCTGTGCAAGTCATTTAACCTCTCGGAGTGCCAGGTGCATGGATTCATAGACTGAGTAGGAAGTGATCACAGAAACCCTCTAGTCCAGGGGTCGGCAACATATGGCTCTCCAGCCATATCTGGCTCTTTTGAGGGCCAGATATGGCTCTTTCTGCAAGAGCCATAAAGTCCATTTTTTTCAGGCACTGTTTACAGGAGCGGCACTGTGAGCACTGTATGGCTCTCATGAAATTACATTTTAAAAAATGTGGCGTTTATGGCTCTCACGGCCAAAAAGGTTGCCGACCCCTTCTCTAGTCTAACCTCCTCATATTATAGATAAAGCTAGGAAAAGTTACACGATTCATCTGAGGTCGCATAGAAATGGTTGTTGGAAATAAATTTGTAATAAATAAATAAGAAAAGTATTTTTAATGTTTAAATGACTTGCCTGGAGTCCCATAGTGACTAAGTGGTAGATGTATGATTCAAACCCATATCCTGATTCTCCGGGTCTATCATACCTTCCACTATTTCATACTGCTTCTTCTCATCTTTCTACCCATCATTCCAAAGAGAGGCTGGGCTAGATGTCTCTAAGATGATGGTTCTAAATCTATGATAAAATGACCAACTGGCCAAGTGAAAGGACTGCATGCAGCCCATGTCATTTAAGGTCTGACTGAAGAAACTGGGTGTGTGATCTGGAAAGAAGAAACTCAGAGGAGACATTTTTATTGTCCTCAGGTATTAAGAAGATGGTCACCTGGGAAAGGGCATTGCTGTGTGCCTTCCATCAAACATGGAAACTATGTTTTGCTTCACATCTGAGGGAATGTCTGGAGCCAATGGGGAGAAGTTGATAAAAACCAAAATTTGGCTTAATGTCAGAGGATGGTCTCTAAGAAGAGCTGTCCCAAAATAGAATGGCTGTCTCAAGAAGTAGCAAATCCAAACTCTCCCCCCAAGCCACAACTCTTCTCCTTAAGCCCCAATCCCATCCTCAAACAGAGATGGATAAATGGTTGTCAGAGATCTTGTAGAAGGGGATTCTTGTTTAGGTGTGGGTAGGACTGAGTGGTTTCTGGGGCTCTTTCCAACTCCAAAATTCTGAATATTCATTGGGAACACAGGTTCAAAGCTCATATTCAGAGTCTAACCTATGTAGGTTCAGTTAAGCAAAGTTCTTCATAATGTAGCCCCTCCGACCTTTCCAGTCTTCTTACCCTTTTCTCCCCTATACAAACTCTTCAATAAAGGGAAACTGACCTCCTACCTATTCTATGAACAAGCATTGCAACTCTGTTCTAGGCTTTCTCCCATGTCAAGAATGTTCTCCCTCCTCCACTCTGATTACCGACCTCCCTGGCTTCCTTTAAGTCCCAACTAAAATCTGAACTCCAATAGGAAGCCTTCCCCAACTCCTCTGAATCCCAGTGCCTTCTCTCCATTATTTCTGTAGAGATGAAAATGAATATGCAAAATACTATTATATTTATAAAATTTTATTATCCACTCCCAAGAGCAAAAGAGAGGAAGAGGGAAGAGCTACAGAACTTATAAAACAATAACGTGACCACAAAAACGTGAAGGCGCAGGAGAGATTGAAGGGAATTTTGGGAAATACTAAGGGACTTCTGGAGGATGCATTCCAAGGTTTAGAATCTCCATTTATACATTTCCTATTTAACCTGCATAAATACAAAGCTTTCTTTGTATATATTTCTCTGCATGTTATCTTCCACCTGCCATTAGAATGTAAGGTTCTTGGGGGCAGAAGTATCTTTCAACTCTGTATCCAGAGCAGTTGGCAAAGTGTCTGGCACAGAGTAGGCACTTTATACATGTTTGTTGAATTGAATTGAATAAATACTTTTTTTAGTGATTAAAAAATCACACTACATTCATTCTTTATCCTATGAATTTTAGAGCAACCCTTTGGATGAATTATAATAATAAAAACTAGCATTTATACAGCACGTTGTAGTGGCACTTAAAAACGGCATAGATAGAGCGCTGGGTCTGGAGTCGGGAAAATCTAAGTTCAAATCCAGCCTCAGATACTAACAGAGCTAGTACTCTGTGACCTTGGGCAAGTCACTTATCCCTGTTTGCTTGAGTTTCCTCATCTGTAATAGGAGTTGGAGAGAGAAATGGCAAACCACTCCGGTATCTTTGCCATGAAAACTCCAAACAGAGTCACAAAGAGTCAGACACAACTGAAAAATTACTCCACAAAATAGTTTACAAACTAGATGTGTTTGCTTGTTTTCACTAGCTAAAAATGTAGTTACAGGATGACGTAAGGCTCTGCTTCTTGCTGCCTGATGTGATAAATTGATGAAAGGTCAATTTTGGAAATGTGAAATAAGGAGATCACTCTGGAGTTATCATTTCTCAGTGGTTACCCAGGAGAAGGGAGAAATCTAATTGTACTGGGAACCTCAGATCATTGAGAGTTGTCATTCGAACCTGCGAATTAAGGACAATATTCTTAATTCAGGCTTCAATTCTATACCGTGTTAAGTGAATAGAGTCTTTGTGCATTACAATCCTAGCTGCTATTTTTAGACCTTCTTGTGTAACTCTCACTTCTATGAACCTGGTTTGAGTTAATGAATGCCATTCCCATATACAGACTGTGTCACGTCCCAGCTCAGAGACAAGCCCCAAGTGGTCCAGCATCTTGTCCCATGGCCATGCCCACTGGAGTGAATCTTTGGGAAGGATTCCTAATTATTGAAGCAGTAATTTTTTCCCCCCAATCTCATTAGATTTCTTTCCTGCCTCTCTTTATCCCAGTCAAAATGTCCATCTCTTGCTTTAAAGTCTCTGTACCATTGTCCTCTTGTCTCTGGCATGTCCTACCCCCTTCCCTCCTCGTCTGGGAATACTGGCTTCTTTTAAGACCCAACTCAGGCATCTCTTCCTATTAGAAGCCTTTCCTGATTCCCCAAGGTGTTAATGCTCTCCTCTTCTGGAAATCCCTTTGTGTCCTTTTTTTTCTTTGCATTTGTTTCTCTGAATATATGGTATATTTTCCTTCTCCCCCCACTAGCAGTGGTTCCCAAGCTTTTTTGGCCTACTTCCCCCTTTCCAGAAAAAATATTACTTAGTGCCCCCGGAAATTAATTTAAAAAAATTTTAATAACAATTAATAGGAAAGATAAATGCACCTGTGGCCATCACCGCCATGCTGGATCACTGCAACACCCACCAGGGGGCAGTGGCGCCCACTTTGGGAATCACTGTCCTAGAGGTTAGGCACTGTTTTGGTGTTGCCTTTGCATCCCAACCTCCCAAATCCTGGCATAGTGCCTTGCACTGAATGAAAGTTTAATAAAATTCTTGTTAAAAAGGCTCAGTGGATAGAGAGCCAGTTTGGAGGCAAGAAGTCTTGCATTCAAATCTGGCCTCAGACACTTCCTAACTGTGTGACCCTGGGCAAATCACTTAACCCCCATTGCCTACCCCTTACCAATGCATATTTAGTATTGATTCTAAGACAGAAGGCAAGGGCACTAAAATAAATAAATAAACAAACAAACAAACAAATGAATAAATAAATGTTTTTTAAATTGAACTGTTAAATCACACAAAACAGTCAAGTTGCTGAAGGTTGTTTCTATTTTTTCAAGTTTTTGTTTATTGAGTTCTCTCTTCTTTCTTTCAAAAGTCAGCTTCCTATACTAGTAAATTTTAAGTTTTCTAATTTTCAATTCCTTTGCAGCCTGTTCACTGGACAACTAACAATTATGGCACACAGATGTAACTAGGTTGGAACAATTTAGGCTTTGACCCAGGGCACAAAAATTTAGAAGGCTCAAAAACTTAACCCATGTAAACTCCTTTAGCTAGAGAAGCAACTATGCTTAACTATCTACTTAGCAAGACTAATTCGCTAAGATAGGAAAATACTAGATACTGCTATTTGTGAACCACTATAGTAATTCCCTTATGTAATACAAATACATTTGTATTAATTTCACGTTGTCCAATTTTCATATCATAAATTGCAAAGCTGATTTGACAGTTCACTATCCCAGGCTCCAAGACACTCAAGACTCTAGCACTTAGCACAGGACCTGGCACATAGTAGATATTTAATAAATGCTACTTTTCCTCCTCTCATCAAGACAAAGGATGGAAGTCACCCATGGCCCCAACAGTTGAACAGTCAGAAAATCATAGACACTACAGTGGAGGGAATTCCAGACTCCTGTCCCCATTTCTCTCAGGCCTCAATCAAGCACACGACCTTTCTTGTAGAGCCCCCTCCAGCCCCTGTGTCCTACTCAGTTCAGGGTAGGTGGGTTCAGACTATGTTTGGTAGGGTTGTCCTGTCCCTACCCATATCTCAGCCCATACCTAGTTGATTTAAAAAAGCTGGCCACCATTGTTGTTACCACACCAGCCAGAATGCCTCTTCCTGTCCCAGGAGGCAAACAGGTTTCATTCAATTTGATGTAAGTTTGGACTACTTTCTAAAAAAATAAAACAATAATTTACACTCTGTAACTATCCCTTCTAGGATCTGATCCAGCCTCTCTTTGGAGGAAAGAATTAAGGAGGGAAGAAGAGAATCCTATAGATGATAGAAAAGCCTGACAGAACCTTCCCATTTTTAACTAATGCTTTAAGAAACTAATGCAGGCCTTACCCAGCCCTTGACGGAAAGAAACATGACCTCAATATAGAAGTGTAATGGGGTGGAGTTCTCTAGCTCTGATCAGGGCAAGAGGGTCGATTGTTAAAGTTTAAGTAGGAATATTTATGCCATAGAAATTGGCAAGTGGTACAACTCAAGGCTTGATTTATTATTTTGTTGGCTGTCTGGACTTGAAAAAATGATGGAGAAAAGATTAAAATGCTAAGTGAATTTAAAAGTATAATTCATATATATTTTTTGAGAGCTAGCTGTTAAAACTTTATCAATATACCCTTTCAGCAACGGGACCAGAAATGGCCTTCATCAGTAAGAAAGCTGTTGTAGCAAAGTCCCATCCCTGCATCTGTCCCCAGTCTGATTGCCTCAAGGCAACCCTTCCAGCATTGTCTAAAGAGTTGTAAGACCCATAAAGACATATTTTCATCCAGTCACCTTCTATTCTGATCACAGGGTGGCATTTGACACTATGAATCATTCTATTGTTCTTGAATTTCTAAAGGACTCTGTCTGCTTTTACACGAACCCATAAATCATTTTGATTCCCCAATCAGACTTCTCTAAGGAATAGCATTACGTCTGTTCATGGGGATTCGCTTTCTCTTCCTGGGTGGGAACTTGGGTATTCCACAGGATTCCTTTGCATTTTTTCTTCTCTTTTCATTATTGCCAATATGTAAGAAGACGCCATCTGTTTTTATTAAAGTTTTCATTCCTGGTTTGAAAGTGCATGACTCTTCCTACCAATCCATTCAACCAATACCAACTGCTATTCATTTGGAATTCCTCCTGAGTTACACAGGTGTGGCCAAAAGATTAGGACTCTTCCATTCATTCAAGAAATATTTATTTAGATTTTTCCTAAAAGCACACCACTATGCTAGACCTTCTGAGAGATATAATAATGGGTAAGAGACAATCTCTACACCCAAGAGAATTTATGACCTAAAAAAGGGAAATTTTCCATACATTTTGAGTGAAAAGGAGGGACTATATCAGAGTGAGTCATGAGTACTTTCAGGAAGTTGTAGGTGTCATCAAGAAGGTCAACACTTAGGCTCTAGTATGTCCAGACCCACTTTCTGGCTGTCTCCATACTGTGCTTTCGGTGTTCCAAGCTCTACCCATGACCCAAACTCCAGCTCTTCACCTAGTCTCTGATCAGTGAACATTCACTCATACTTCTGGGTCTCATTATCTGACCATGTCTGTGCCATTCTTCTGCACACATACCCTCTCCCCTCTTCCAGCATCAGCTCTGAAAATTATAATCATATCAACATTACCATTCCTGGAAAGGGTATGTGAATCATTTGCCCAAGACTCCCATCATCCTCCATAAAAAAGGTGATGAGACCCTCAACTTTGAGTAGTGCCTGGAGAAATAGGGAATGTACCCAAGAGATGAATGGAAAGAAACAATAAGTTTTGGCAACTTACTGGATATATAAGTTAAGTAAGATTGAGGAGTCCAGAATAACCCTCCCATTTCGAACCTGGGGTAATGGCGATGGTGGTATCTTCAATGATGATGGAAAACTAGAAAGAAAACTTGGTTTTGGAGAAAATATAATGAATTCTGCTTTGGAGACATTTGAAAACTCAATGGAACATTCAATTCAAAATGTCTAAGAGTCAGTTGGTAATGGAAGATTGGATTTCAGGAGATAAACAAGGACTGATGATAGATATCTCAGAGTTATCTACATAAATCCATGAGAGCTGATAGATTACCAAATTAAAGGCTACATAGAGAAAAAAGGAGAATCAGATACCCAGTCAGTGAGCATGATGTGGACAAAGATCTAGCTAATTGACTGAAAAGGTGGGCTGGGGGCGTCAAAGAAGTGGGAAGAGAACTAAGAAGGAGCAGGGTCACAAAAACCCAGAGAGGAGAAAACTTTGAAGAATTGAAGCAAATGGTACCAGAAAGCATCACAAGGGCCAATGAGTCCATCAGGGTCTGGCATATCTGAAGTCATCGCCTATGGCGACGGTACAGAAGATAAATGGGAAAATAGGTACATATATAGACTATTTGACTTTGAACAAGAGAACTAAATTGGACCTGTACACATGAAAAGAGTTCAAGATACTTTGTCCATTAGACAGTTGATTTAAGCATTGAATTTACTGAATGGTAGCTATTAGATTTCCATGGCAGAGGAAGAAAAAAGAAAGAAATTATAATTTTCATTCACTCAGATGGATTTGACCAATTCGAGTGTATTCACCTAAGATACCTAAAGGGCCTTTGCCATTTTTCTTTTCTTTTTTTTAACCTTACCCTCTATCTTGGAATCAATACTAAGTATTGGTTCCAAGGCAGAAGAGTGGTAAGGGTGGGCAATGGGGGTCAAGTGACTTGCCCAGGGTCACACAGCTGGGAAGTGTCTGAGGCCAGATTAGAGTCCATGATCTCTTGTCTCCAGGTGTGGCTCTCTACCCACTGAGCCACATATCTGGCCTTTGCCATTTTTCAAAGGATTGTGGAGAAAGTAGTTGGAACCTTAAAATGCATGGAAGTGTTGGTATACTTAAAGGACCTCATTCACACTGGAAAAATATGAGGAAATATTGATAAAAGTATTGGATCCGCTAAAGCAAGAGTGGTGGTGATGGTGGTGGTGGTAGTAGTAGTAATAGTACTAGTTGTGGTGGAAGTGGTAGTAATGGTAAGTAGTAGTCATGGCGGTGGTGGTAGTAATAATAGTAGTAGTGGTCATATTGGTATTAGTGGTAGTGGTAGTAATATTGGGAGAAGGAGGAGGAGTGGTGCTGGTGGTGGTAGTAGTGGGAATAATAGGAATAATGGTAGTAGGAGTGATGGTGGTGGAGGCGGTAGTAGTAGAAGGAATGGGTAATAGTGATAATGATGGTGATGGTGATGGTAATGATAGCAGATACATTTCAAGTCCATGATCTTGGATAAGGGAAAATAACACATCTTTATTTTGACTAAACTCTAACAGAAATTTAACATGTCCTTTCATTATTTGAAAACCTTATTCTGGGGGCAGCTAGGTGTCTCAGTGGATTGAGAGGCAGACCCAGAGACGGGAGGTCCTGGGTTCAAATCTGTCCTCAGACACATCCTAGCTGTGTGACCCTGGGTAAGTCACTTAATCCCCACTCTCTAACCTGTACCACTCTTCTGCCTTGGGACTCATACTTAGTGTTGATGCTAAGATAGAAGGTAAGGTTTAAAAAACAACACCACCTCATTCTAAGAGGGGTTCTAGACTACCCAAAGGAATCTATGACACAAAGAAGATGAAACCTGAGCTAAAGGATGCTGTCCTAAAACATCTGTCAAGTATATGGGTCACTTTCTCATTAAGGATTGGGAGCTTCCAACGGAGACAGAAGTGCTCCTTCACTGGGCACATCCAAAAAACCTTTTATCAAAAATTTGTTTAAAAAACCCCACAACTCTGCTGCAGCTGCTAACCCACAAATGATCTCATTTACAGATAGAGGACCAAGAAGAACTGGAAGCAAGATGGGAAGAGAGGTCGGTTTGACCCAAACCCTTTGAAACCGTGTCGAGATCTTTGGACTGACAATCTTTCAAAGACTTGGATGTCTGCCTCCCATGTGCATCAACGCTGGCCTCAGGAGAACTAAACAAGTCCTTTGCCCAGTATACATCTGCCAGCTTGTAAAGCTAAGGAGCAGGTCTGTGTCAAGAGAGAGAATCATCAGAAACTAATTTCATTTGCCAGGATAGGACTTAGCAACAATGACACTAGTTATCCTATATCCAAATTGGAGTCCTTGCCCTTAAATCGAATCGTTGCTGAAAAGTTCCAAGACAAATTTCAAGTGTAGCCAAAAGAACTCCTAGCTTATATTTGAAACAGCTCTGAGTTGGATGCTGATTGCCAGAGATGTGTACTATACTCTGTGAGCCCAGATGCAGATGCTCTGTCCCAACGGTCATATTTGTCATTCCACAGGAGGGGTGAAGGCTGTCAGGCTGTGGGAGCTGGGCTGACATCAAATGAAAATAGATCTGAGAGTTTGGAACTTTCATCAGAAAGTGGGAGATCAGCATATGTGAACCTTGTGTCATTCCCTCCTCTCTAGCTAGTCCCTTTATCTCCTTCTCAACAACCACTTTGTGGCCAACACCAGAGCCTATTCCCTAGAGGAGCTTTCCTAACAGAGGTTTGGCTCTCCTGATGAGTGGCAACCTCTCCTATATCAGCATTTGAGGAAACCCCAGGCTATGTATGATATACCTCACTTCCTTCTTTCTGGACACCAGTTTTGGCATCACTTCACCAATATCTTCACTGCCCTGGTTGCTCCCCTCTCCAGACCTGGAACCAGAAACCATGTTTAAGTCAGCTCTGCCATTGTTCTTGAATGGGGCTGATCAGTTTACTCCCTGATGGTTCCACTCACTATATCTATGCCTTTTNGACTTGCCCAGGGTCACACAGCTAGGAATTGTCTGAGAACAAATTTGATCCCAGGACCTTCCATCTCTAGGCCTGGCTCTCAGTCCACCAAGACACCTAGCTGTCCCCTATCTTCAAACCAAAACACTCCTCTCTGGCCACTTCTCTTCTCCCCCAATAAAATGTACACTCCTTGAGGGAAGAGACCATTTTCATTTTTGTATTCATATCCCATGACTTAATAAATGCTTTCTCATTTATTCATCAAATATCACTGGTTTGAGTTGTCCTTTGGATTCATTTGATCAAATGAGTTAATATTTGTAAAGTCTTTCATGAAGATCAAATGAGATAATATTTGTAGATCACTTTGCAAACGGTAGAGCACTATATAAATGCTACCTTTATTGTGCTAGGAATCGTGAGCCTTGAGCAGAAATCTCAGTGGAGCCCACAGGTGGCATTTCTAATGCATGCATGCAGCGCTTCCAGGAATGATGCCCCAGGCTTTATACCACACCAGCTAATGTTTGAGCACGAACTATGTGTACCTACTGGCTTATGCTTCTGGGCATTAGAAGATGGAGAGAATTTAAAGGGCTCACAACCACTGCATACATCTCTTGCTGAAGACATTGACTGAAGAAAACCTATCAACTAGCCATGACTTGAGCTCTTAAAAGCTATGGAATAAGCTGATGACAGTACACTTCTCAAGTTTGTTGCCCAAAAAGTCAGCGAGGTGACAATCTTGTTGGAAAGCCTTGGTGTTCAGGAACACACTAGACAGTATTCTGATGGAAAACTATTCCATCCCAAGGAGCTGAGCTCCCTGAAAATGTATCTGTTTACGAAATGGGAGAAAGGCTTCCATACAATTCTCTTCAAACACCTGCTGCCCACAGGGAAGTTAGTCATACTCTTTACTGAATAAGAAAAAAGAAATGAGGGACAGTTTGCCAAGCAGACTCTGAGCAAAGATATGCAAGACTGTCTGAGCTAGATAATAACTTAGCAGCTGATGATTTTAATGAAGACACTGTGTACTGGAAATTCCAGGGCTGTGCTGGTAAATGTTTAATAACCAGTTATCAGGTTGGGGAGGGGGGAGTATGCTGGACACACTTTTTAGTTTAACATTTTCTCCTTCACTTTCTTAAACCTAGAAAAACAACCAAACAGTAAGCCCTGATCTCTAGAGATTATTCATTCCAAGCTCACATTGAAAATTTAACTATCAGCTCTCCACAAGGGTTAGAAGTGGCTCCAAGATACAGCTAACACTGTCCATATCCAATCTACCTTAAACTAAAGAGAATTCTGTTCCAAAAGCGAGAACCAAATCCTTTGTCTTCAGCTGAGAAATTCAAAGGGTACAAAAAGAATTTATAGATGTTTGAGAAATCCGATGGCCAGTTAGAGCCATCTTTAAGCTTGATTTTTAGAAAGTAGATCCATGGGTCTAATAACTGTGTCCCAAAGCCTAGATCATCAGCCAACTGAGGCATGGTTCAGCGGGTCACAGGAGGGTTAGAACCACCCAACCAGGGACCAAACTCACTTGGGAAGTCAAACATTAACGTTTTGTATGTTGTATACACTTTGATTGTAATTATATGTGTTGGATTATGGTTATATATTGATGTATATGCCAACTATTATCATGTGTTTTTATATATACATATATATATTGCTCTGTGTGTTTATTTTCTTATACACAATTGGTATGTATGTATAAATGCACTCTGTGTGGCCTGCAAGCATTTAGAAGACATAGAAATGGGAGAGCTGGGCTTGAACTAATTTCCTGTTTCAGATATTTATTAGCTATGCGATTCTGGACAAATTACTTCAACTCTAGGAGTCTCAATATCATCATTCATAAAATGGAGAGAATAGTAATAGCCCATTTCTCCCAGGTTATTGTGGAGTCTAAATAAGATAATATATAAAGCACTTTGCAAATCTTAAAGTATTATATCAAGGCTAATTTTTATTATTATATTATGTATTCTATTTATTATGTTGATTTGGGATTTTATTTTGAGGGGAGATAGCTATTAATTTTCACACTTATTATGATGCCTATAATGTATATCTGGAGATGTTCAAGTATACCTTGAATAATTTTGCAGGGACTTCAGAATCTTTTGCTGAGGGGAGAATATAGCCTGAAAGAATCTGTCTGTCTGTCTTTCTGTCTGTCTGTTTTTCTCTGTCTCTCTGTCTCTGGCTCCATTTCTATCTCACTGTCTCTGTCTCTCTGTCTCTCCTGTCTCTCTTCTAGCTCTCTCTCTCTGTCTCTCTTTCTTACTCTCCCTCCTTCCCCTACCTCACCCTCTCATTCTTTCTGATTTGGATTTCCAGAGTTAAGAGGATAGCACCAGAGACAGGGCAGCAGGCAGTTGTGGTAAAGAATAGATGGCAAGATCAAGTATGCTTCTGAAGCTGCCAGAGCTGACCCAGTCACAAAGGACACCATAGAACAGTCACCTAAAGACTTGTGGCTACCCTGAATTCCTAATTTTTTTATGCATGTTTAATTTATTTAGAATGTAGATGGCAAAAGAGCAACAATGCATTAATGTAACTACCAATAAATATATGCCACGTTTTTAATTTTTAATTTATTTATTATTTGTTAAATTAAGTTCCCATGGAACTCCCTCCCTCCTTCCCTTTCCCACACTAGAGAAGATATCATTTGGCCTATATAAGTATGCATAGTTATCAATGTTCCAAGTGAATCCTGAGTTCAAGTCTCACCTCTGATAACACCTTGACTGTATAATCCTGGGCAAATCACCTAATTTCTCCTTCATATTCTAGTCAACTCCCTAAATAGAAATTGTGGAGAATATAAATGTGATGAATTTCTTAACCTGAAAGTTCCCTATTTCACATCCCTATCAGAATAGGAGGGACTTCATTTTCTGATCTGATTTCACTAAAAAATGTGCCCAAAACATTGTCAACGGGGCTTTTACTTCCAGCCCATCCTGAGAGGGTCATGTTTTAGATTGACTAAATCTTTAAACAGATTGAATGCAACTTAGTAGTCAATTAATCAGAAACTAAATGCTGGACAGGGGATGGGGTTGATAGAGCTAAATGATCTTATTACTGAGACATATGGGCATCTGGGTGGGGAAAGATGCCAAGAGAACAGGCCCCAGAGGATGCAGGATTTAGAGTCTGCTGGGTGCATCTGTTTTTTAGCAATGTCTCTTTATTGAGGTTTGTCAAGGGAAAAGAACTCACATATATACATTAAACACACACATACCCCCCCCCCCCAAAAAAGTGTTATGGAGAATGGGTACCCTGTTCCCACTTAAGAAAATGTGAATATGGGAAACAATGTGTGAAAATGGAGATAAATGCACAATATAAATTGGAGGATGGTGATTGGTCTCAGAAAAGTGTTTTGCTTTAGAAAAGATTTCACCTTAGGTCCCTTTAAAGGGAGAAATCCCCTAAAGTGTTTAAAATAGGATTTGATTTCTAGGAAATTTTAAATCTAGAGGCAGAGGGTTACATGGGAAGAAATACTAGACTGGGAGTCTCTGGATCACATCCACCATTAACTCATTGTGCAACATAAATATGGTAAAAAAAAGTCTTGACCTTGGAGTCAGAAAACATAGGTTCAAATCTTGCTACTGGAACTCAACTCCTTGAATGATGAATGATCATGAATAAGTCATTTAACCTCAATGTGCTTTTCAATTTCTTCATCAGTAAAATGAGGAGTTGGTCTATCTGACCTCTGATTCCTCTTCCAACCTTATATGTGTGATCCTTGTGGTCCTCATCTGCAAAATGGAGACACTGGATGGGTGCTCTTTGGTTGCCATCTATACATCCCATGATCTGTGATCCTCTGTTGAAAGTGATAACAACAACAATAATAATAGTAGCTAACATTTACATAGTGCTCAATATGGCCCTAGTCCTGTGCTAAACTTTTTACAAGTTTTAACTCATTTGAACCTCATGAAAACCCTAGAAATTAAATGCTATTATTATCTCCATTTTTTTGTTGTTGTTTAGCCTTTGCAGTCATTTCTAACTCTTGCGACCCCATTTTAGGGTTTTTTTTTTTTTTTTTTGCCAAAGATACTGAAGTGCTTTGTCATTTCCTTCTCCAGCTCATTTTACAAATGAGGAAACTGAGACAAACAGAGTCAAGTGACTTGCTCAGGGTCACAAAACTAGTGTCTGAGGTCAAATTTGAACTAGGATCTTTCCAACTCCCCGGCCAAATTTTCTATCCACTACACTACCTTATGTATTTATTTTTAGGTCAAACCTAATCAAATTTCAGGCTATGTAAGGCAGAAGTAGGGGTCAAAGGGATTACCAAAAGATTGCAAGCCTAGCCAAGAGGTCTTTGAGATCAGGGATGCTGAAGGTCTATCCAAAAATATTCTTTTTGGAGCCCACCTTCTGCATAGTGTTTTGTTGTTGTTGTTTTCTGGCAGACTTTTTTCCTCACTTGGAGAAACTAATTCTGAAGTTGCAGCAACTTTCCTGCAGCTGGAGTTACTCAGAAGTCCTTTATTCATCCATGACCACATTATTATTATTATTTTTTAAAGCCCTCCGTGGTGACTCTGGGCAAACAAACATAGTAGGGAAATCTTGGTCTTGTCCCCGCTTGGCCACCGAAGGAGGACACATGGTTTCAATGAGGCCTTTGTTATCTGATCAAGCATCCCCTCTGATTTGCAATTTTAATGAAAATCAGACACCTGCACCCGCAGCTGATCTGTGCTCATCGGATTAACAGGCCCTCAGAAAGAAAGCAGGCTCCTTATCAGAGGAACTGAAGCTCTGGGGATCCAGTTACTGGAGGCCAGACGGTGATTTTTGATGGAGATGTTCCTGGGAAGAAAGAGGCCTTTATCCCCAGTTGGACAGAGACCTGCTCCAAGAGGGAGCCACGCCAAATGGGTTGTTTGCTGCAATGTTAACTTGGGCCCTGGAGTCCCTGGAGAGCTGGACAGCTGCCCCCTCCCATCCCTGATTTCCTCAGGCCCCCTGATTTCTGCCCATCATCTGGCCTCCAGGAGAGGCAGCCTCCAAATCAGGAAGACCTCAGCTCAAGGCCCACCTGGGGTACAAGTCATTTACTCTCTCAGGGTTCTAGGCAACTCTTCATTCCTGTAGTATGTTCTACCTCCATTGGTAAAGGGGGTTCCTTCACTTGAAAGTTCTTACCATCAATGGCTTCATGGGTCGAAGCTTTTGACTAAGAAATATCCTTGGAGAAAGCCTCAGAGTCTTGTCCGTAGCGTCTGATTTTATTCTTTTCTGGATCGATCTAGGAGAGGAGCTGGTAGATTTTTAGATGATCGGGGCCCCCACGCTTTCCCCCACTTTTGATTGCCATATAAATCCGAGAGCCAGACCATGATTGAAGAACTAGAGAAACCAAATCTTGCTGGATGGAATAAGGTAACTGAGAAGAGGGGACAAGGAGGTCACTAAATTGTCCTGGAGCTTAGTAAAGATTATCATATGGGATGGCATTCGATTTTGTCCTATGAAATGATGAGAAGGTTAATCATTTAAAAACATGGAAAGATCGACATAAAATAAGGGAAAAGGAAATGAGCAGAACCAAGAGAACATTACATACAGCATGAGAACATTATTTGAAGAATGACTTATGGACACCCACCTCCAGAGAGAGAGTTGATAAATAGAAAGAAGTAACATCATTTTATATATCACAACTTTCTCCATCGGGGTTTCACTATAGCATAGGTCAACATAAGAAATTAAATGGGAATTTTGTGGAAGTTTAGTGGAAGCCAGTAATGGCACATGAAGGCCAGCAGATGAGAGAAAAAGTTTAGAAGCTCAGAAATGCGTAAAATATATGTATAATACTATATAATATCAACATATTTTACCTGTTAATATCATAAATATTTGTTCTACTATAAACACCCCAGAAAAGAAAAAAATTCAGACTTCTCTAGTAAGAAAGGTAGGGTCTAAAAATTGTACTTGGGTTTTCCAGATTGTAAAGATGCCATACCCCTAATGTCCCCAATATGGGAGGGATGCCTATATAAATCTTTTTTGTCAAAGGTTGCCTCTCTAGTGTGGAGGGCAGGGAGGGAAACACCTAGGAATTTTAATGAAATAAACAAATGAATTCACTAAAATAAATAAATAAGGATCATTATATGGAGAACAGTGTCACCAAAGATCCATTGAGGGAAAATGATGTGGTAAAGCTTTCTGGTTGAGCTGAGGAAGGTGTTTTAGAAACCAGTAGAGCCCATCAGTGGAACTGCAAGAGAAGCAATAAGGTCTTC
Organism: Gracilinanus agilis; assembly: GCF_016433145.1. Lineage (NCBI taxonomy): Eukaryota > Metazoa > Chordata > Mammalia > Didelphimorphia > Didelphidae > Gracilinanus > Gracilinanus agilis. The sequence goes on along the minus strand of NC_058130.1, from coordinate 31,522,684 downwards.
CCCTGACCAGTTTATACTCTATACCCCTGCCCAAATGATCTCCTTAAAATATAAATTTAGCCATGTTGTGCTCCTGCTTAAGAATCTTCAATAGCTCCCTATTCCCTCTAGGATAAAATGCAAACTTCCCAACTGTGTCTTTAATGCTTTTTTATTAATCTGGTTCAGCCTAGTTTCTTTCACATTATTTCTCTTCATACCCTCTATGTTATAGCCAGACATTCCTCATGTTCTCTGAATTCACCATTTCATTAGATTTCATGCCTCTGTACAAACTATTTTCCTTGTTCAGAGGGTCCTCCTCCCTCATCACCTCCTAGAATCCCTGTCTGAGCTCAAAAAATCTGTTCCATTGGAAATACCTTTGGCTAAACCCATCAGTGTTAATATTCAATACCTCCTTGAAAAATTCCACATATGCTTATATATATGCATATATATACATATATATATATATGGAGAGGTTGTGTCTGTCTAGTTGATTGTAAGTATTTTGAGGACAAGACCTATTTTTAAAATTATTTCTTTATGCCCAGTTAAAAACTAAATAAGAGATTATAAAAATCAAAGGAGAAATCAATAAAATTGAAAGTAAAAGATTTATTGAATTAATAAATAAGATTAGAAGCTGATACTTTGAAAAAATAAATAAAATTGACAAAGTACTGGTCAATCTAATTAAAAAAAGGAAAGAAGAAAACCAAATTATCAGTATCAAAGATGAAAAGGGAGACCTCACCTCTAATGAAGAGGAAATCAAGGTAATCATTAAAAACTATTTTGCCCAATTATATGGCAATAAATATAGCAATCTAGGTGACATGGATGAATATTTACAAAAATATAAATTGCCTAGATTAACAGCAGAAGAAATAGAATACTTAAATAATTCCAGAAAAAGAAATTGAACAAGCCATCAAAGAACTCCCTAAGAAAAAATCCCCAGGAGCAGACGGATTCACAAGTGAATTATATCAAACCTTCAAAGAACAACTAATTCCAAAACTATACAAACTATTTCACATAATAAGAAAAGAAGGAGTTCTACCAAACTCCTTTTATGACACTTATACGGTACTGATCCCAAAGCCAAGTAGATCAAAAACAGAGAAAAAAAATTACAGACCAATCTCCTTAATGAACATAGATGCAAAAATCTTAAACAGAATACTAGCAAAAGGACTCCAGCAAGTGATCAAGAGGGTTATTCATTATGATCAGGTGGGATTTATACCAGAAATGCAAAGATGGTTCAATATTAGGAAAATCATTCACATAATTGACCATATCAACAATCAAACTAACAAAATGACATGATTATCTCAATAGATGCTGAAAAAGCCTTTGACAAAATACGGCATCCATTCCTATTGAAAACACTGAAAAGTATAGGAATAGAAGGGCCTTTCCTAAAAATAATAAATGGTATATAACTAAAATCATAAATAAACATCATCTGCAATGGGGATAAATTAGAAGCCTTCCCAATAAGAGCAGGAGTGAAACACGGTTGCCCATTTTCAACTCTATTATTTAACATTGTGCTAGAAATACTAGCAGCAGCAATTAGAGAAGAAAAAGAAATCGAAGATATTAAAATAGGCAATAAGGAGACTCTTTGCAGATGATATGATGGTGTACTTAAAAAATCCTAGAGAATCAACTAAAGAGTTAGTGGAAATAATCAACAACTTTAGCAAAGTTGCAGGATACAAAATAAATGCACATAAATCATCAGCATTTCTATATATCTCCAAAATATAGCAGCAGGAAGAGAAATTCCATTTAAAATCACCTTAGACAATATAAAATACTTAGGAATCTATATGCCAATACAAACACAAATATGAAACTCTTTCTACACAATTAAAACTATATCTAAATAATCGGAAAAACATTGATTTCTCATGGGTAGGATGAGCTAACATAATAAAAATGACCATCCTACCCAAATTAATTTACTTATTTAGTGCTATACCCATCAAACTACCAAAAAACTTTTTTACTAAATTAGAAAAAAACTATAGCAAAGTTCATTTGGAAGAACAAAAGACCAAGAATATCAAAGGAAATATTGAAAAAAAAATATCAAGGAAAGTAGCCTAGCAGTACCAGATCTTAAACTGTACTATAAAACAGTGGTCATCAAAACAATATGGTACTGGTAAAGAAACAGAAGGGAAGATCAGTGAAATAGACTAGGAGTAAGCAACCTCAGCAAGACAGTTTATGATAAACCTAAAGAATCCAGCTTTTGGGACAAAACCCCACTATTTGACAAAAACTGCTGGGAAAATTGGAAAACAATATGGGAGAGATTGGGTCTAGATCAACATCTCACACCTCATACCAAGATAAACTCAGAATGTGTGAATGACTTCAATATAAAGAAGGAAACTATAAGTAAATTAGGTAAGCACAGAATAGTATACTTGTCAGATCTCTGGGAAAGGAAACCTTTTAAAACCAAGCAAGAGTTAGAAAAAAATTACAAAATATAAAATAATAATTTTGACTACATTGAACTAAAAAGTTTTTGTACAGACAAAACCAATGCTACCAAAATTAGAAGGGAAGCAACAAATTGGGAAAAAATCTTTATAACAAAAAACTCTGACAAAGTCTAATTACTCAAATATACAAGGAGCTAAATCAATTGTACAAAAAATCAAGCCATCTCCCAATTGATAAATGGGCAAGGGACATGAATAGGCAATTTTCAGATAAATAAATCAAAGCTATTAATAAGCACATGAGAAAGTGTTCTAAGTCTCTAATAATTAGAGAAATGCAAATCAAAACAACTCTGAGGTATTACCTCACACCTAACAGATTGGCTAAAATGACAGCAGGGAAGAGTAATGAATGTTGGAGGGGATGTGGCAAAATTGGAACATTAATGTATTGCTGGTGGAGTTGTGAATTGATCCAACCATTCTGGATGGCAATTTGGAACTATGCCCAAAGGGCTTTATAAGATTATCTGCCTTTTGATCCAGCCATAGCACTGCTTGGTTTATACCCCAAAGAGATAATAAGGAAAAAGACTTGTACAAAAATATTTATAGCCTTGCTCTTTGTGGTGGCAAAAAAAATGGAAAATGAGGGAATGTCCTTTGATTGGGGAATGGCTGAACAAATTGTGGTATCTGTTGGTGATGGAATACTATTGTGCTCAAAGGAATAAAAAACTGGAGGAATTCCATGTGAACTGGAAAGACCTCCAGGAACTGATGCAGAGTGAAAGGAGCAGAACCAGGAGAACATTGTACACAGAGACAGATACACTGTGGTACAATCGAACATAACAGACTTCTCTACTAGTAGCAATGCAAGAATCCAGAGCAAGGCTGAGGGACTTATAAGAATGAAAACTAGCCACATTCAGAGGAAAAACTGTGGGAGGAGAAACACAGAAGACAAACAACTGCTTGAACACATGGGCTGATGGGAATATTATTGGGGATGTAGACACTAAATGATAACTCTAGTCCAACTATCAATAATATGGAATTAGGCCTTAATCAATAATACATGTAAAGCCCAGTGGAATTGTGCATTGGCTAAGGGGAGTTAGGTGGGTTTAGGGGAGAGGGAAAGAACATGAAACATGTAACTATAGGAAAATATTCAAAATTAAAATTAAAAAATTAAAATAAAATTGTTTCTTTGTAATGTTACCCCTTAGCAGAGTGATTGACATCTAGTAAGCATTTAACATATGCTTGTTGGGTTATGTTGGATGGGGGAATCCATTTCTAAAAGTTCAATTCTTCAGTCATTTTCAGTAATGACTGACTCTTGGTGATCCCATTTGGAATTTTCTTGGCAAAGATACTGGAGTGATTTGCCATTTCCTTCAGATGAAGAAACCAAGGCAAAAAGGGCAAAGTGACTTGCCCAGGGTAAAAAAAAGTGTCTGAGTCCAGATTTGAACTTAAGAAGATGAGTCTTCCATATTCCAAGCCCAGCACTCTATCCACTGTGCCATCTAGTTGCCCTAGGAGGCAGTACAAGTATTTTAATCTCCATTTTACAGATGGGAAAACTCAGATCTGGCAGGAGAATGGCTTACTCAGATTGGAGATAAGCATAAGAGTTTACATTTAGGTTTTATGCTAAATATGAGAATTCTAAATTAATAATGTAGTCACCCATTTAAAAATATTACAGCTTAAGTCAAATTGACTTTTAGCAGCTTTATTTACAAAGAGATAGAAAGAGTGAAAGTGGAAAAAGGTAGAGAGAGAAAGTACTGCCCAGCTACCAATACCCTCAGTTTAATCCTAATGTCTCCAGACTGCAAATTCGAATCTGGAAGTGCATCTCACTAGAATCCAAAGTCCTAATTAGGAAGCCAAAATCCTAAGAGCCAGGAGACACTGAAGAATCCACAAAGAACCTTCAGTATACATGAGGCTAGGACCACCATGAATATCACCAGAACTCACACTGAAGGGAGTGCCTCACCAAAGCACCAAATGGCAGAGAGGGTCTCCTCACAGAAGAAGTGAGGAAGGAATCACTCCACTCACCACCACAGGATCCAAGGAAAGAGTCTTCCCCTCCAGTCCGGCTCACCAATGCAGAGAACCCCACTGAATCCTTGAGCTGGTCTTTTTAAAGCAGTTTTCTCAATGTCACTTCCTGTTGCTCCCCCACTTTATAGGAACAAATAAGTCTTTCAATCTGCCTACCACTGCCCAAGGGGCAGCAGTGACCTCTGTAGTTGTCACCCACTCTAGCAAATGACTTGTAAACTCTTAAACTTAGTGACTGGTAAGGTACTAAGTAGGGGTACTTACTTTTTTTGATTGATTAACTTAAAAGTTGCTGATGACAAAGAGAGTTTGATTCACTCTTCACATAAGTAAATGCCATACCTCGAACTGAAATATGAGTCTTCTGATTACAAGTTCAATGCTCTTCCAACTATACCTAAAGCACCTTAAAAATACACAGTGCTGTTATTAATAATTATTATTATACAACATGCATTTTTGAGTCACCTTACAAAAATGTGATCTGTTTCCATTCCCTTTCCACATTCCCAAGAAACTGAATGCCACTGAATTATACAAAGCTTTAGGACAGCATGATACAATGGAAAGAGACCTGAATTTGGAATCTCAGGACACAGGTTCAAATCTTGCCTCTGAAATTTCTTAGATGACCTTGGATAAGCCACCCCCCAAATCTCTGCTTCATATGTGATATGATGTCATTTATCAATCCGATATGTAGGGAGGTAGACCAAGTGATGCTTTGAGTTTTCTAGTTATCACAACTCCTGTGACCCATAAGAGGTATCCATCTAGGTAATACAGTGGATAGAGTGCCAGGTCTAGAGTCAAGAAGACTCATCTTCCCAAGTTCAAATCTGGCCTCAATGTTTTTTAGCTGTATGGCCCTAGGCAAGCTATTTAACCCTGTTGGCCTCAGTTTCCTCATCTATAAAATGAGTTGGAGATGGAAATGGCATACCACTCCAGTTTCTTTGCCAAGAAAACCCCAAATGAGGACTCAAAAAGTCATATACAACTGAAATGACTAAATAATAAATTATCTAAACAGTCTCCCAATTAATATTGATAACAATAATCATAGCTAGGATTTATATCATTCCTCTTTCTCTGGAAAAATTCTCTGGATTATGATTTAGCTGAGAACTGTCCAACTAGCAGACTCCATTTGGTCAGCAAAAGGCTTCAGAATGATCAGGGGCTCATCTATACATTCACTTTTACCAGTGTGCCAAATACTTTGCTTAAGCTCTATATAAATTTCACCTCATTTAATCCACACAACAACCTGTGCGGTAGATGCTATTTTTATCTCCACTTTACAATTGAGCAAAGTGAGGCACATAGGTTAAGTGACTTTCCCATGATCACACAGTTAGAGACTGAGTCGGGTTTGAATTCAGATCTTCCTAATTCTAGACCTGCTGCTCTAGTCACTACCCCACATACCTACAAATTCTTTCCAAAGTGTAAAAAGCTAGAAATTGGTCTCTGAGGCTTATCATAGGAAGTATCAGCTTCCACAGAAGTGCTGATCCGTATGTGGAAAGGAGTTAGTAAGTATTAAATGGTGTCTTTTGCCTGAAGATCTCCAAGTCCTTTAGCTAGAGAACATATTAATCCCTGCAACAGACCTGTGAATTGAATAACAAATTGTCTTTCTTTGTCTTTTAACTAATGACCAGGATCATGTCTACCCTTCCTCTTAACATGTGACAGAGGAAATCCTACCTTCTGCTCTTGTCTAAGAAGAAAATATATGAAAACCTCTGTGTAGAATGCAAGGAATGTATTGATTGCAGTCAAAAAACTTAATAAACACATTCAATAACTGAGAGAAATTCTCCAGGCTCCAAGCAGCCCCCTCCTAACAAGTTTGACTTATCCTACTCCCAAAGAAATAATGGAATCGTGGAAAGTAACTGCTATGAAAGTATTCTGGGTCCTTTGGATGAAAGGGGAGAACTATTACTCTCATCTCAACGTTCTTTTTTCAGTGTTTCACCCCCCCCCAAAGAAATCAAGTCATGACTAGCGATTTCTCTTTTCCACCTTCTCTCTAAATCAATAATTGGACTATCCCAAAAGATTAGGGTTCAGGGAGACACACATTCTTACATCACTCTACAAACTCTCTGCAGAGATTTTACCTTGATACTGCTTAGATTTTAGTCGTTTCCAATCTCAAAATCATAAACTCAAGTTCTCCAGAATTCTCCACTACTGACATTCTCTCCTTAAGTCTTCATCATCTGGGACCCATTTCCCCCCAGAATGTACAATAAACATGCCACATTGCAGGTGAGAGAGCCAAGTATGTACAGATGTCCTTTAAAAATGGTTCCAGAGATCAATGATCGAGATGTCCTGAGATGGGAGGAGGTCCAAAGGGAATGGGAATTCTGACCCAAACAAGACAGTTAGGCTGCACTGCCCTTGAAGCCAGGAAGCTCTGAATTCAAATTCTACCTCAGATATTTATCATCTATGTGGTCCTAGTGAACCACCACAGACTTCAGTTTTCTCATCTATAACATGGGAATAACGATAACATCTACTTCACAGGGTTGTTGTCAGAACAAAATGATATGGCACACTATAAGACACTTTGTAAACCTTTAAAAGCACTATGTAAATATTAGCTATTATCATTTTTAAAAACCCTTACCTTCTGTCTTAGAGTCAATGCTGTGTATTTGTTCCAAGGCAGAAGAGTGGTAAGGGCTAGGCAATGAGGGGTAAGTGATTTGCTCAATTTTATACAGCTTGGAAGTATCTAAGGCTAGATTCGAACCCAGGACCTCCCTTCTCCAGGCCTGGCTCTCAGTCCAGTATGCCATCTAGTTGCCCCCCACCCATAAGATATTATCATTAATGATATTAGTAAGAATGAGACCCAGCCTATATTTTCATGATTCCTAATATGGAATGAAAGTCAGCCTGGGAGTATGGAACAGTATTATAGGCATAATCCCCATTGATGGGGAAGTTGAGACTTGAATCATATGAGTTCTTAAATTCTGTGCTGAATGGGCTTTGATTTATACTATTTGCGCAAAGTTCAGCATTAATACAGTGAGGCCCCAGGAATGGGTAAGGGGGGGGTGGGTCACTAGCTTGTCCAAGGAGAATATACCTTGACCATGTTAAATAACAGAGTAGGCCAAAGTGCTTATGGTGACCAGTGTGAAACAAGAAAGAAAGAAAGAAGAAGGAAAGAAAGAAAGAAAGAAAGAAAGAAAGAAAGAAAGAAAGAAAGAAAGAAAGAAAGAAAGAAAGAAAGAAAGAAAGAA
>NC_058130.1:31449358-31504976 GCF_016433145.1 Gracilinanus agilis | reverse complement strand
TTCTCTCTCTCTCTCTTTCTTTCTTTCTTTCTTTCTTTCTTTCTTTCTTTCTTTCTTTCTTTCTTTCTTTCTTCCTTCCTTCCTTCCTTCCTTTCTTTTTTTCTTTTTGTATGTTCATTGCCTTTTAGGTTTTCTCTTTAAATATTCTTAAGATGATCTGGCTTAGGACTCTCACCAAAGTTTCTGTAAACTTATTTCCCCCTCTATTGTTTCTTCCTGTTTCATGGAGTGATAATGCTTATAATCATTTATCATCCTCCTCCATAAGTTTTTATAAATGACTTTATATTCTAAACATGTTTCCCATGGATGCCAAAATGATTCTCTTCTCTAGAAGAGCAAATATTTGTTTCTAAGGCTCCTTTGTTCTCTTCATTGTGGCAATTGATTGCATTGGTAAAAATTCCTTAGGAAAGGGGTGCTAGTCAATGTCTGCTTTGTCTTCTTTTGTTTATTTTCAACTCTTGGTGTCAACAGCTTGTTTAAACAGGTCAGGACAGTGTTGCCTCAATTCTATGCCCTATCTTCTTTTTTATTATTTATTTTAATCTGGTATTAAAGTATATATTGATTTAATTAAGAAGATCTTTTCAAGTTCTTCAGGGAATTTCACTACTTCTTCATTCTGTGCAATAGATATTGGTGTAATTAATCCATAATTATCTTCATAGTAATCTTTTTTTTGCCCATGCTTATTATAAGCCAAGCAATGTAAGATTAATCAACAAATTTGTCAGAGGACATATACAGTTCTCAAAATAATTGCAAAGTATTCACAACCACATGAAAAAATGTTCCAGATCACTAATAATAAGAGAAATGCAAGTCAAAACAACTCTGAGGTTCCACCTCATACCCTGTAAATTGGCAAAAATGCCCCCCCAAAATAGCAACAGCCAATGTTGAAAAAGTTTGGGAAGATAGGCATACCAAAATATTAATTCTGTTTGTTTTTAAGCCTTTACCTTCCATCTTACAATCAATACTGTGTTTTGGTTCCAAGGCAAAAAAGAGGTAAGGGATAGATAATAGAGGTTAAGTGTCTTGACCAGGGTCACATAGCTAGGAAGTATCGGGGGCTAGATTCAAATATAGGTCCTCCCTTCTCTAGGCTTGACTCTCAAACCACTGAGCCACTCAGCTGCCCTCACATTAATATGTTGTTGATGGAGCTGTAAAATAGTATGATCATTTTGTAAGGCAATCTGGAATTATTTAAATATAGTGACTAAAATATTCATATCAATTTAATCAGAAACTCTATTATTAGACTTATCTCCCAAGGAAATCATTTATTAGTGAAAAGTCCCCATATAATACAAAATATTTATAGCAGAGTTTTCTCAATAGCTTAGAACTGGAAAAAAAGTAGATGCTGATCAATTGGGGAATATTTAAACAAATTGTAGTACATGAATGTAATAAAATATTACTGTACTATCAGGGCAGCTAAGTGGCTTAGGGGATAAAGAGCCAGGCCTGGAGATGGGAGGTCCTGGGTTCAAATTTTACCTCAGACACTTCCTAGCTGTGACAAGTTACTTAAACCCCATTGTCTAGCCCTTACCACTCTTCTGCCTTAGAACCAATACCTAGTACTGATTTTAAGATAGAAGATAAGAGTTTTTTTTAAAGAAAAGAAATTATAATTGTGATGAATACAGAGAAGCCTAAAAAGATCTATATGAAATAAAGCAGAAAAAAATAAGAACTAAAAAAAAATAGGCACAGCAACTTCAACAATGTCCAAAGAAAGAATGACACACAAAAAATATCAAAGAAAATGTAACAAAATTATATAGATCAAGCAAGAGTCAAAAGAAGAGATGTGAAAAAACACCCCCAAATTACTACTTGGTGAAGGTGGGAGGTCCCTAGGTGCTACTCACTGCCCATATTTTTGGACTTCCTCAGTGTATCAATCAACTCTGATTATGTTTTTTCCTCTCTCTGAAAAAAAGAAAAACACTATTTGTCATTTAGGATAACTCTTCATTCCATAGAGGAATGAAGGGAGGAGGAAAGAATACATAGTGATGTAAGAAAGAGAAAATATCAATAACAATTATTTTTTTAAAGAACAAGTATTAAATGCCTACTATACGCCCAAAACTGACTTTGACACTAAGGATACAATGTCCAAAATGAAGCACTCTCTACTCTTAAGGAGTTTACATTTTCTAGGCAGAGATAACATGAACACCAATAAATCAATAGTGAATAGAAAATATATTGAAAATAAATATAAGGTAATTTAAGTTCTCTGGCAACTGGAGATGACTAATTGTGAAGGATTGTTTCTTGCTGCCTGTAGAAGAACCATAAAAACCAAGAATCTTTGCGCCATTTTTCTATTTAAATGTAACGTTCTTATATTTCCTTATTTTATTCATAGTAAGAATGTCAATATTGATCCAATTCAATTTCCTCCATATGTTGACCAGTTAGTTTCTGGTCAATAGACAAGAGTCTCATAGTTAGAGTGTCAGCTAAATTAATATTTATAGATAATCTAAAACTCTGCAATTCTTAATATTGCCAATCAGTAAACATCTATTAAATGCCTACTATGTGCTGGGTTCTGTGCGAAGTGCTGGAGATACAAAGAGAGATAAAAGACAATCCTTGACCTCAAGTAGCTTACAATCTAATGGGGGAGACAATATGCAAACCTATATGCAAAGTGAGGTATATATAAGATAAATAAAAAAATGATGAAAAGAGGAAAGGAACCAGAATTGAGAGGTTGGGGGGAGACTTCTTGTAGAAGATGGGATTTAAGCCTAAAATATCGCAGAGGCTCCTAAATAAGAGATAAACTCACTCCAAAGAGCCCAGCTTATCTATACAACATATGAATGAAGAATGCTGAGTGAATGAAAAAAAATATTTCTTAAGTTCTTACTATATTCCTTCTGTTGTTTTAAGTGCTGAAGATTAAAATAAACAAATGAGGCAGTCCTTGCCCTCTAGGAACTTATAGTTTAATGAGGGAAGACACACAGATAAGTGAGAGGTGACCCAGAGAAGGAGTTTTGATCTGGGAAGCCATAAGCTGATGAATGGAACCCAAAGGCAGTCCATTGACATACCTTTCCAGAGGCAATAGCAGTAAGGTGGAGAGGGAGAGGGAACAAAGTGGACAATGGCCAGGCTAAAGATGAGGACACATGGTCAGTCTTAGGGCCTTCAAAGCTTTATGACTTATATCCTCCCAGTCATGGTAGCCAATGGTACCATTTTGGAGGACGTAGCAGCTGCCGAAGATTTCCATATTATGTATGTAGTTGAGTGGACAGTCCATAGAACTGGTCCATCAGCTCACATACTCTAAACAGATATTGAAGATAGGGAGGGAGTTGGGCACAGAACTGACTGGTAAGACAAGAGTAGGAAAGATTTCATTTTGGAAACTTCATAAGCCTTTCAAACACTCCAAGCTTCTTCCTGAAACAAAATCTCATCTCCTTAACACCAATAATCTTCTAGTGATAGTGCATGACTGCATATCATGTAATACTATGATCTCTGAGGGATTCGAATTAGAAGTCACTCAAAGGAGAGCTGCAAAGAGGGTATAAATAGGCTATTGCATATTATAAATTACCAACAGCACAAATGAAGGAGGCAGAGGGCTAGAGTGGGAAGAACATAGTCTCTGGAGTCTGTGGATCTGGGTTCAAGTTCTGTATCTGATGCTTACTTCTCAGGTGCCCTTAGGTTCAGATAAGGGCATTGGATTAGATGGATTTTGGGTTCCTTCTAACTATAGGCCTATGATTCCTATGATCTTCTGATCCCTAGTGGCATCATTAAAAAGATGGAAAAACAAAGGGGCCAAGCATGTCATGAAGGCAAGATGAGCAATCCTTGTAGTCCTTTGGCAGCCACATTATGTTGCGAGATCTAGATCAAAGACCCCTAGCAGGAATCTACCATAGAGAAAAATGTGTGCAAGCATCACAGAGGATAAGAAAGTCTACATTCAAATCTGGCTTCATATATTTGCTGTATGATCCTGGATGGGTCACCTATCAGCTGCCCCAGATTCCTCATTTGAAAAATGGGAATAATAATAGCAACTATCTCCCCAGATTGTTATAAGGATCAAATGAGGTAAAATTTGTCTAGTGTTTAGTACAGTACCTCGGAAATAGTTGTTCAATCTTTTCGGTTGTATCTGATTCTTCATGATCCCATTTGAGGTTTTCTTGGCAATGATACTAGAGTGGCTTGCCACTTCCTTTTCCAGCTCATTTTACAGATCAAGAAACTGAGGCAAACAGAGTTAAGCCACTTGCCTACGGTCACATAGCTAGCAAGTGTCTGAGGCTGGATTTGAACTCGAGAACATGAGTCTTCCTGACTTCAGTCACAGAGCTCTAGCCACTTCAGTTACTGTGCCATCTAGCTGCTCTGACGCGTCGTACATAATATACGAACGCTAACTATTAATATTATTATTAGTTTAGGCCATGTGGGATTCCGAAAAGTTTTGCTCATTAGGTGACACATTATTTCTGGGATGATACAGTCAGATGAGGGAGGAAACTTAAGGAACATTTTCTGCCTTGGGATTTTGATTACTCGATTTGAGAAGAAGTGAAATACTATCACCCTGCAATTGTTAAAAAAAAAAGTTTTTAAAAATCTGAAATACTTCGTTGGGTGCAAAATAGTTCTCATTTAACCCAAAAGGATAAATGTAAATTAAAACCATTTGCAGACCTTAGAAAGAATGTGGATGGGAGGGGGAGGCTTATATGTCACCAAGCCACCAACAAGTAACTTTTGAAATTGGGTGAAATGACATTGGAAAGAAAATATCCCCAGATGATGTTCTGGATTTTTTTTTCACTTAATAATTAAGTACTGTTTGCTTTACTTCATTCACTAAAAATAGCACATCATGGTTGTCAATATACTTCTCTTAGAGTCAGGAAGACTTGGATTCAAATCCCCACCTCTAACACTAGCTACATGACCTTGGGCAAGACTCTTTTGTCATCTGTGAAATTAAAATAATGACATATATAGTAAAGACTTGATTTCCTCACCTGTAAAATGGGAAGAATAACACCTGTAATACCTACCTACGGTTGTTACAAGACTCCAATGAGAAATGCATTTTGCCAACTTTAAGACCCTACACAACTTGCAGCTATCATTATTCTTGTTCTTCCCTATTCTTGGTCTAATGAAAACAGAGCTGTGCAGAGGGATGAAACTCCTGGGGGGCATGTTTGCTTCATGGCATTTTTCTTGGAAATCACATCATTAGACCAGTATTTGAGTACACTTTGCAGTTTCAGGCTCATAAGCCCATAGATTAAAGAAGCAACCTCAGTGGTTACCCTGACACAGAATCATAAAATTGGGATAGTTTGGATAGACTTTAGATGACATCTAATCCAAGTCTTTTATTTGTAGATGAGAAAACAGACCCAAAGGGTCCAAGTGACATACCCAAGGTCACATAGGCACCAAGGAAGAGGTGGGATTGTAGTAGAAGGATACAATATATACACAGATAAATAAATACAAATATGGAATGCATATTGACTTTAAGGCAAAGCAAAAACAAAAACTGAATTCTAAGAGGGTCCAATGTGGAAGGAGACCAAAATGAGCTAATTGTTAATTTCCTAGAAAGGAGCTGAAGAATTAATCACAAAATCACAATCCCAGAACTTGAAGGGGATTCAAGGGACATCTAGTCAAGTCTAAATAAGAACAGGGACAAATACCAAAAGGTGTCGAACTTGGGTTTTGTCTCAGCGAAGACAGGAATACCAAAACCATAACTAGAGTATAGTGATCAGAGCTTGGCCTCAGAGCACTGAAATTTAGAGGATGCAAAAATGTTTACCAGCTGGAAAACCTGCCCTTCTCTATGCCTTCCTTGATATCAACTTCCCCAGAAATAGCCCTACAGTCCCCAAGATCTCCCTGCTTATGGCCAGCGACTCCAGGTTTCTGTCCACTCGCTCCATGACATTTTACTCTGCCCTCATCTCCACCTCTAACCTTTCTGTGGATTTTCATGCTTCTTTCACGAGGCACTGACATTGCTAGTCACAGCTCTGATGAGTTCTCTTCTCCAGCTTCTTCCAAAGGCTATACTCTACTATCACACCATGTATAAGAGCTAAAAATGGTATTATATGAAAAACCAAGAGGCAGGAAATTTAAGAGTTGCTGACATCAACACCCAACACTAGTTATCATCTATAAATGTATAGATGGTTAATTCTTGGAAATAATCTTAAAATTGTTCCAAGACATTTAAACTCTGACAGCCAACATATAAGTGTTTTGAAATGCATTCAGACAAATGGAGACATTTTAAGCTGAAATATTTTGAATTGAAATCTACTTGAAAACAACATAAAAAAAACCAATGTTTTAAAACATGTCTGAATCAGATAGTCCTTGCAACAACCCAGAGAGATGGGTGCTATTGTTATCCCCATTTTACAGATGAGCAAACCAAAGTAGAAAGCAGTTGAGTGATTTGCCCTGTAGCTAATAAGTTTTGGAGGCTGGATTTTAACTCAGATCTTCCTGACTCTAGGTCCAACACTCTTTGCATACTGTGCAACCTAGCTGTTTCTGACAATGGCATCAACCATTAACTCATCGATTCAAAGGTATTTATTGCCTTCTGTGTGCCAGGTGCTATGTTAGATGTTGGTGACAAATTTTTATTCAGTCATTTTATTCAGTCATGTCCAACTCTTTATGAACCCATTTGGGGTTTTCTCAGTGAAGGTACTAAAGTGGTCTGCCATTTCTTTCTCCAGCTCATTTTACATATGAGGAAACTGAGGAAATCCAGATTCACAGAGGAAGGAAGTATCTGAGGCCAGGTATGAACCCAGATCCTCCTAACTCCAGGTCTGGTGCTCTATTCACTGTGCTAACTAGCTACCCCACTATTTTAGAGAAAAAAATTTTTTTTCCAGATTGCAGGTCAGTATAATTTTCTTTTCTTTTTTTTTAAATTTTTTAAACCCTTAACTTCTGTGTATTGGCTCCTAGGTGGAAGAGTGGTAAGAGTGGGCATTGGGGGTCAAGTGACTTGCCCAGGGTCACACAGCTGGGAAGTGTCTGAGGCCGGATTTGAACCTAAGACCTCCCGTCTCTAGGCCTGACTCTCAATCCACTGAGCTACCCATCTACCCCCTCAGTATAATTTTCAATAATTGTTTTCTGTTATTTTATGATCCATGTTCTTCCCCTCCTTCATACCCCACCCTCTTCCTCAAGAAGGTAGGTATATATAAGTTACATATGTGTTATTATACAATACATATTTTCATGTTCATCATGTTGTCAAATAAGACATCAATTATGCTAAAGAAAAATTAATGGAGGAAATAAAGTGAAGAGTGGCAGGCTTCAAAGTGCATTCAGATTCTGTTCCTCCTATGGTGGTGGATGGCCTTTTGTTCTTATGAGTCTCTTAGACTTGTCCTGAATCCTTGGCTTGTTGATAATAGTTATCATGCATTATTGGTGTTATTATGTACAACTTTCCCCTGGTTCTGCTCACTTCACTTTGCATCACTTTATATGTCTTTCCAGGATTTTTTGTGATCATTTTCTTAAAGCACAATAGGATTCCATTGCAATCATATACACAACTTGTCCAGCCAATTCCTAATTGATGGACTTCCCTTCAGTGTCCAGTTCTTTCCACCACAAAAAAAGAACTGCTATAAATATTTTAGAACATACAATTTCTTTTCCTTTTTCCTTGATCGTCTTAGGAAATGAACCAAATACTGATATTACTGGGTCAAATTGTATATGCAATATAATTCTTCGAGTAAAAACTCCAAATTGCTTTCCAAAATATTTGGACAAGGCTCCATTGAAATACGGCACAAAAACTCTTGGGGTGCTATAATGCATTGCTCAAACATAGGATGTTAACACTATATTGCCATCTTGGTACCTTTCCACTTATAGCTGTAATTTATGTTTCTGTGATGTGTGTACTGATTGATTGGGTTGAAATGTCTCTTGGCGATGAAATGTCCTTTTTCATTCTCAGCCTTTTCATCTCAGGAATAACATTTCTTTTTCACCAACAAACCTTATGTAAACAGAGCAGCAATGGACAGACTCTAGAGCCTTACCTAAGTATTAAGTCATTTTCAAGGAAGTGAAGTAATAAGTCTCAATGGATTGGACCATCCTATCCTCTCAAAGGCTTATGGGAAAAAAATCATTTGATTTGTTTTGCTCGAAACAGCCAAAAGTGAAACCTGAATGATATGCCCTGTGCCTCTCCGTCATAAAGAGAAAAACAACATGGAAATCCCCAAGACCCCTATTATTTCCCATTTCATTAATGATATTGCCTATCACAGAAATGCAGTGTAAGGTTAGCAGTGGTCCCAGAGAGCTCCCCTCCATCAGCAGGACCTCCAGGTATGTTGTCTCCAAGTCACTTCCAAGACCTGCCAACCTTTTCAAGAATGTACCATCAGGAGTGAAGAAAGGGAGGTGGTAATTGTCAAACTCTTAAGAAAAAAGTTAAGTAGTGGCTCACCAGAGTGTGGAAGAGATAAAAAAAAAGTTCTCTTTATAGTCTTTGGCTGGGGAAATATGCTTAAAATTGACCAAATTTAGCCGAAAGGTGGGATCTCTGAAAGCATCATGGTCCTTCACACTACTAAAAAAGAGACTGGCCATTTTAATTTTTTGTTCAATCAATAAATGACCATTTCTTAGAATGCTTATTATTTCTGCCAGGGAATATTCTAGGGATTGGGGGATACAAAACAAAGCAGAACAGTCCCTGACTTCAAGAAGCTTACAATCTATTTGGAGTATTCAGCGCAACATTTAAAGGGGAATCAAGAATCTTTACCAAGGCAGCAGGAATTCTGGGCAGAGATTCACCTGCCCCTCCAGTATTTCCATTGCTTCCAGGGCTAATTGAATGATTGGGCACTGGTTACCATGGGCAGGGAAATGAAAGAAACAGAAAGGGGAAA
Organism: Gracilinanus agilis; assembly: GCF_016433145.1. Lineage (NCBI taxonomy): Eukaryota > Metazoa > Chordata > Mammalia > Didelphimorphia > Didelphidae > Gracilinanus > Gracilinanus agilis. The sequence goes on along the minus strand of NC_058130.1, from coordinate 31,495,968 downwards.
GGCCATGAGTGTTGATCTGCAACCTCAGCCAGACTCATTTGTAATGTCGATGCTGTTCCATTGTGTTTAAGTTTTCAACCAAAGGCAATTCACCCAAACAAACGTTGGAATGCTGTGGCCAGATTTGTTTTGTTTGACTATACCTGTTTGTAACCAGAATTTTTTTTTTTACTTTCTTAACTCTTTGGGGAAATGGGGAGGGGAGAGGGGTTATTGGACAGAAAAAATGAAGATTCAAAAGATGTCATTTTTTTAATAAAAGAATTTTATGGCCACATCTCAATCAGCCAATCAATTAACATTTACTAAATGCCTACTTGATTATGAGGTCTGGAGATACAAAAAGAGGCAAAAGACAGTCAATCCTTGCTCCCCAGGAGCTGATAATCTAATGATGTCTGAGATGACAAGGAGCAAAGTGGGTGACAGTCTTTCTCATTTAAGTGAGTCTGTCTCAGCCTCTTCCTCCCTACCAAAGTTTCCAAATGCAAAGAAGAGATTCTCTGAAGAGCAATATATATATATATATATATAACTTTGGACTAGAGGGATCAGGGTCTCTTTGTCTTTTACTTACAGTATGACCTCTACCAAGTACTTACTATCTCAGATTCCTGATCTGCATCCCCTTCTACATAAAAGTCTTGCTGATCCCTATCTTCCCCAACCGCTAATGCCTCCCCACCTAAAATGAATCAAGGAGCCATTATGTTGTAGGCGCCCTCCAAATAGCCTTGTTTCTCTGAAGTATATAATTTGCAGCTGTTTATATAATCATTTAGAAGTCTATCAGGGGCATCTGGGTAGCTCAGTGGATTGAGTCAGGCCTAGAGATGGGAGGTCCTGGGTTCAAATCCAGCCTCAGACACTTCCCAGCAGTGTGACCCTGGGCAAGTCACTTGACTCCCATTGCCCACCCTTACCACTCTTCCACCAAGGAGTCAATACAAAGTTAAGGGTTTAAAAAAAAACACAACTAAAAAAAAAGAAGTTTATTGTCTTTCTCAATAGGATACAAACTCCTTGAAGACTGGCACTGTTTCTTTTATGTCTGTATCTCCAGTACCTGAACTGTAGTAAACATTCATTAATCAATGACTGTGGAGCAAATGGCTAATATGCTGAAACTATAAAAAGTGGGGCAAGAATTAGATTACGTGGTAACTTCAAGTTCTAAAATTCTGCCTTTGTTTCTGCCTTTGAATCTCACCATCTGTTTTCAATCAACCATAAGCATGTATGAAGCATCCACTATGTCTAATCAAGGAGCAATTATCTAATTAGTCACCAGAAGTACAAAGACAAAAATGAAAATGATCCCTGCCTTCAGGGAGTTTACTTTCTATAGGAAAAATAACACATTTTTTTAGCAGGATACAAAATAGATACAAATTTGTTAAAAGGCAATTTGTGGAAAGGAGTCACTAGAAACTAAGGGAGGTCAGGAAAGACTGTAGAGAATGAGTTTTCATTGAAGCTGGGGAGTCCGCAAGGTGGAGGGGACAAAAGAGTGGATTTTGAACACGTGGGGGAACTTTCAGTTCGGCAAAGACGGAGAATGAGTTCTGTCCTTGATTCTTCTCTGTCACAACAATTATGACACGATGGTCTGAACGGCACAGAAACTTCATTCAAAAAAGAGCTCATCCCAGATGTGCATGTCCACATCCCAGTTTTCCATGGACCAAGCACAAGGTCTATCAGTCTTGTGCAGACACATTTTGAGTGTTTGGCTCTCTTCTCCCCGTGCATCAATTTCTTCATGGCCTGGGTCTTTGTCCCTGAGATGGAACGTGCCAAGGACATCCATAGACTTGCATATAATGAGTCCCAGGTTTTCCCTCATTATTGCAAGGTCCCAGTTGGCTCATGTCAAACACCTCCTATGTGCTATTGGCCTGAGAACCTGTTCATTCCCTTCTGCCTTGATTGTTGGCTCAGAGAGCTGATGGGTGGGTGTTTAAGGACTCTTCATGTGCTAAACTTTTAGTCAAGCCCTTAATATTTTCCATATGCTCTCCAAACCCTTTAAAAGGAGCTTCACTCCATCAAGCATTATTTGGGTAAAATAACCGATCTGTTTCCCTTCTGATGGCCTTCTATATTTGTAGGGAATCTTTCTGCTAAGTTCTTTGAAATGCGCATTGGATATGGAGGTGGTGGTGAAGAGGGGTGAAGGGGAAAGTAAAAACAAGAATCATGTAACCATGGACAATTTTTCTAAAAAAATAAAATATTAAAAAAAAACAGAAAACAATGAATCTGATTCTACTGGGAGAAAGGAGAGGAAAAAGAACTTCCATTTTGGATGGGAAGGTGACCTTTTGGGGTGGACTCCCTCTGGAATCAAAATAGCTGGGTTTGAATCTTGGTTCTGCTGGTTGCTATGTGGTGATGAAGACGATGACGATAATAACTAGCATTTCCATAGCAATTTAAGGTTAATGAAATGTTTTATATACATTATCTCATCTGAGCCCCAAAATACCTGTGTGAGATAGATGATGATATTATCTCCATTTTGCAAAGGAGAACAGCAAGACTGAGAAAGATTAACTGACTTGCTCAGAGTCCCCCAGCTACTAAGTCTGAGGCAGAATTTGAATTCTGGTCTTCCTGATTTTAACTGAAACAATCTATTCATTGTCCCACCTAGCTATAAATCAAAAGTCTAGACTAGATGACTCTTAAGTTTTTCTTCTCGAAAAAAAAAATGCTATGATCCTATGAAGTCCAACTCTGGAAAATTCCTCTAGTTTATCCACCCTGATGGTCAAGGAGAGCCATTGCTATTGAGTAAGACAGGATAATGCTGGGGAAAGAGCCCTTGATTTAGGTGAAGAGGACCTGGGTCCAAATCTCATCCCTACTACTTGCTATTATATAACTACAATCAAGTCACTTCATTTTTCTGGTTCTCAGTTTCCTCATTTGTAAAATAAGCTGATTAGATGATATAAAGTTCCCTTTCAGTTCTAAATCAGGGTGCTAAATTTCCACACACTGGAAATTGGACCTCAGTTTCTTCACATGCAAAATGAAGGGCCTCAATTAAATCTCCCTTCTACAATCCCATGATTCAAAAAGGGAAACTTTTCAACAATCCACTGCTGGCTCGATGTGGACACATCACCTTGAGTTTGTCTTTCCATCCCGCAAATTTTCCTTTGTCACGGAAGAGACCGCGGCTGTGTGCTCAGAGAACTAATCAGCTAACGCAGCAACAATAAATATGATACCTTGCAGTATAAGGTCTGCAAAACACTTTCTGTACATTCTCATCTGAATCTCAAAATATCTGTGCGAGGTAGGTGCTAGTATTATCTCCATCGTATAGATGAGGAAGCTGAGGTTTCAGAAAGTAGTTACTTGGGGAGCAGCTGGGTAGCTCAGTGGATTGAGAGTCAGGCCTAGAGACGGGAGGTCCTGGGTTCAAATCTGGCCTCAGACACTTCCCAGCTGGGTGACCCTGGGCAAGTCACTTGGCCCCCATTGCCCACCCTTATCACTCTTCTGCCTAGAAACCAATACACAGAAGTTAAGGGTTTAAAAAAAATAAAAAAGAAAAAGAAAAAGAAAGTAGTTACTTGCCCATGTATCAGAGATGGAGCTTCAAACCCAGACTCCATCTGACTCCAAGTTGAGCATTCAAGGGTTCATATATTTAAAGCTGGAAGGACCTGAATAGGCTAACCCTTTCATTTAAATCTTGAAGGAACTGAAGCCTAGTTCAGTGATCCATCCAAGGTGACACAGCCAATAAATGGCAAAACCTGGATCCTAACCAAATGCAGTTAGGTTCAGAAGAGGATGCTCTGGGCAGGGAGTCCTGCATGAATTGACATAGAGGCAGATCTCTAGATCCTAGCCTATATGGAGGTTTGTGGGTTCCTCCCTTGCTCTCCTTCTCTTTCCCCTTTCCTTTCCCACAATAAAGCTTTGCTATATTATTCAATCTCTGTCTCATTTGCCTTGAGTTGGACCCCTTCAGCCAGATCTGACACCAACTAAGTAAATAAACCAGAGGGGAGTCTTGGTAAGGAAGACTGGAAGAATACATGGGACCACAGAACACCAATTATATTTGGCAAGATTGAAACCTACAGAGGGTAAATCTGCTGAAGCCAAAAACAAAATGAATTTACATAATTTAAAACATTATGTAAAACACAATGTATTCATTACAAAACCAAATCCTTCAAGATTCAGCTCAGATTAGGCCAGCTAGGTTTCTCAGTGGACAGAGTCGAGCTTGGAATTGGGAGGATTTGATTTCAAAAGCGGCATGAGATATCTCCTTGCTCAGTGATCCTGGGCAAGTCATTTAACCCCAGTTGCCTAGCCTGTGCTGCTCTTTTGCCTTAGAACTGATAGTATCAATTCTAAGACAGAAAGTAAGCATTAAAACAAAAAAGAAAAGATTCAGCTCAGATGTTACCTTCTATGTCAGTCCTTTCCTGATAACTTAATTAAGCTCTCTCTTTCTTGAAATTATTTTGCCTCACCACCAGGTTGAGTGCATAAAGAGCCAGGCCTAGAGATGGAAGGCCCTGGGTTCAAAACTGGCCACTGACACTTCCTGGATGTGTGACCTTGGCCAAGTCACAACCCCAATTGCCTAGCCCTTTCTGCTCTTCTGGCTTGGGACCAGTACATAGTATTGATTCTAAAATGGAATGGAAGGGTTAAAAAAAAAAAGAAACTGTGTACAACTTACATATAAAGTAAATTATACAAATACATGCAAAGTAGTTAAATCCAGGTAGTTTGGGAGGAAGAGGACTGGCAGTTGAAGAGAAGAAGGGAATGAAGAAAGGCTTCATGCCACAGATGGTGCCTAGGCTATATCTTGAAGAGAAAAACTATTTTCTTTTCTTTTTTTTTTTAACTGTGTATTGGCTCCAAGGCAGAAGAGTGGCAAGGGCTAGACAATGGGAGTTCAGTGACTTGCCCAGGGTCACACAGCTAGGAAGTGTCTGCGGCCAGATTTGAACCTAGGACCTCCCATCTCTAGGCTTGGCTTTCAATCCCTTGAGCCACCCAGCGGCCCCAGAAACTATTTTCTTGACACACAGTAAGCACTTAATGAATTTGTAGAATTTAATTAAATTTTTTTGGATGATCTCCTGTTTTTCTATTCTTCTATAATATTCTCACCTTGCTCATAGTCCCATTCAAGTAATTATGCAGTACATACATCAACAAAAGTTCTGGAGAATCTGAAAAAAGATCAGAAAAAAATCCCTTCTCTAAGCAATGATTAAGATAACTGGAGACAAGGGACTTAACATGAAGAAGAGAGACAAATGATGATTCACTTACTACTCTTAAATCTAGTATAATCCTTGGAAATGAAGGCATCTAACTTTCCCATATTTTTATTTCCCCAGTTTATTCATCTCTCTCTCTTTCAAAAGTCAATTGAATTGAGGCGGCTAGGTAGCTCAGTGGATAGAACACCAGTTCTAGAGATGGGAGTCCTAGGCTCAAATCTGGCTTCAGTCATTTCAGAGCTGTGTGACCCTGAGTGAGTCAGTCCCAAATACCTAGCCTTTTCTGCGTTTTTTGCCTTGGAACTGATACTTTGTACTGATTCTAAGATAGAGGATGAGGGATTTTTTTTTTTTGTCAACTAAATTATCCCATTTAGTTCTAGAATCTTGCCTAACAGCACTTATGGTCCAAACGGAATTCCTTTGATTCACAGAGTTGTTTTTCATATTTCTAAAGTATTTTTCCTCTAAAGAATGCACCAAGAATGACTGAAGATTTATTTAAGAGAAACAAGTACAAAGAGTCTTATTTGTCCTTGCTACACCTAAAGTTACTCTTACAAGTCTGAAGACATCATCTTTGCCATTTACAAGAAGAAATCCATATTGACCGAAGGATTAATTTCACTAGGAAACAAGTCTAGACTCTTAGTTTCAACATTTCCCAGAACCTCTGGCTGCAGCTGTTTCGAAGGGCCTTTGATAAGGTGCTGGTTAATTTTGAAGGCAGGGAAGTTTCAATGGGCAGACCCGGTTTTTGCTCACAAATGGCAGTGTGGAAAGTGTGACTGGTATGTTAGCGTAACTTTGAACAACTGACACATGCAGAGCATCTGAATTTCCTCAGCTGGATCCAAGCGATCACTCACATTTTAGCTGTAAGATATTGAATAAAGACAGATGAACCAAAAATGTGTATAGGAAGTAGTTAGTTTTTTAATTTAATTTGACTTTTTTAAAGACAAAGGAAAGCTATTGTCGCAGAGGAGTTGGAGAGTTTTCTGCAATCAGTGGCACAATTTATTGTAACATAAAGCAGTTAATTGTTCAGAACTCTCTTCTAAGCAAGAATGCATGTAATCTGGTCATGTTATCTATTCACTTTATTCCGTAAACTCCAATAACTCCTCATTACCTCTAGAGTCAAACTCTTTGGTTTGGCATTCAAAGCTCCTTAAACCTACTTTTCTAGACATTACCGATTCCTACACATTCTCGGTCATTTGTTTCCAGATTGACTCAGCAGCTAGGGGCAACTAGGTGGCACAATTAATAGGTCCCTTAAGTTGGAGTCAGAAGATCTGAGCTCCAATCCATCTCAGACACTTCACTAGCTATGTGACTGTAGATTAATCAACTTTGTCTGCCTCAGTTTCCTCAACTGTAAAATAGGAATCAAAATAGTACCTACCTACATACAAGATTATATCTATAAAGCACTTAACATAATGCCTGACACATAGTACATATTATATAAAAACAAGATGTTATTATTAATTACTCAGCCAATTAGCAAAGCTGATAAAAGTTGGGAACACAATGTTGGAGGAGTTATAGAAATATAGGCACAATAGTGTAGTTTTATTAATGCTATTGATTGTCCAACAATTCTTGAAAGTAATTTGGAATTATGCTAAGACATTTCAATATTCTGTTAGCCCAAGATGCCACTATGTGGCATATGTCCCAAGGAAATAAAAGCTAGATATAAAAAATAAAAATATTTGTAGTATCCAAGAAATAGAAACAAAGTAGATACCCATTGGTTGCAGGATGAACGAACCAATTGTTGTACGTGAATGGAATGGAATATTACTGTTCTGTAAAACAAAATGATTGTTAAGAATACCAAGAAGCATGAAAAGACCTACATGAACTGATGCAAAGTAAGGTAAACAGAACTAATAAACACAATGGCACAGATCATTAATGGAAAGAGCAGCCAATAACCAAACCACTAAAAGAGAAGGAAAAAATATTATAAAGGCCATATTTGACCCCAAAGAAGTCACACAAAAGAGAGACAGTCTTGGTCATAGAGATTCTATACTCATAAGGCGAATAGTGGTCAAGGCAACATGGTTTGGTTGAAGTCAAGATAATGATGGGCAGAGTCTTAAGGCTAACTACTGGCCCATCCTTTGTGGATTTTTGTTGTTGTTCTCAGAACAAATGGTAGAAGGTGTGAGGATGAGAGGAAGGAACAAATACCGAATGACACAGCTAATAGATGTCAGGGAAATTCAGTCAGATGGCCCAGATAAAAGGAGCAATTATTGTTACAAATCCACTCCTACAAGTTCCAACTTTATGCAAGGCCTTAGACTGAGGCTCAGGGTTCAAAAGCAAAATGAGAAATTATCCCTGCCCTGAGGAACAAATATTTTATTGTTTCAAAAATGGCATAATCATAGCTGGCATTTATGTCCCATTTTATAGTTACAAAAATTTTATTTATGTTTTTCTTTTAACATTTTAATAATGCTCTTTTTTATTCTTTTTTAAAAATACTCTTTTACATGTTTTACATGATAACACATGTATAACCCAGATCAAATTGCCTGCTAGCACTGGAAGGGAGAAAAGAAGGGAGGGATGGAGATACATTCAATAACATAACTTAGGAAAACTTGTGTGGAAATTTGTTATAACATGTAATTGGTAATAAATACATAAATAACATTTAAGAATAAAGAAAAGGAAATGCCATTTTATTTTCTCTCCAATTACATGTAAAAACAATTTCTAACATTCATTTTTTTAAGTTTTATGTTCCAAAATCTCTCCCTTCTTCCTCCCTCCCATTCTCACTCCTTCTCCCCTTTCCCTTCCCTGAGATGGTAAGAAATCTGATGTAGAAATAATGCTCTTTTTTTACACCACTGTTTTGGTTTGGTTTGGTTTTTTGGCAACACATTCCCTCCTCATTCCCGGCCACCTTTTCAACCATCCATTAACTTTAAGGTTGTCCCTTTAGATAAAACTAATTCTTGCTTCCTCTGGTCCACTGGGTTCTCAACCTAGGCATGGCAATCTGACTCAACAATCGTGTTTCTGATCTCTCTTCCTGTTTTCTATTTTGGAATCAGTTAAGATCCTGTTCTCTGTGCTTCCAGTCTCAACCCAATAATCCCACCCTGAAGTCTGAGAGTTCCTACTTTGGGTAGTTTGCTTTGGACATTCTGGACTTTAAGAAGCACCTTCCCTCCTCTCCCCCAACAATCCACTTAGTCATAGAAGCTCAGCAAGAAGGCTGTTTGCCTGAAAAAGTAAATCGAGTGAATATTTGGAGTTTTAACTGTTAGTGTTGGCCTTATGTCATCAACAGCCAAAGCAAATTCACTAAATATTTGGGATTTTGACTGTTAATGTTGGCACTATATTGCCATGAACCAAAGTCTCTTCTAGACGCTACCTTACTAGAGTTTGTTGTCCTTAACCTTTTGGTATTGCCATTATATTTCCAAGACGGCTTCCATATTAAAAGAGCAGTATCTAATATTTCTCAAGTTTTGTTTGTCATAATTAGAATGGAACCAGTTCACAGGACCTACACGTGCCATGGAAGGTTGAAGCTTCTTCAAGGACATGTTACTTTTTGTTCATTATTCCCTTGGATAAGCCAGTTTGATACATAGCTCTCATTAGGATTTTGTAGTATTTTCTTAGTTCAGCATTCAGTAGGATCTTATCATCTCCATCTTTTGCTTCAGAGATTTAACATATTACCTTGTAAAACCCCAAGGCAGCTAGGTGGTGCAGTGAATAGAGCACTAAACCTGGCTTCAGGAAGATCTGAATTCAAATCCAGCCTCAGACACTCACTTATGTGACTCCAGCCAAATTTCTTATCCCCTGTTCACCCAGGTTTCCTCATCTGCAAAATGAACTGAAGAAGCCAATGGCTAGCCATTTCACTAACTTTGCCAAGAAACTCCCAAAGGGGTCATGAAGAGTCAGACATGACTGAAACAAATGAACAACTAACAAAGCCCAGCCTTATTTTCCCTACAATGGTCTCCAACAAAAGTTTATTAATAGAAAAATCAAATAGACAATGATTGATCAGTAGATGATAGACTAAAACTTTACTCCAACTAATCACCTGGTAATCTTGTGCACTCTGTTGATCAAAATGGAAGCAGTGCTTCCTTTTTCCCTTATCTCTCCTTGTGAAAGGGAATTTTTAAATCCTTTTGTTTATTTTAATTTAATCAAGAACTTGGAGTGCCTCTCCTTTCACACTTAGTCATGAAGAACCTTTTACTAGAAAAGGAAGTTCACACCCTCAAAGACCAGAAGTGGATCCTACAAGCACTGCCCACCCTGGCAGTGCTAGACAAATTAAGGAACTATGATTAGTTCCTGAATGTGACTTGGGAGAATTGTTGGGTGGAGAAAACTGCTTATAAGGTGAGACCCAACAGGAAGCCAGGGATTCTCATTTCAGATTCCGCTTCAGATTTTGACCTTCCTGATTCAGAATTCAGATTCTGGTGGATATTTGAATTCAGATTCCTACATTGGTGGCTCCGGCTGAAGAAGGACACTTACTCTGGTGAGACTCTTGACCAAAGAGATGACCTGACTCCTGGCTGGAGGTTGGGACCTGAGGGAGCCCTTGTAGGGAGGTGAGCTGGATCTCTTCAGATTGGTACTTAGGGCATTTTAGGCTAGGTAACTCCCAATCTCCTTCCTACATTTCTCTCTTTACTATCTCTACTTTGCTGTAATAAAGCTACTAACAGCTTAATGACTTGAGTTACTTTTTATAAACAGAGACCACAACAGTTTTTTATAACTCTTAATTTGACCAAAACCAATTTTAGTTCTTATATCCCCAAATCTGTCCGAGTAAGGCCTGAGCTTAGGATAGGAAAGGCACTACCACTAGAGGCAGTCCATTCCAATTCAAAGAGCTCTAATTGTTAGTAAGATTTTCCTGACATCAAGCCAAGTTTGCCATTTTTTGCAACATCCATCTATTGGTCCCAATTTTGCCCTCTGGGAACAAATAGAACTTGTCTAAACTCTCTTCCCTATGACAGTATTTCAAATACTCAAGAGTTGTCTGTCATGCCTGTCCTCCTGTCCCCACCCCCGGTCTTTTCTTCTTCAGGCTATATAAGCTTCCTTCAACTAACACAAACCCAAGGCCCCCCAACATTCTGGTTTTGCTCGTTGGACACTGTCCGGCTTATCGACATCCTTCAAAAATGCAGTGCCCAAAACAACATGGCACATGCCAGATGAGGGTTAACAAGGGCAGGGAAAAACAGAGCTTTCATATCCTTTGATTTTTCTGATCACTCTTCTGGCATTTTGTATACCATTTCAGGCTGCTTTGTTCTAGCCATTGGTGACAACTTCCTTTATCTAAGAAGTCTTTTGGTGGTAATCCCCCATTCCATAAACCTCAAGTATCTAACCAAAAAACTCAAGTCCTTGAAACTCTTTGAATTGCCCTTTTCTCCTGAATGATTCCAGATCTGAATGCACTTGACTGGTACATAAACTCTTCAAAATAGGAACCAGGTCCACCATTCCATCCAGTGCCAAATCCCTAGTCAATGCTAAGAATCCTTGGAATAATCTTTTGACATATCTTCTTGAAGCTTGTCATTTTTTTCTCTAGCAAGTGAAGGAGGTTTTTATTGGGACATCCTCACCCTGGGGCAAGGCCTTGTATTTTCAAAACATGTCTTAAATTCTGAATTTCCTTTCCTAAGCTTCATAGGTGCTTTAAGGTAAAGGATCTAATAAGTGAGGAAACAACTGTGCCCAGCACACTTTTGGGTAATCTTTTGATTTTATTCCTATTTTATTTTCTTCCCATTTTGTGAATTTATTCTAGGTTTCATAGGCTGCACATTGGAATGTTAACAGATCTAGCTTACGCTGAATTGTAATTGATATTCTTAAAAGTGAAATGTGGTGAATTAAATCTCTCCTGAGAGTTGGATGGGGAAAAAAATGAAACTGAAAGATGAATCAGTGCAGGGCAGCTAGGTAGCACATGGGATAAAGTGTCAGGCCTGGAGTTAGAAGGACTCATGTTCAAATCTTGCGTCATTCACTTCCTAGCAGTGTTATCCTGGGGAAGTCACTTAACCCCAAATTGCCTATCCCTTACTTGGATTTGTTACTTAGTAGTGATTCTAAGAAAAAAAGATAAGAGTAAAAAAAAAAGATAAATTGATACACCTATAACAGCTAATATATCCAATTGCTTTGAATATAGTGCATCGTATGAAATAAAAAGTTATTTATATTGTACTTTAAGGTTTACAAAGATTGTTTCCCCTCATCCTCACAACAACCCTGGGAGATAGGTCTATTGTTATTCCCATTTTTAGAAATAAGAAATTGAAACAAACAGAAGGCAAGTAGTTTGCCAGAGTTAAGCAGCTAGTAAGTTTATTTTATATGTATATTCATATTTTTTAAGTGTACCAATCTCATATTAACAAATTTCAGTATAAGTTTTCCCAAGTTATATGATCCAAATTGTCTCCCTCTTTCTTCCCTCCCACTTCTTGGAATGGCAAGCAATTCGATCTGGGTTATACATATATTATCATGCAAAACATATTTCCATACTGTTCATTGTTATTAGAGAATGCTTATAAAAAACCAAAACCCCCAAAATAAAACCCCAAATAAACTAAAGTGAAAAATCATATACTTTCATCTGCATTCTGATGCCAACAGTTCTTTCTCTGGAAGTGGATAGCATTCTCTGTCATAAGTCCTTAAAATTGTCCTGGATTTTTGAATTGTTAAGAGTAGCTAAGTCTATCACAGTCGACCATTCTACAATGTTGCTGTTACTATCTACAATGTTCTCCTGGTTCTGCTCCTTTCACTCTGCATCAGTTGATGTAGATCTTTCCAGCTTTAACGGTTCGTCATTTCTTATAGCACAATAGTATTCCATCACCATCACAAATACCATAGTTTTTTTTCAGCCATTCCCCAATTCATAGACATCCCTTCAATTTCTAATTCTTTGCTACCACAAAAAGAGTAGCTAGAAATATTTTTGTAAACATAAGTCATTTTCTCTTTAGCTAGTAGATTTCTGAGACAAGATTTGCTCACTGCTCTTCAAAATCCCAGGCATTGAACTCTATTCACTGTATCAGCTAGCTGCCCCAGTACTAGCTGTCCTAACAGAAGACACACTGCCTGTTCTTGACAAGTAACAATTATAGAACTAAGCTACTTTTTTCTAGGTTACATTGGGGTATATATTCCACCTACCCTTGTAGAGCCACAAAAAAATAAATGGAGTTTGGCCAACTGGGAGAAAAAGGACCCTATTCTTATTTCCATAAAGTTGCTGGCTGACAAAACTATCCATAAGCCCATTGTTAAGCCTCAGAAGAATGAAAATGCCAGACCCACCAGAGTGTTCCAACTCAGGGTCTATAATCGTCATCACTGTCTTAAATCTTTCAGATTCACTCCTCAGTCAACTGGTGAGTTGGAAAGTTTGATGTTAGACTGGCAAGGAGTTGAGCTGGCAATACCCAAGGAATGATATAAATATTGTTTGTTCATTATTTCATCTCCAGCCCCCATGACTTCGGAGGCAGTCCTACAAGCTTGGAATGTACTTTGTCCTTACCTCAATCATAGATTTGCTTCAAAATGCAGCAAGAAGAGGGCAGTTAGGTGGCTCAGTGGATAGAAAGTCTGGCTTGCACAGGGAAAATCCTAGGTTCAAATCTAGCCTCAGACACTGCCCAGGTGTGTGTCCCTGAGCAAGTCACTTGACTCCGACTGCCTAGCCCTTACCACTCTAAGTGATATTAGTATTAATACTAACTAATAGCCTCAGTATTAATACTAAGATGGAAGGTAGAGGTTTGTTGTGGTTTTTTTTTAACACAGTGGGAGGCAACATCTCCTACACTTTCTGCCTCTAGAACTTAAATAAAAGGCATATTTGAATAGACTTTGCGTTTATTTATTTGTCTTCATAATAATAATGTTTTATTGTTTGATTAATAGCTAGCATTAGATAGCACTTTAAAGTTTACAAAGTTTAAAGTTTAAATGTGTTAACTCATTTCTATTTATATATGGTTCATTAGCAGCAAGGAAAGGGAAGAAGCATTTATTGACCACATGCTCTTTTCAGTGCTTTGCAAATATGACCTCATCTGATCCTTACAAAAGCCCTGGGAGGCAGATACTATTATGATCTCCATTTTATAGTTGAGAAAACTGAGGTAAACAGAGTTTAAGTGACTTGCTTAAAATTAAACAGTAAGGAACTACCTGTGACAATTTAAATTCAGGTCTTCTTGACTCCAAGCCCAGTATTCTGTGCACTATGGTGTTCCCTGGCTGCCTGTGACATTCTTTATTCTCCAGACTTTTTCTCCTCACCACTAGCAACCTTGTCCCTTCCCAATCCCTTCTAGTTGTAATTTATGGGTTGTTTTTCCCAGTTAGAATGTGTATTTCTGGAGAATAAGAACTACTTTTTAAAGAGGCTTGTATTTATATTTCTAAAACTTAATTTAGTTCCTGGCTTAAGTGCTTAAATGGTCTATCATTCTATCTACCTATCCAGCTATCTCTCCATTCATCTATACATTTATCTATCTATTGATCCATCCATTTATACTTCCATCCATCTGTTTCTCTTTCTCTTCATCAATCCCTCTCTCTACAAGCCTATTTAATATGCATTTCAAGCTAAGAGGCAACAATAGAACATGCAGAGGACTAGTCTTGGATCTGGAGAACTTTGGGCTCTAATTTTGCCTCTAACCCATATTAACTGATTTCCCTGGTCAAGTCATTTAACCACTGAGTATAGAGCCCTTAGAAACAATCTAGGACTATAAGTTATATTGCTTTAAGTTGAAGGATTTCCACTCTTCCATACACTGATGAAATTAAGATAAATAGCCTTCCCCAAAAAACAAACAAGGAATTATGAAGAAGCAGAATAAAAGATGTCATCAAAGCAAAGAAATGTAGGTTTGAATAAGACTATGAACTGACCCTCATAATATTGTGACTGCAAGACATAAGATGGTATATATAGCCTGTGTGCTCCACTAGCACCTTGTAATGTTAAAAGCCGGTGAGAAAGGTCCTGAGCATGTTGGATTGTCCCTGCCATGGACATCTCATGGGAAGTCATGAACAAGAGTCACAAAGGATGAATGGGCAAAGATGAGTTGTAATCTGTGTCACTGGGATAAATACACAATCCACAAGTTCAGTCATCCATTGGAGCAAGTGAGTTCTAATGTCCTTTGCACCAGGAAAATATAGGACTCTTGGGAACTGGGTCCATCTTGTTTTTAACGTTGGGTTCTCATAATCCATCACAGTGCTTTGAACATAGTAGATGCCTGGTAATATGTCTCAATAGCAAGGGTATGCTGGAGCCAGCTCCTGATTATGAGAACTTTCAGACCCCAGAATTTGGGAAACACTATAAATTGAGACTTGTTTTATTTTTTTGGCAATGGTCTAGACTTAAGAATGTGATGGAGGATTTCTTAATAATGCAGATTAAAGTTAAAAGTGTTTTTTGCATATGTTGCTTATTTTTCCAGAAAGCGGGTCATTAAAGTAGGGCACCTAGGTGATGTAGTGGACAGAGTGCTGAGGCTTGAGTCAGGAAAGCATGAATTTGAATCTAACCTCAAATACTTCCTAGCTGTGTGACCTTGGGCAAGTCACTTAACCCTGTTTGCCTCCGTTTCCTCATTTATAAAATGAGCAGGAGAAGAAAGTGACAAACCACTTCAGTATCTTTGCCAAGAAAATCCCAAATGGGCTGATGAAGAATCAGACACAACTGAAATGACTGAACGACTACAACAATCATCAAAATTTACCAGGATATTGTTGGCAATATGAAAACATAATATAATGGTAAGTGTACTGGGTTTGAAGTCAGAGAAGTACAAAGTCAGAGGAGTAGACAGTGTAGTAGAATGGGCAATGGTCCTAGAGTGAGAGATCAGGGTTCAAATCCAACTGGTAATGCTTAGGACCTTAGGAAAAATCCTCTATCTTCCTAGATCTCAGTTTCCTCTTCTGTTAAAATGGCTCTTAAGGTCTCTTCTAGCTGTAAATCTATGATCCTCAGATTCATTGACTACCTCGTGACCCTGGCCAAGTCATTAACCTGTCTAGGGTAGAGTTTCCTCCTCAAGATACAACAGAGTTGGACTCTACAATCCTTCCAACTTTTAATCTATGAACTTACTCATGAAAATTACCCAGCAAACAAAATGCTGTTCAAGAGACATACATAAAAGTTGTTCTCTGTAAAAAACAGACATTTACATTCCCAAGTCAAAGGAATAAAAAGCCAGCACAACCTTCTTTTGTCCTGGTGAAGGTGGAACCTTACCCTGGAAGCTGGTAGCTTCTAGAATAAAGGCACTGTTTAGAAAAGAGGAGAGATTGCGCAAACTTCAGAGTAAACCTGGAGTCCGGGGCCCATCGTATATACAGAAAATGGGACCTGCTCCATGCCCAGTGGGCCTGTGATGCAATCTGTAGATTAGAGTAAACAAAAAGAGAACAACCGTCAAGACACAACAGGACTGACTCTACCGGAATCAGGGGAGAGAGGACTGGCAAGCTTGATACTCACCAGTATGCCAGTCACAAAATCCAGCCGGAGGCTGCTGGTTTCTAACAGGGCAGCCAGGGAAAATCAGCCTGCTGAAAGATAAGCCAGAAAGACCTCAAACAAGGAGACCTTTTTTTTTTTTTTCCTTTAAGGCATGGAGCATATTACAGCTCTCTTTAAAAAAGCATGACCCAAAAAAAAAAAAAAAAAAAAAAAAAAAAAGCATGACCAAGGATGGGAAAATTGAAGGTGGTCTATAAAAATTTAGGGAAGAAAAAAAAGACAACCACCCCAAAGGAGTGCTAAAAAATACTCACCATTTTTTTCAAGTTTTGTTTTTTTTTTTTTTTAGAAGCACAGAATTAGCCCTAGGTTGGCTGAAAAATTTACAGACCAGGCCAAATTCCAGTGTTTTCTATTCCTTCCAACCAGATACAGGAACCTCCTGTACAAATTCTTGGAAAACAGACTGAAAGGGTTGAAATCACCTTGTTCCTGGGTCACTTGAGGACACAGCATGCTCCCCAACATGTTCTTTTAGGGCTGGTGAATAGGAATCTGGGCTTGTCAACCACTGTCCTAGACTAAGAGATGATACAAGGCCCGCCTATCCTGCCACCTTGAGAACAGGGAAGTCCCCAACATTTTCCTCACAATTCCTATTCACAACAGATTGGGTTCCAAATTTGATAGGAAGGATAAAAAACAATGGATATTGTTTGCCTGTGGATTTTTTCCTAAGAATTTTCCAGACCATGGCATGATGATACGGGAAGCTAGCAAGAATGGGAAGAAATTCTGAGGAATTGTTGGGAGAAACCGAGAAAAGTCAATACCACCTTCCTTCATATTGGGCAAAATAAGTGCCATTAAAAGTGAGAGATTGGGGGCAGCTGGGTAGCTCAGTGGATTGAGAGTCAGGCCTAGAGACAGGAGGTCCTAGGTTCAAATCTGGCCTCACACACTTCCCAGCTGTGTGACCCTGGGCAAGTCACTTGACCCCCATTGCCCACCCTTACCACTCTTCCACCTAGGAGCCAATACACAGAAGTTAAGAGTTTAAAAAAAAAAAAAGAAAAAAAAAGTGGGAGATTGGTTAGTTGGTTGGTTGTTGTCTTTCCTACTCAAAAATTTCCTACCAGAATAACAGCCTTGGGTAACATCTTTTGATTCGAGCATAAATTGGATCTAAGTGAGACAGACTTGCACAAATTCATGAGCCTCACTCTCTCTTCCAGAGTCATCCAAGTCCAGTGCCAAAAGTCAAGATGGCTACAGGTGACCTCGGCATCTTCTATGTCTGATACTTCAACTGCCTTCATGGCTATTGGAACAAATTGTTCTCATCCACCCATTCCTCCAGGGAAGTCTTCACATGCTTGGGGTAGGCATCTCCCTAATTCACCAATGGGTTGGTGGCCCATCAGTTATCTTCTATCTGCTTTAGCCCTTCTAATGAGATGGTGTGGAGAAGAATCAATTAAGAGATGAGGGAAATAAGGACTAGAGAAAGTCAATGTTACTCAGTGAAAATGTTCAGTGAATCAATCATGGAGGTCGATTTCAAGATCAGCAGAGAACAAGCCTCTTTGAGAGCATAAACTATGTCCAGTTTGTTGTCTTTGTATTTCCAGCATCTGGCACAATACCTTGACCATTGTAGGTACCTAATGACTACCCATTAGATTAAATTGAAGAGAAAAATAGAGAAGGCTCATAACTTTGATTTCATTGAAGAAGCATTTATTCACTTTAAACATTGTGCTAGGTGATGAATAGAAAATAAAACAAAAGTGAAAGAGTTCCTACCTTTAGGGAGCTTATATTCTTTTCACCTTGAAAATGGCTTTTCTGATTGATTAACTGAATGTCTTCCATGAGTAAGAGTTACTTCCTCTGACCCTTATTTCACTCTTCCACCAGTTGACATTTCCCCAAACCTTTAGTAATGTTCCCTTTGCCCATCATGAAGAAAGTAGGGATTGAGAATCCCCAATTTGCCCCAATGATTCTCCAGGATTTCCCTATACCCTTGCTAGCTTCTTGGGCTTAGGGTCTTACATCATCATAGGGTCTGGATTCTGTAGGGCAAAATATATAGTTCTAGTTGGAAGGGACTTTAGTGTCAATCAAGCCTAACTCCACCATTTTACAGATAAAGAAAAGGAGACATGGGAAGGTCAAGTGACATGATTAGAGTCACATTATAAGAATTGTAGCAGCATTCCAACTCAGATCTTCCTGACCGCAAAATCAGCCACTATCTCACCTAGCTTATGACCATAGATAAGAGACAGGACTTGTGATTTCATTAGCGTAGGAAACTTCCAGTTAAGAAAACTCCCTGTAAGAATATAAGACAGCACCTTCTCTGAAATTTATAGTCGTAAAAGTTGCTTAGAATCCTGGGAAGTTAATTAACTCGCCCAGGACTCCAAAGTCAGTAAGTGTTGGAGGAAAAACTCCAACCAAGTCTTGTTGACTTCAAAGTCAGCTCTCTCTTCACGGTACCATGCTTTGTCTTATAAACATCAAAATATACATGAATTAACCGATGGTTGGATGGATGCAAACAATCGGAGAGGAAGCAGAGGCTCTCTAGAGAGCAGCACTTGAACTGAGCCTTGAAAAAACCTAGGGATTCTAGAAGAAGAAGATGAGGAGGAAGAGAATTCTAGGATTGGGGAACAGCCTCTGGGAATATCTGGAACCCCTCCCCCCCCACTGATCTCAGATGCAAGTCCCCTCCCCTGGCTGCTAAACATTTTTATATGCTTCTTCCCATTTCTGAGGCTCCATTAGTACAGAATTTTTGCATCTGCCCTTGCAAGAGACTGAAAGTTTCCAGTCCTTTTGGTGAGCTATTTAGTGGATTTCCACTAGAACTTGGGGAGTTTGGGGAATGAGAGTCCCCAGCAAATGTTACAGTATTAAAAGGTTGGAGCAGAAGTCTCTGGTTTTGATTTGCTGTCCTTGCCAAAGAAAAGAGAAAAAAAAAAATCAACCCTGGCAGGGTTAGCCCAGCTGTACAGACACACCCACCCAGTAGAAAGAGCCAAAAGGAAAAACAAAGGTTACCAATGCAGCCTGCAGGAACCTGAGAACACCTCAGTGTTTCAGGGAATTCTCTCCTGCCCTGATCAGGACAATTGAGACACTGAAGAATGGACAAATGAAGAAAATAAACTTTCTTCAGACCTTGAACCACACCGCAGAAAAGCTCCCAGGAGCACACAAAAGATAGTCAGAAAAAGAGAGAGCATTTGTTCTTTGGGAGACAAATTCAAAATATAAGGAGGCTACAGAGGCCAGACTGGACAAGACTTAGGCAAAAGGGGGGGAATGGTGATAATGGCCCAGCTCATCAGGACTTGCATCTATGGGAAGCTAAAAGTGAATTGACAGTCCCTTTATGAGACCATATAAACACTGAGTGTACATTCAGGGACAATGAGCATATTTGAAAATCCAACTGCCCTTTCCAGCAGAGTCCATTCTTATGTATGTGCCCATTTCCATTTGCCCTTAGAATAAAGACAGGTCTGATGGTTGCTAGTGATGGCTCCCTGGGCATCTTTGAAGAGGAGCCTTAGATGCCACCTCCTCCCTGAAGCCTTATGCTTCTCACGCTTTCATCCAGAAGTGATCTCTCCTTTTTCTAGACTCTTAGAGACCTTTGTGCTTCCCAGGCTCATATCACATTAGCCCATGTCTTCTCATTGTGTCTTTCACTCTTCTCCCAATCCAATCAAAGGAAACATTTATTGTGTTCACATCCTATGCTAGGAATAAATGTTGGTGATGTCAAAACAAAACAAAATCTGTCCCTGCCCTCAGGAGTTTACATGCTATTTGGAAGAATAAAATGCACAGATAATTATATATATAATAATTTGAGGAGGAAGAGGGTAAGCCTCTTTAACCAAATGGTAAACTCCTTGAAGAACCTTCAACTTTAGAGAACAGAAATAGCAAGGAATCCAAGAACTGGAAGATTGGTAATCTGATCCTGGGCCTGGAACCAACTTGTTCCATAACTTTAAATGAATTAAGCATTTATTGTGCACCTACTATGTGTCAGGCCCCATGCTAATGACTGACCATACAAAAAGAGGCAAAGACAATTCCTGCCCTCAAGGAGCTTACACTCTAATGGGAGAGATGACATAGAAATAAATATATACAAGGAAGCTACATACAGGATAAATTTTTTGTTGTTTAGTCATGTCTGGCTCTTTATGACCCCATATTTATGGGGTTTTCCTGGAAAAGGTACTGGAGCGGTTTGCCTTTTCTTTCTCCAGTGTATTAAGGCAAACAGAGATTAAGTGACTTGTCCAAAGTCACACACTTAGTACGTGTCTGAGGCCAGATTTGATCTCAAGCCTTCCTGATTCTAGGGCCAGTGTTCTACCCTTAGAGACATCTATCTGCCTCTATGAACACGTAAGATCATAGAAGGAAGGCAAAGGAAGAGTCTTGTAGCAAGAGCCAGAGAAAAATAGATAAATATTTAAATGTTTTGTTCATACTCAAAAAATATTAAAATTCCCATGAGAAAGACTCCAGTCATTTGGGTAAATGGTCAATAGAGGTTTTAGAAAGATGTGGATAAGAATCATACAGGATGAGAATGTTCCAGTGGCCAGGAAGGCAGCTGAAGCAGACACTGTGGAGTGTTTAGAGCCTGTTCAGACATGAAAGAAGCCAACATCATCCATTGCATGCTGAGCCATTGACAATCATCTTGATTTTTGTCTTGCCACTGGACTTAGATTGTGGAAGAGAGAGTAAGATTTTGCGTGCCTCCTCCTTCCTTATATCCAATTCACCAAAAGTCAAGACATCATCCCATGATGCCATCGGTCCTCTTCAAAACAAAGGATAAACAACAAAAATCCTAGTTCAGGTCTTTATCACCTTTTGAATCAATTATTGCAAAGACTATGTATATCTTAGGATCACAGGTTTAGAGCTAGAAGAAACTTTACTATTTATCTAATTGGTTCTATTTCACAGATGAAGAAACAAACAAAAAATTATATGACTTGCCCAAGATGACATGGGTATAAGCAGCAGAATGATGATTCAAACCCAGTTCCTTTGACTCTCAATCTTCAAGGTAGCATATATTATCTGAATAATGCAATAACCTATCAATTGGTCCCTATAATTTTAGTTTTTTTTCTGTCTAATCCATCCTCCCCATAACTACAAAAACTATATTTCTTTTTTTAAGTTTATTTATTTAGTTAATTCATTTAGAATATTTTTCCATGGTTACAAGATTCATGCTCTTTCTCTCCTCGCCCCCTACCCCCTTCCATAGTCAACGAGCAATTCTACTGGGTTTTACATGTGTCATTGATCAAGATCTATTCCCATATTATTAGTATTTGTACTAGGGTGATCGTTTAGAGTCTACATCCCCAATCATATCCCCATTGAACCATGTGATCAAAGAAACGTTTTTCTTCTGTGTTTCTGCTCCCACAGTTCTTTCCCTGGATGTAAATAGCATTCTTTTTCATAAGTCCCTCAGAATTGTCCTGGATCATCGCATTGCTGCTAGTAGAGAAGTCCGTGACATTCAATTGTACCACAGTGTATCAGTTTCTGTGTATAAGGTTCTCCTAGTTCTGCTCCTTTCACTCTGCATCAATTCCTGGAGGTTGTTCCAGTTCACGTGGAATTCCTCCAATTCATTATTCCTTTCAACATGATAGTATTCCATCACCAACAGATACCACAATTTGTTCAGCTATTCCCCTATCAAAGGGCATCCCTTCACTTTTCAATTTTTTGCCACCACAAAGAGCGAGGCTATAAATATTTTTGTACAAGTCTTTTTCCTTATCTCTTTGGGGTATAAACCCAGCAGTGGTATGGCCTGATCAAAGGGCAGGCAGTGAAAAACTATATTTCTAATACAAACCTTATGATGCCACTCCTCTACTCAAAAATCTTCTCTGGCTCTATATTACCCCTAGAAATAAAGAGGAAAAACTTCAGCCTAGTTTTTAATGGTCATCACAAGATGAATCTCAACCACTTTTCACATGGTTTCAGGATTGTCTCCTTCATATGCTCTTGCCTCCAGTCAAACTGATACGCAAGCTATTCCCCAACCACAGTATTCCATCTCCTTTGCAAGGTTTCCCTTCTATCCATAATGCTTTTTCTCTTCACATTTACCTTTAAATACCATGGTCCACACAATGCCTGTTTTGACCTCACCCTCTTCTGCTTTTTCCACATTAAAATCATGTTGTTTTATTTTCCATATACTTGGTGTTTACAAAGCTTTGTACATCTTTGTATCCTCCCAGTTGAATGGTAGCAGGGGTAAGCTGGGGTCAGCTCAAACTGGCTCAGGAGAGATGATTATTAAATTTCCAGTGGGAGTATTTACACCTTGGAAATCATCAAGCATTATAAATCAGGGCTTGGTGTATCCTTTGATTTTCTAGACTGAAGAAAGTGATGGGGAAAATGTTAATAATTCAAATTAAACAAAGAAGTGTAACATGCATATGTTTCTGTTTTTGCTTTTCAGAACCAATTGTTAAACATTTTCCAGTCCATCCCTGAATATCAGTTCTTTGCGGGCAAAGATTGTTCTCATTTTTGTCTTTGCATCTTCATTGTCTAGCTCGGTTCTATGATACACAGTAGGCACTTAATAAAAATTTGTCAAGTAATATTTGTCAGATTTAATTAAATAATTAACCTGGGTAAGAGATACAGTCTGTAGCCATAAAACATATCAAAGCTCACTTGTCTACACAAGGATAGAATCTAATCAATCAATGACAGGTATTTATTAAGTACTGATCCAATGCCAAGCACTAGGCTAGGCACTGGGGTACGAAGACCAAAACAAAAACAGTGCCTGTTGTTAAGAAGTTTGCATTCAGCTGGGTGGCTCAGTGCATAAGGAGCCAGGCTTGGAGATAGCAGGACCACAGAAGTGATTGGGAAGAGGAAGAGGAGGAGGAGAAGGAGGAGGAAGAAGAAGAGGAAGAGGAGAGATAATATGCATGTTTATAATTCCAAACTTAACTCATGCAAAATAGAAAATAGATTACCTAGGATGGGAAAGGCCATCAGAACCAACCTTTAACCAACACAGACTCTCCCTTGTGGATCAAAAGCTCATGTAGGGGCAGCTGGGTAGCTCAGTGGATTGAGAGTCAGGCCTAGAGACGGGAGGTCCTGGGTTCAAATCCAGCCTCAGACACTTCCCAGCTGTGTGACCCTGAGCAAGTCACTTGACCCCCATTGCCCACCCTTACCACTCTTCCACCTAGGAACCAATACACAGAAGTTAAGGGTTTAAAAAAAATAAAATAAAAAAGCTCATGTAATCGATAACTTTTTTAATCAGGCAAATAAAGCATGAGAGCATTGACTGGATGATTCTAAACTGCCTTCAGGTCTGTAATACTTCTTAAAATGGACAGTGGATACAGAGAGCTGGATTTGAAGTCAGAAAGTCCTGAATTTGACTATATCTCAGACATGTGCTAGCTTTGTGATCCTGAATATGATTTCAAAAAAAACCAGAATCCTTACCTTCTGTCCTAAAATCAATAATAAATATCAGTTCTAAGGCAAAAGAGAGGTAATAGCTAGGCTCTAGGAGTTAAGAGACTTGCTCAGGATTACACAGATTGGAAAAGTCAGAGGTCAGATTTGAAACCAGGACCTCTCATCTCCAGGACTTGAGCCCTATCCACTGGGCCACCTAGTTGTCCTTCCAGAATCTAACATTTAATCTCACTCATCCTTAATTTTCTCATCTGTAAAGTGGCAATAATAATAACACCTTTTTCCCAAGGATGCTATGAAATAAGATGAAATCACATATATATATATAAAGTACTTTGCAAACCTCGAATCACTCTATAAATGCTATTTTAATTATAAAATATAATGCTAACAATGTAACAGTTTATTATAACATATATTAATAGCATATTATTATAAAATACTTTTCATATTTATATTTTCATATATTTTCATATTTAGGTGACACACTAGATAGAGTGCTGGGCCTGGAGTCATATTCCTGACTTCAAATCTAGACTTAAATATTTTCTAGCTGTATGACCCTGAGCAAGTCACTTAACCTCCATTGCCTACCCTTTACTGCTCTTCTGCCTTGGAACCAATGCACAGTGTTGATTCTCAGTTTCTATATCTATAAAATGAGCTGGAGAAAAAAAAATGACAAACCACTGCAGATAGATTCTTTGCCAAGAATGTCCCCAAAATGGTGTCACAAAGAGATAGACACAACTGAAACAACTGAATAACAACAGATAGTTAATATTCAACATATTAATATAACAATAAAATATATGAATGCTTACTCTACTAATTTCTATTATAAAATCTATTTTATTTGATATTAACTATATATTACATTTATCATATTTATAAATGCGTATCATATATTGTATTAATTAAAAAATGTTAAACCTTTAGATTCCATCTCCCAGAATACTTTCCCCATCCCAAAATTCCTTTTTCCCTTTTTGTTTATGCGTATCTTTATGTTACTGTTTATATAGTTCTGAAAATAGCTCCCTCGTTCTCTCTTCCACGTGGGTAGCTTGAGTGAGCTCCTTCTTGACCCTAGCCTTTTAGTTTCCCTTTTTACTTCAAGTTAAATTTAATAAATCTTATTAAATATAATACTTGGAGTATTTTGGATATTAATTTTTAATCTACAATATAACTATATTTACACAAATATGAAATTCTATTAGATTCTAAAAATGTGATAAATGTGTAGGTAAGAACAAATCTTCTCTTTAACGCTCTATCAAACATTGCTTCATTTCATTTCTTTTTTTCATCTTGGATCATAGCTTTGGATCTGGAAGACATCGCAGAGGATTTCTGTTCCTATCCCCTCCTTCTACAGATGAAAAAACAGGCACCGAGGGGGAACGTGACAGCAGCCCACAGTAACACAACTTGTAGGATGGGGTATATCCCGCCCTTCCCCAAACAGAGATGTCCTCAAATTTGTGTTCATTAATAGCTTTTGTAAGTTGCATGCGTGCACACACACACACACACACACACACACACACACACACACTCACTCACAATTTCTTATCAGTCTTGTCCTGGGAAAGTTGTGGCACCAAATCCTGGTAAACATGCCACTGGGAAACAAAATATACAGAAACTTCCCAGAAGAAAGGCTTGGCGAGATATCATTCAGTTCCACTCCACTCTGTCAGGTTCCTTGAAAAGGAAATAATCTAATCAGCTGTCACACTGTCTTACTGCGGAAATTACTTTTAGTTAAAAAATGATTCCTTCCTTTGAATTTTACCACCTACCGAAAAAAATGTTTTCCTGCTGAAATAACAATAGCAGCTGACATTGAGATGGTCCTTTGCATCCATTATTTCATTGATCCTCCTAAAATCCCTCAGGAGAAGGAACCACAGGTATTATAGTCTTTGTTTTACAGAGGAGGAAACTGAGGCTGGACAAGATTAAGAGATTTGCTTATAATCACCAGGATGTAGAAGGGGCTTGAGCCTTATGAAGATCAGATGGAGAAGCTGGGAATATTTCGCTTGGAGAAGTCTGCGAAGGGACATGATATCTATCTTCAAATATCTGTAAAGGAAGAATTGGCCTCAGTGTGAGTGACCCCAAGAAGCAGAACCCCAAAGAGCAGTGGGTGGAAGTAGAGAAGGGATGAATTTTTATTTATTCCAGAGTCAATTTTCCAATAATTATAATGGTCCAGAAATGGAATGGGCTGCTTTCAATAGAAGGGACTTCCCCTCTTCTTGAGTGTCTTTGAGCAGAGGCTGAATGACTCACTTATTAAGTACATCATCGGAGGAATTCCTATCATGAATATACATTGGATTTGAGGGCCACGGGGGCCCTTCCCAAGTCCAGATTTATAATTCACAAAGTGAGTAAATGTCTTAGATGAGATCTCAATCCAGATCTCCTGGTCTCCAAGTATGCTGTCACCTTGTAGCTGAAATAATAGAATTATTATCAGAGTGGGCAGAACTCAGCAATGATATTCTGGTTTTGTGGGAAGAGTTAGTCTTTTGTTTTATATACCATAGCACCCCAGATTTAAAACTAAAAGGGACCTCAGAAGTCACCTCGTATAGCTCCCTTGTTTGAGAGGTGAGGATACTATGGACTGGAAAGGTTAGGCAGCTTACTCTAAAGAACTAGAGGCAGAGCTGGTATTCAAGCCCAGGCACTTTGATTCCAAATTCAGCATTCCTTCCATGTGTTCATGCTCCTCATTTTTTCAATGAGTGGTTTTGTAGGTGATTGGATGAATCCCAGATTCCAGAAATCACCAGTTGACCCTGACCGTCACCCATCTTTTGATCTAATGCTCCCATTTCTTTTTCCCTTTCTGGCTGAACACTGGACTCCATTCTCATTCCAATTGCCAAAGAAAGGAACCTAGAGCCCTCACTCCATTCTGAACCCCGAACCTCCTTCCAGTAAGCATGAGATGGGCCATTGTAGCACTTCTCTCTCCAGATGTACACTGGACATGGCTACTCACACTCCTTGGATGGGCAACACCATGATTATAAGGTGAAGGACCACCAGAGCTTACCATTTGTCACACTTCTACCCTCCTGAGACCCCTAGGTATTGTCACCTACCTGCCACTGAATTCTAAGGACTGCTAGGCTTTTTCTTTATGTGTTATTTCTCAAAAATAAAATGAAATAAAATAAACTCCTCAAGAACAAAGATGTCCTCACTTTTCAGTTTGTGCTTCCAGTGCTTGACACATAAATGTGTCATCTTCTGCATGTGCTCTCCCTCATCCCAAGTGATGATCTGGTCAACCAAATATAACACTGGCCAGACATCACAAAAGACCTATATAATGGGGTTTCCTAGTGGAATTTGCTTAAAGTACCCAAAATATCTCATTACATAATAATTACACAGTACAAATAATATGTATACTTGGATGAACTCATAGTCTTATGGGGAACGGATATAGGAATCCACCATCCCTTCTCTATTCACTTGGCTTACATTTTTCCATAAGTCCTCCATAAAGTATTTGCTCAACAACCTGAGTTATTTGAATATTTTTAGATGCCAGAACAGCCCTTGGACTATTCATCAGTCATTCTTCAGCATAGGTGTCAAAAGCAAGGCTGCATGGGGCCTTCAACACTCCTGAGTGTGAACCAGATTAAAATAGTTAACAAAATAAATAAGAATACAATAAAACATAGATAATGTTAACTTGTGGTTTTCTAAGTCAATGTGCTGCTGGCAGGGATCCTGATGTATGATTTAGTGGTCCACATTTCTATTTGAGTTTGACACTGCTATTCATCACTATCACTGTGTGCCTTACCCAGTTCCTTTTCTGGGAGGTCACGCAACATGGAAAATACACTGGAAGAGATGTGAGATCCCCTGGCTTCAGAGTTTAAGAAGTGCCCTCTCTGCGGAGAAAGAGGTTCTGTTAATTCTGAGATTCGGTGTAGAATCACAAGAATAGATATAGATATAGATATAGATATAGATATAGATATAGATATAGATATAGATATAGATATAGATGAATTCGATATGAGAAACTGGATATGTCTGGTAGAGTGTGGGAGGTGGGAGGAAACCCAGAGAGGGTGATAATATTCAAAAGAAGCTGAGTCCATGAGTGAGGCTTCTTGGGAGTTCAGAGCTCTGACAGATTTGTGTGGGAGAACAAGACAGGTTGAGACAGTTTTCATGAGCCCCAGCAGTTTTCTAGGACTTGATGCAAGTTGAGAGTCTGTTCAATGGGGCTTGAGCAGGTCCTAGTGCCCCACTACGCAGTAATTCTGCTACTGGAGAGCCATAGATTTGAGAGATTTTGAGATTTAATAGAATTGTCATAAGAAACAAAGAATATGAGGAATTAAGAACATTGGGAGACTTGTAGGAACCAGTACTACTAATAATATTAGTACTAATAGCTAACATTTATATGGCACCTTAAGGTTTTCATAGCACTTTACGTGTGTTATTTATATCGTCTCTCAATAACCCTTCAAGGAAAGTGCTATTATTAATCCCATTTTAGCAGGTGAGGAAACAGACAGATAAGGGTTAGTACAGTGTCTGCTCCATTGCAGGTACTTAATAAATACTGATTGATTGAGATTGCCCTGGATCTCACATTTAATGATATTTTAATGAGAATACAAGCTCCCTGAAGGAAGGAATTTTTTCCTTCCTCTTGATAGTAAGTGAATGAAGCAAGATTTGAACTTGGAACATCTTGACTCCTTGTCCAGTGCTCTCCCTCCAAAACAAACAAGACATACAATGACAGCAATAATTTAAACAAAAATATCATTCCAGTGGAGCTAAATGCAGTATAAAAGTGACAATAGCCTTATTACCTGAGGACAGAAGATGAAACACTTCCCTTCTCTTGGTTGTTTTATCCTTCATTTCAAAGAGGACCAATGGCATCATGAGATGATGTCTTGACTCATGGGTGAATTGGACTTAAGAGAAGCAGAATCACACAAAGTCATCAACCTTACTCTCTCTTCCATAGTCATTGAAATCTGGTGGTAAGATTAAAATTGGGACCACTGGCAATGGCCTGGGATGCAGTGAATGACCTTGGCATCTTCCATGTCTGAGCAAGTGAAGGGCTGCTGATAAGTATGAGATGCTACATCTACCATTGGACAGAACTGATTGGTTTGGCTTAATTGTTCTCTTTTGTCACAAATGATTGTTCTGTGATAAGCGAAGGATAGGGTATTGGGTAATGATGGATATAAACATTAAAAATTGTAAATACTGATTCATATTTCAATATTTAAACTTCTATAAGAAAAAGAAATTAATGAGCCCTTGCTCATAGAGGCAAGAACCCTACCAATAGTAAAGTAAGCTGCAGAATTTTATAACTCATTTCACTCTTTCCCCAATTGGAATCATATTATTTCTGAACATTTGTTGATGTTCTCAAGAGTTTGATAATTTATCATTTGTAACTTGTATATGATTATTATTTTTTTAATTTACAGGTAGGAAAATCCCTAACAAATGAAATTTGCTCCTTTACTAAGTCCAAGGACAAATCCTTCTTTCCACTAGCTCCTAGACTGGGCACACGCTGTTGAAGGTAGGACTTCACGTGCCCTCTCAGATTACATTGTTGAGATTATCACAAACAGGGTTAGGTTTGTAGAATTTCCTTTTCTTGCCATGGTAATTGTCAAGAATATCGATTGACATTGTTCTACTCTCTGTTCTCACAGTGAGTCATTGCTATGACTTTGAATGAAAGATTTCCAAGAAAGAAAAAAAACAACTTCAGAGGGAGACTGTCGCCCTTTAAGCTTACTGATGACATCAGAGAGAGAGAGAGAGAGAGAGAGAGAGAGAGAGAGAGAGAGAGAGAGAGAGAGAGAGAGAGAGAACAATTTGTTAAGTGCCTACTATGTGCTCGCCACTGTGCTCAGCACTGTAGGGATATTGAAACTCACAACAACCTTGCAAGGTAGGTGCTATTATGGTACCCATTTTATAATTGAAGTAAGGAATACAAATAGAAGTTAAGTGACTTCTCCAAGGCCACACATCCAGTTAGTATCTAAAGTAAGATTTGAGACAGGTCTTTCTGACTCTAAGCCCAGTACTTTAACCACTGTAACACCTGGATGCCTTCTCTGAAAAATTCTTTTATACAAGTGGGATTTTGTCTTGTTAAATGTTGCCTAGAACAAATGAGTCGCTGGTTGGAGCTAATACATATTTATTTACCGTGGAGGTAATTTCATTTATATGTTTAGTAAAATATGAGATTTTAATGAATATATAACCTCCTTAAGGGAAGGTATGCTTTTTATTTTTGCTTTTGTCTTTTCAGAACATAGAACGGTGCATGGAATGTGCTTTATAAATGGTGAATTGGAATTAAAGGAATTAAATTGAGTTGAGAAGCTCCATGAGACTCCAACTCTTATGACTCCATGCTTCCTGGTCTTATCCTTGTCCATATGTCCCTATAAATCCTTCATGGAGAATTTACCAAGATCACCACGGTCCATCCTTGTGGTCATCTGGTATCTCTGGGGAGTCCCAAAATACCATTTGGTTTGTCCATCAATTGTCCTCATTCTTGATACGTGATCAGCCGACATCCTTTGCTGGTCATATATATCTTTGTTAATGTCACTAATTCACACAAGTTGACATTCACCATTGGAATTGCCTTCTATGTCTTTAATATTACTTCTTTTTGAACGGCCATGTCCCAAAAGAAAGGTAACTTCCATCATCTGCCAGGAAAATATCAGTGAATGTCATTAAAAATCAATGATGGGGGCAGCTGGGTGGCACAGTGGATAAAGTGTCAGTCCTGAAGTTGAGAGGACATGAGTTCAAATCTGACTCGCTGTGTGACCCTGGACAAGTCACTTACCCCCATTTGCCTATCCCTTGCTCTTTTACAGGAAGACTAAAAGAAAAATAAAACATTGACAGTATTTGAGTAATTGGAAATATTCTTAGAACTCTTGACTTCTTGGGTCTTTTAAAGGGAAAGTAACTCTCCATTTCCTAATTAGTGATTTTCCTACTCAGTGGATCCTAAAACTTTTAATAAACATTGGAGGGCATCGTGAACTTTTTTGTTTTGGAGCTCAATTCTTGGTTCATGAAATTAGAGAAGTCAAATGTATCATTGTTCATCTTAAAATAAAATCTGAGTGAATTTTTAGAATTGTTCTTGAGTTACTGCATGGAAAAGTGTACTACGAACTGATTTAAATAGTGACATTAGACATGGAAGGAGATGCAAAACGACTTATCGTGTGCAATTTCCCCCCATCTATGGACAGACCATCAGGGGAGACTTCATGGCTGTGCTCTGGGTCTCCAGAAGATGGCACAAAACACACTGGGCTTTTGGCCCTCCGGAGATAGCAAGTAGCCTTCTGGCTTGAAAGATTGATTGCTTACATCCCCGAAGTCTGTATTCGTGAAACAGAAAAGGAGAAGAATCAGACTTCAGAGATTTTACTCCCATGGAAGTAAAATTAGGAGAGCAGGAAATTAGAACACTAACTGCTGTCTAAACAGGAAATTGTTTAACTTAGACAGAAAACCAGTGGTTTCTTAATGTTTAAGAGGGAGTCGTGAGAAAGAAAAATAATGATTTGTCTGAGTGGAAAATACTATGAATATGATTTGAGTTCTTATTATAATAATCATATTAATCATATTTGTGATGATTATTGGTCTAAATATAGTACTTGGATTTTTTTACAAAGTGTTGTTTTATGTGCATTTATTGTTGTTTAGTTGTTTTTCAGTCGTGTCTGACTCTTTATGACCCCATCTGGGGTTTTCTCAGCCAAGATACTGGTGTGGTTTGCCATGTCCTTCTCCAGCTCATTTTATAGATGAGGAAACTGAGGCAAACAGGATATAGTGACTTGCTCAGGGTTACACACCTAGTAAGTGTCAGGTCTTCCTGGATCCAGGTCCTGGGCTCTTTCTACTATGCCACCTAGCAGCTCTTTTGTATGCAGTACATTCTCTCATTTGAGTCTCAGTACTCCATCCACATCAATGCCAAAGTCCTTTCCTTTAAACCATAGGTCTGACTATGTCACTCCTCTCAAACTTCATTGGCTCCCTATTCCCACTAGTATCAAATGTATAAATATATACCTTCAAAGTCCTGCATGACCTAGCTTCAAGCTTCTTTTAGTGCCTTCCTTTCTCATTCACTCATAATACAAATAAACTGACCCTCTTACCTTTCTTCAAACACACAGCAATCCATTTCTGGTCCTCGTGATTAAGTGTTTTCTGATTCCAAGGTGCTAGTGTATCCCCTCAAGAAGAACCCCTATCTCTGTCTCTGTCTCCGTCTCTTTCTATCTCTGAATACTTATATTTTATTTATTATTTCATGGGTTTATCATTTCACATTCATTATTTTCTTAGTTATTAAACTATTTAAATGTCTTCATTATTTAATACATTATTGTTACATATTAATTACACACAAATACATTTATTTATTATTGTGTAAATTATTAAGATACAATATTAACATTAAATAATAAATTAATTTAATTTGTGTGTATAATATAGATACACCAATATACTGGAGCCAGCTCAAAAAAGTAATTGTTTCAGAGTGAGCATCTGAGAAATCAGCAAATGCTACAGAATAGGGTTTGATTGATTGTCTTGTTGATTGTCCAAACTTAAAGCAATTGAGAAAACATTCATAATACAGATGAAACCTAAGAGTGTGGCATACATTTTCAGAGAGTCAGTAGTTAAATATTTGCCAGAGTATCTCAGTATCCAATTTTGCTTGTCCCCCAAATCATTAACTCTTTGAGGGCAGGAATTTTCCCAGTTTTGTATTTTTATCCCTAGAACAGTAGCCTTTGTGTGGTATATGCTTAACAAATGCTGATTGATTGATTGAGTGAGTGGATGATCTCTGCTTTCCCTTCCATCTCTGAGGGTCTATGACTGACTATGGGCTAGAGAGAATCAGAAGGACCTTCCAAAAGCAACACCATGTACGGGACATCGAACTCTTATAAGAAGAGTTCTCTCCTTTATTTCTGTGCCTATGTGCTCACCCCCACTCCTCTGTATTTCCAGTCCCTGGCACAATATCTTGTATACGGGAGGTGATTGATAAGTCAATGTTGGATTGAATTAGTACAGTGGGGTGAGCAATGGATCTGGAATCCATGGATCTGGGAACAAATGGCAGCCACTCCATTCCACCGGTCCTCAGTTTCCTCATCTATAAATGAAAGGGTTTGAGTAGACTAAAAAACCCTCTACGACCCTTTCTGGCTCTAGGTTCATGATTATAGGAAAAGTCCTGTTGAATAGAAAGGGCAGGTATTAACCTATTTTAAGGATCAGGAAACAGAGGGTGGGAAGAATTAGTAGCAGAGCTGGAGATAGAACCAGGTCTCTCCTCCTTCTTGCTTTTTCTATTGTCATTCTCAAGGAAAAGCTTTGATCACTCTTTTAGCTCCAGCTTGGGCTATGTTCAATTTTCAAGCTTATTTTTATCAAATAAATTTTATTGATATCTTTTTTATATTCACTTTTACATTGTTAATATAGTTCTTTCTATATTCCTCTCTCTATCTCCTCTCCAAGAACCAACCCATACTATATATATTCTGCCTTAGAATCAATACTATGTATTGGTTCCAAGGCAAAAGAGTGGTAAGGGATAAGCAATAAGGGTTAAGTGACTTGCCCAGGGTCACACAGCTGGGAAGTGTCTGCGGCCAGATTTGAACCTAGAACCTCCCATCTCTGGGCCTGGCTCTCAATCTGCTTTGCCACCCAGCTGCCCCCCAATATATAATATTTAAAGAAGAAAAATCATCAAAACCAATCAACACATCCAAATCTAACAATATACTCAATGCTGCACACCCAGGTCAGTCTGACTTGTTGCTACTAAGAATACAGCTTTCTTCTTTCAATGGGAAAAAAATTAAGGTAGAGTTTTATGGCATTCTATAGTTGTTATTTTGTTTAGACTTGTGATTTCATTGATGTTGGGGGACCCTTGGTATGTCAACTCTCTTCAAAGAGAAAGATATTTATCTGTAGCTTATCTCATCTGTAGCTTATAGTAATAGAGGGTTACCTGGAGCATCAAAATCAAGGATATGCTGGTAAATATTTAACAACCAGGTTTTTTTGGGGGGTAGGGAATAAATATATATATATATATATATATGTATATATATATATATATACACACACGCACACACACACATACTTTTAAATCTGCCTTATTAACAGATAAGTCTAGACAATCAACAAAACAATAAATCAAATCCTGATTGATAGTAATTGTCAATTTCTAAGAAAAGATATAATCAAGTGGGATTGGTTGCCCCTCATCCCCCAAACCCTGAAACAATGGAAGCAGGGGGAGACTGAAACTCTATTCCTTTTCTTTTCATCGCCCTATTCCCCATTTCCCAAAGGATCCTAGATAAAGGGCTGTAGTAGACCCCAGAGGCCATTGAGTCCAAGCCCCCTCATTTTGCAAAACAGAAGCCCACAATTTCCTTTTTATTAAATTACATATTTAAATTTTTGCACAGACAAAAAAAATCAATAATCAGTTTTCTACAGTCAATTAGATTTGTCTCCAGCAAAACCCTAACCAATTTGTCCAAGGTCATAAAGCTAATATGTTTCAGAGGAAGGACTTGAACTCAGGTGCTCCTGTCTCCCACATCAATCCTCTAATCCACTGTACCAGGTTGTATCTCCCTAGATTCAATTTATTTCTCTAGAATGCTCTAGATGGAATCATTTCTGGAGGCGAAGGATTATTGCCCTGGGATTGCTTAGCAATCTATGATTCTTTATTTCTCTACAAATTTATTTTTCTACAAATAACAAATGTATGTTTTCTTGAACTGATGTGGAAAATTAAGGATTTCAAACAGGCTGAATGACCATTTGGACCCTTTGTCAAGTGTGTTGCAGTTGGGATTCTTCTCCTTGTGTGGGTCAATCACTAAATATTTATTGATCATCTACTCTGTACCAGTCACTGTGGTAAGCCCTGAGGATACACAAAATATCAAAAGACAGCTCCTCCCCTCCAGGAGCTTATACTCTAGGTGGGGAGACAACATGCCAAGATAAGCAGGATCAATAGGAAATAATTGAGAGCAAAGGCAAATGACTGCTACTATCTCAAGCCTTCCAACTCTGAAATTCTGTTACTGAGAAACTGGGGGAGAGAAAGGAACAGGGCAAGACAAGAAGACCTTCCCTAGCTCCACTGCTAGTTGTACATCGAGACAAGGACCACAACCCAGTTGGGAATGCCACCTGGCTGATGGCCCTTCTTCTCTTTGACTGGACAAGGAAAGCCTGTTACCAGACCCTCAGCACCAGAGCCTCACCCTCATACAGCTGTTCCCAGTTGTGCCTCCTTGTGTGGCAGAGTCTCCAGCCAGAGTGGCCTGTCCCAGTCATTCTTTCTGGACCTTTCACTGCCTCCACCCCAAAAAAAGAGGCGTTGTCCATCCCCAAACTATTACTTCAGTTCTTCCTGTCACCCAGACTACATTTGGTCCCAACCTGTCATGCTGTGGGTTCCAGAACATGTCAGCCTGAGGAAAAGATGAAAGAACATCTTTAAGGGAGATGGTTTGAGCTCATTCTTTCAACAATTGGTTTTGCTTTCTGAGGTCAGAGTTGGGATTATTCACAGGGCTCTGTCCTACTCTAGCCCTTTTCCCTTTGGAAATAAACCCACTGCCTGAAGTCCTCCCCACTATCCAGATCACCATGAAGATGATTTTTATTTTTAAAGAAAAATCTCAGTAGAAAATGTTCTCTTCGTTTTCAGCCTGGATCTTTTCTCCGGGACAAGCGGCTGAAGGATTTACCCACCCCAGTTTCCATCTGTTTTGCAGCTGCTACTGCAAAGACGGATTATGGAACATTTTGTCGTGTTGGGGCCCTGCTAGTGCTGAAGGCTACACATTGCTGCATGTATTCTGTGGCTGGAAGTGCTCAGCCCATTTTCAAGAGAGCCCCCGAGATTTCTTGGTTCAAAGAAAAACATTCTCTACATTCCCATCTTTATTTGGGAATAAGGGTGGGAGTAGAAAAGAAAAGGAGAGGAAATCTTGAGAGTTGCCCTAAATTCCCTGAAAACACAATCACGCAGGCTGTCACTCTGTGCCAATGGGCACCAAACAGACGTGCGAATGGGTACCAACTAGAAAATAAGAAAACTTGTTTCCAGAACTGTATCTAATGCTTTCGACGTCATTCTTTGTATCAGGCTGGGGAGAGGGAGGTCTTCTTCTCGATTCCTGCTCAGGCCCACAATAAAATCTCTCATCATTTTTGCACACCCTGGGAACAGCGAGCCAGCATCAGCCATGTTTACACTGGGCTAAAGTCAGCTCCTTTTTGTTCCCCTTTTGAAGCATGTGTTGTTCTCTGGTTGACTTCTAGTGATAATACAAAATTAAAGGGATTACTTGTCAATTAATTTTGGGAATTAGTTTCCTTGGCATGTAGTGTTATGGAAAAGTAAACATGTTATGAAAGAGTAAGGGGATAGGATGATGAGCCCGCTGGCTGGTTCGACATTCTAAACCTTTCCAACTGTCAGGGCTGCTACAGTTGGTTTGCAAAAGCAAGAGCTTTTGCTGCAATCCTGCATTACAGTAGGTGACTTTCCAAGTTGTCACAAGAGATTAGAGAATGGACCTCAAAAAACTGCCTGTGTCTATTATTATTTTTAAGCTGGGGCAACTAAAATTAGAATCACATTGAAAATTGTTCATGTATTGATAATGCCTTGTTTCCTATAAGAAAGGGCCCCTTAGAATCATTGGAATATTTTTAATGCATAAAAGAGAACAGAAAGAAGCCAAGAAGGAGACACAGAAGAGCAAGACAGCTTTGAAAGTTTTACGTTGAATTTATTATGTCATATCAATTATATTATACTTAAAAGCAAGCTGTGCATAATAGAGATGTGTAGATCTATATACTGTCCTCTCGTTTTGATCTGTGGGATGCAAAAATTGTAAAGTGTTTATTAAATTCAGAAAAGAAAAAAATTTAAAAGAAAAAAATTCAGTCTCTCTTCCACACTTTTTTCTTCTTTCCTTCAGTATTAGAGGAAGAAAAAATAATGAAATGTCTACACATTGTCACAATCCTAGTCAAATTATAACCTACATGACTACCACAATGAAAAACAGTAATTAAAGGGAACTGATCTCTGAGTTATGGTAATAAGCAATCTTGTTCTTTGTGGGAGAGAGAGGAGAAGCCAAGTGTTTAGAATATTGTCTACATTGCCAGATGAAGCCATTTTTGTCAATTGATTTTGCTTACCTGTTTTTCTTGGTTATAAGGACAAGTTTAATGATAGGGGTAGTATATCCGATCTGGTGTAAAAACAAAAGAAATCATTTTTTTAAAACTTTAAATAAATCAGTCAATTCAAAGGGAATTGGGGGAAATCATCTAAAATCAGTCTGCTACTGATTCTTAGATATCATCTCTCTACACTGAGGACTAAATAATTCCAAAAGCAAGTTAATCTTCCCAAACTTGTAAGAATGATCTCAGTAACGACTAACTCCTCTAGAGAAGATTATGGTCAGTATCGGACCTTATTCATTAATGAGAAGTAGCAATCGTCAATTAAGTAGGCATTCACAATAGACACTTGTTATGTGCATCACTCAACCTCAGAGAAGATGGTGAGGAGCCCTCAAGCTTTGTACAGCACCTTGAAAATCTTATAATGGTAGGTAATTGCTAGATGTTATTATTGCTACCGTCATCATCTTTGTCTTTGTCAGCATCATCATCATCATCATTATTATTTGTCTGATGCTCAGAGATCTGGCTCTGTGCTAAAACCTAGGTAGAGGCTGATGTGTGTATTAAGGACAAGGACGGGAACTGGACCTGTGATTTTATTGATACAAAGAACTCCCAGATAAGAAAAATGCTTCTACTACTTACAGGTCAATAACTTTTCTGCAATTTAGATTCTTAGTAAATTGACTTACCCAGGCTCATACAGCCATCATATATCAGAGATAGTACAAGTATCCCTTCCACATCATGGCATATTTTGCTGCTTGTCATAAGACACTAAAAGGGAATTTAAGTGGAGTTTTGCAGAAACTGCAGACAACGTGTGAAGGCCAGCAGATGACACAGAAAAGGTTTAGAAATTCAGAAATATATAAAATCTATGTATACTACTGTATAATAGTACTATATTGGCCAGATTTTACAGTAAGGTAATGTAAATACTCCGTAAAGGAATAAGAAAAAATTCAGACTTCTCTAGACTGAAGGGAGGGCCAAAAATTTTTACCCTGATTTTCACCACCCCTTATTTCCACAATAAGGAAAGCGTGCCAAAACATGTATCAAGACCTTCCTGGCTTGTGAACTGGAATAACCTCCAGGATTGAGGCAGAGTGAAAGGAGCAGAACCAGGAGAACCTTATACACAGAGATGAATACACTATGGCACAATCGAACATAACGGACTTCTCTACTAGCAGCAATGCAATGACCCAGGATAATTATGAGGAACTAATGAGAGAATGTTATCCACATCCAGAGAAAGAACTGTGGGAGCAGAAACACAGAAGAAAAACAACTGCTTGATCACATGGGTCAATGGGGATATGATTGGGGATGTAGACTTTAAACGATCACCCTAATGCAAATAAATATTAATAATATGGAAATAGGTCTTGATCAATGACACATATAAAACCCAGTAGAATTGCTCATTGGCTACAGGAGAGGGTTGGGAGAAGGGAAGGGAAGAACGTGAATTATGTAACCATGGAAAAATATTCTAAATAAATCAATTAATTAATTTTTTCCAGATAAAAACATTTTTTATTAAAAAAAAAGACCTGCCTGGCTTCAAGCTCTTCTCTCTGTCTGCTAGACCACAACTGCTATAATATTTGATTAGGTAATTGTCCTTATCTTACTCTCAAAAAAACTCCTCTATTTCCTTTGGATCCCTATAACATCTCCTAATTATTCAAGCATCTCTTTAGAGTTGGGGAAAATAGAAACAACATTTAGCCAGAGAAATAAAAGCATAGTAAGTCCAAAGTGTCAATGAGTGTCAGCAATAATTTTCATTCATCTTTTGGCAACCACAGACTTTAAGCTCTCAATCCAGATCATGTTATTCCTCCCTCAATCCCTTGATATGAACCAAGGCAGGGCTTTGAAGATGAAGCCTCTGCCCATTCTGGTAAAAAACTTTACCTCATCACAGGAATTCTGCTCCCTGCAGCCTCTGGTCTGGATGTGTTTCATGCATAGCCCATCTACTCATCTGTCTCTAATCCAGAGCCCAATCGAATCATTGCCACCGACTTTTTCCCCATTATGTGGGGACTTCCCATCTGTAGGCTTGGCTCTTCATCCATTGAATCACCTAGCTGCCCTCTTTATTATTATTACTGAAAGTTCAACAACTCTCCTACAATAATCAATAGTCAATAATTATGAACTAATTAGATCCTGTACATAAGCATTTAAAAAAATAAATTTGCTGATACCTTTTGGTTTTACAGCACATTTCCAGATTACAGCTACCCCCAATACCATCACCGTTGGAATGAAGCTTATCCTTATCATAAAGAAAAGCTAGGCAAAACCACCAAACCCAGCTATCATGTCTAATGATGAATGCTACCTTTCTGCCCCGGGAGATCCTCATGTCTCCGATGAGAGGAGGCTGGTCTGTTTGGTAATTTGTTCTCCAAGAGCATCATTGTGCGCTAAGAAAGTTCAAGTGGAAAGAAGACATGATGTGCCCCATCCTTCCTTCCAAGACTCCTCTATTTGGGGGACAGTGTTTGAATTCAGGGCTGGGAGACAATGCGTGCAAGGTCTGAGTGGGTCATCAAAGTCTAATCTGAACAATATAAAGATCTCTTTTCCTTTGAGTTCCCATAGCTGTATAGGAGGAGATTTTTCTAGGATGTCTAGAAAGTGCCTAAAGTTGCTTCGAGATTGTCCCAGACAGTCCCTGCTGTTGCCTGAACTGTTTACTAAACTCTAACACAACATTGTCCATGGTGTCAGTGTCCACATAAAGTTGTCTGACCAGAGGGCGCTGGGCCCAGAAAACATAAACAGAGACCGAGTCAATATTTACAAGGAATCTAATTGTTTTTGCTGGCTCCATTTAATAAGAAACATCCGGGTGAGGCAATTTTATGCTAGTCTTCTCTTCACCAGCATCCCAACATCTCTAAGAAGGGAGAAAACAGGAGTGAAGAAAGTACATTTTAGAAGAAAAGTAAAAGTCCTAAGAAGTTGGATTTGTTTTGTCTGAGTCTTAATGTTTTCCAGAGGATCATCCAACATGGTACAGTGAGAAGAACTCTGGCCTTAGAATCCAAGGTTGTGGGTTCCAATCCTGATTTTGTCACTTCCACCCATGTTACCACAGATAAGTTTCAACAACTTCAGGCTGACAACAATACTAGCAGCGATATATTAATAACAGCCATAGTTAACAGTTAAATAGCTCTTCAAGGTTTGCAAAACCCTTTACAAATGTTATCTCATTCAATCCTCACATCAACTCTAGAAGATAGATTCTGTTCTTATCCCCATTTTACATACAAGGAAACTGAGGCGGGCAGAGGTTATATGATTTACCTAAGGTCACAGAGCTAGTAAGCATCTCAGACTGGATTTGAAGTCAAGATTTCCTGACTCCAGGTCTAGTGCTTTAGTCACTCAGCCACTGAGCTGCCTCGGAATTAGGATTAGGATGAAAAGGATAGACCAGAGGTCTCTCCCACCACAACTATGAACCATTTAACCTCTGTGAGTTCCTTCTTTACACTCTTTGAATTAGTGCTAACCAAAAGTATAAGGGGCTCCCTAATAATGAGGCAGGAGATTTCTTGTTACTGAAGCTCTTCAAAGACTGCTAGATGGTCATGATTATATATTGTTATCATATGATATTTTTATAGTCATTATATGTAAATATATAATATCATATTTTTATATAATTATGTATTCTAGAACCTGTATTACATTTATTTATTTATATTATTTATAAGGGGTAAAGGTTCCAGATAACTTCTGAAATGTTTTCTCCTTACATGTGACTCTTCAGATATCATTTTATATCCCAGGATGATCTAATAATCAATATTGTTTGAGGAAGCCCCAATCAAAGGCTAGGAGGAACCTGTATTACATTTATTTATAAGGGGTAAAGGTTCCAGATAACTTCTGAGATCCCTTTCAAATTGGAGATTCTGTGATTCCACAAACTCCATTTCTCCTCATCAGTTTCCATTTCTCCTTCTTTCTCTTCTTCTCCAGCGGATGTTTTCTCCTTACACGTGACTCTTCAGATATCATCTTATATCCCAGGATGATCTAATAATCAATATTGTTTGAGGAAGCCCCAATCAAAGGCTATGAGGAGCAGCCCTGGCACTCTAGGCACATGGGAGTGAGTCTGACTGGCCAGTCATGCTTTCTGAAGAGAGAACGGCAGTGGCATGGAGCCTGGTTTCAGAAGCTAATCTTCCAAATATTAATTGAGCTTCTTAAATGTGAGCTCTCATCACAGGCTCCAGACTCCCCAAGAATGAGATTACATTGAGCAGGAATATTTTTCATGGTTCACCTTCCACTTTAAAGAAGAGGAAGAAAATTGCTGTGGCAAGGCAGATGTCTATTAGGACACACATCCAGAATCATAAAAGCAAACCTTTAAAAAAAAAAAAAAGAGAAAGAGACACAGAACACAGCTCACAGAAAAGTAATTTTTCAATTTCCTTGATTTGTTTAGAGGGAAATTGCTCCCCAATTTGTTATAATTTGAAAAGACAATGAATTCTTCATTCTGAATTAATACAGAAATGACTGAAATTCATCTTGCTTGTCTCAGAATTTACAACCTGTTTGGGTAAAATATTCCACACCATGGATCACTGTTAAAACCCAAGACTTCGCAAACTCTGGTAATGTTTTCCATATGGTCTGCAGTGAATGCTAATTATAGCTCATTCTGCCCTACAAATTATATACACTAAAAATGTTAATTTGATTGAGGCTTACTGGCTGGGTTTTTTTTTCCTAAGGCAGGTGTAATAAGAGTTACACTGTCTGAACGTTGTCAGTAATGCTGGCTATGATGAATAGGGTTAAGCAGATTAATGCATGTGTTTGACTTTTGATTTGGCCCATTCTGTTTGCACACGTTCAATCTGGTATACATTTAGGATGATTTATTTTGATTGAAGAAAACATTAATGGGCAAAATCAAAATGAATGCCTCTCGTTGGTTGTCCAATAAGCATGATAGAAAGAGAATGACTGCAGGAGAGAACAGTGTAAAACTGTAAACAAGCCCTTGGAATTTCATGATCAATTGGCGTTTAGTTCAGAAATATCAGGGGGAAAAAAAGAAAAGAAATATCAGGAATTAGGAAAGGGAATTTAACTGCAACCTCTAACTGGAAAATATTGATATACAACTATTGGATGATTCAATACAAGCAACAAAACATGGCAAAAATTTCCCTCTGACTGTCTTTGAAAAGATAGCTTAATAAGAAAGCAAAACGAAGTTGAGAAGGCACCTCATTCTTTAAAAAAACAAACACATACTTTCCATCTTTTATTCGATATTAAGTATGTATTCCAAGGCAGAAGAGGGGTTAGAGCTAGGCAATGGTGGTTAAGTGACTTGTCCGGGGTCACATAGCCAGGAAGTATCTGAAGCTAGATTTGAATCCAGGACCTCCTTCTCTAGGTCTGGCTTCTCTCCACTAGTGGAATCCCTTAGTCACATCATACTTGTATTTCCATTGGCAAGTGCTTCTTCTGCCTTCCTCTTTGCCTGTAATAAGCCATATCTCCACAAAGGTTATATTGTGACACACAAGCTCTTGAAAAAGTTAACAACCCAAGTACATTAGAGATGGAAAAGACCTTAGCAATAATGTAGTCATTTCAACTACTTCTTTTGGCTACAACTAGGACCAGAATGGTTGAAGACCTCGGTTTATACTTTGGCTCAGACTTTTACTAGCTGTGGGACCCTGGACAAGTCCCTTAATCTCTGGAAGCCCCTGTTTCCCCATGTGTAAAAGGAAGGGGTTGGTCTCAGTGGCCTCTCATGTCCCTTCTAGTGCTAGATAATCCCATCATACCCAGTGACTTGCTCATAACCACTCAGGGAGAAGTACCAATATAATCAATAATCCGTCAATCAAGATTCAATGCCTACTGTGTGCCAGACACTGTGCTAAGCACTGAATACAGGGATTATTTGAACCAGATTCTTTCCCTCCAATACTCTTTTCATTGCATCCTACTGTCTCAACATAGATTTAAACCAGTGGTTTGAGCATGACTCATGCCAGAGCAACTCTAGACTCATTTCAGTGTCTATTCACCTCCTACCTGCCCCATCCCACCCAACTGAGGTACAGGTGAAAAGGCTACTGAACCAGGAATGAAGAAATACTTTGCTACTAACTCTGGCCTCTAGCAAACCACTCCATTATTTTATGCTCCAATTTTACTCTTTTGTAAAAGAAAAGGATTTCCTTCTCTGACCCTCACATCCCCCCTTTATATACTCCTGGGATCTCCTGGAATCCCTTGTGTTCATGGTAATTGTGTTTGAGTGCTTAAAAAACTGTAACATGGGAGAAGGGTTAGGATTATTTTACTTCCTGCCAAAGGGAAGAACTAGGGAAATTGCTGAGTAGCACTTTTCAGCTTTGTAAGGGGAAATTTCCAAGGAGATCTGGGAAGGCTTCATGAAAGAGGAACCCTAGCTAAATCTTAGAGAAAGATGCAGATTCTGAGAGATTTAAGGAGTTGAGAAGAGATATCATGCCAGGAATGTCAAAGAAAAGAGGCATTAGATATATTCTACTTAAGTAAGGGCAGGGGGAGGAAGATGAAAAGGGGCACATTTCAACTTGATATAACAAGAGATGTTCTAACAATTAATGCTATCCAAAAGTGGATGGAAAAGCCACAGGGAGTCATTGGAGATACACCTTCATTGGAATTCATCAAGGCAAGGATGGATGACTACTCACTGGGATTCTTGATAAAATTTTATTTCAGCTAGACATAGTTATTTAGATGCTTTCCAAATCTGAAATTCTATAATTCTGTCGTTTTGAGAATGCCCTGTCAAATGCTTGTAGGTAGAAGATTGACTATTAGGTTGAATGAACAGCTAGTGATTAAGTGTAGACAGACCCTGGAGTCAATGAAGGGAAGACATAACAATAAGGTTAGAAATGCAATACAATATATATATATATACATATATACATATATATATTAGATTTATGGAT
This sequence comes from Gracilinanus agilis, assembly GCF_016433145.1. Lineage (NCBI taxonomy): Eukaryota > Metazoa > Chordata > Mammalia > Didelphimorphia > Didelphidae > Gracilinanus > Gracilinanus agilis. The sequence goes on along the minus strand of NC_058130.1, from coordinate 31,452,121 downwards.
AGGAGAGGAATTTATGAGTCAACAAGACATGGAGAGCATTGTGATATGGATAATTGGATGGAATTTATAATTTTAGTACTTAATTGAAAAGTTTTTGCATAAATGAAACAAATATTGCTAAGAATAGAAGGAAAGCAGAAAATTTCAAGGAAATGTTTGTAGACAGCCTCCTGAATAGAGATGCCATATCTAAAATATATAAAGAACTTGTCAAATTTATAAAAATTGAAACCATCCCCCAGTTGATAAATAGGCAAAAGATATCAACAATTTTCAGATAATGATATTAAAGATTTATGTAGACATATGAAAAATGCATTAAATCACTACTGATTAGAGAAATAGAAAACAAAACAATTCTGAGATATCATCTCACACCCATCATTTCGACTAAAATGGAAAATGCTGGAGGGGATGTGGAAAAATGGAGAAACTAATACATGGTTGGTGGAGTTGTGAACTGATCCAATCACTCTGGAGAACAATTTGAAATTTCATTCAGAGATATATATCCTTAGACCCCTCAATCCCATCGTTGGATCTATTTCCAAAGGAGATGAGGGGAAAAGAGGAAAAAATCTATATGTTCCAGAATACTTATAACTGCTCTCTTTATTGTGACAAAGAACTGGAAATTGAGGGGATGCCTAGCAATTGAGGAATGACTGAACAAGTTGTAGTATATGATTGTGATGGAATACTACTGTACCACAAAAAATAATGAACAGGCTAATTTTTAAAAATTTGGAAAGAACAACATGAGATGATGAACAGCAAAATGATTAGAACCAAGAGAGTACTATACACAATTATAAATTTAATACATAAAGGATAAATTGTGATTATTAACTGGAAAATGGAAATAGAAAAGAATTTATACACACATATCTATATAAGTATATCTATCTATCTATATATGCATATATATATGTATATATATATATATCTGTCTCCCAGATGATGTCTTTAATGATGCAGAGAAGGGATAAAGGGGCTAAGATTCTTGTAAATAAATAAAATATATATAATTGAGAAAAATAGCAAAGTTTTAAAAATAATTCCTAAAAAAGAAAAAGATCTTTTTAATGAAATACTACTAATAAAGGCTAGTATGTTGATAGTGATGAAAAGTTTATAATGTACTTTATTCATATATTTACATTTACCCTTCAATCTAAAGCCATATTATATCCAGTCAGGCAAAGGTGCTAACATTTTGTACTAGAGGCAATAATAGAAAGCCAGAGAAGATTTTAGATCAAGGCAAAGTGAGATTGTTAGACCCTCAACTTCCTATCCTTAGCTAACTTTCCTGAAAGAAATCAGCTAAGAAAACTAATTTATATATGAAAAATATGTGAGCACATGAACAAATGATCAAATGAATGAATGAATTAAAAAGCATTTTTATTAAGCACTTAATAAGCCCTAAACATTGTCCTAAATTCTAGGGATGGAAATACAAAAGCAAAAGCAGCACTTGCCCTTAAAAAAGCTTATATTCTCATGGAGGAGGTGACACGACAAGGGTAGTAGTGTCCAAGGAATGGCATGTGGTTCAGAAAGTTCTAGAGATAGTGAATGAGGCCAAGATATTAGCAGTGACTAACAGGAGTTTAATATAATAATATTTATTATTTAATTAAATATAATAAAATAAATAAGTTTGGGACTTGGAACTGGAACTGTTCTCTAAGGAAATCTAGCCTTGCTATGAACCTACTCTCCTTCTCATCCTCAGAGACTTAAGGTGATGCCAAAAGGGAGAAGGATTAGGAGGAAGTATTTGTAGATTTATTATGTATATTTCTTCATTCCATATACATTAGTATTATATATATTACTTCAAAATATGCATATTCTGAAGTAAATATATCTTTGTAAAAGCTCTCTAAAAATGCAATGCTTCAGTGAATAATATTTCAATTTTAGAAGAGAACAATAAAGCAATGAGTGAAGTAGCCTGAATAAGATATTTCATGTTAATATCTCTAATGGCGAAATTCTAGACAGTAGATGAAGAAAAGAGAAGGGAATAAGCCTTTATGAGTACTATCTCATTTGATTTGATGAGAAAGACTTTTAGGGTTATTCATTCAACAAATATTTATATTTATTCACCAAATAATATTGAGTGCCCAGCTCCAGGGAATATTCAAATATAGATAAGACAGTTCCTACCCTCAAGGAACTTCTAATTTAAAGAGCAAGAAGGTCTCTAGAAGCATACAGATTGCACCAGGCAGAAAACTTCCTATTCCACCTGTTAGTCAGGTTGTCCCAAAAGAGTTCCTCATTTAACTCAGCTCCTTCCCACCCAGAGAGGAGTGGAAGCTAGAACACTCCAGCTGTCTTGTTCCTTCTTGTCCCTCAGGTTGAGCTTCCATTTCAGATGCTGGAGTTTTGGCATTCTTTGCATGGCTAACATAATTCAGAGTTCAAATAGGGGCAGGGCCCACTTTCTGAAGTTCCTGTCCCATCTTCTCAAATTGTTACTCTAACATAGCTTAGGGAGCCTAGAATTGGAGTAAATGTTCATGTAATGAAGTGAGGAGAAAGAGAGACAGAGACAGAGAGAGACAGAGACAGACAGAGAGAGGGAGAGAGCTACAGACAGAGACACAGAGAGATACAGAGACAGACACAGACAGAGTCACAGAGAAACACAGAGAGACACAAAGACAGACACAGACAGACACAGACAGACAGACAGAGACAGAGACAGACAGAGAGAGAGAGAAGAAAGAGAAAGGAAGAAAGAAA
>NC_058130.1:31389794-31439433 GCF_016433145.1 Gracilinanus agilis | reverse complement strand
ATATATATATATATATATATATATATATATATATATATATATATATTGCTTTCTCAAGGGGTGAGGAGGGAGGGAAAGAATTTAGAAAATAAAATGTTTTTAAATTAATTCATTCTTTTACATGTAATTGGGAACTATTTAGTGAAATAAATAAAAATATTTTTTTCTGAATTAGCCATAGTCATTCCATTTATTTTAATGGATCTACAGTTCTGTCAATTCTAGACTTTATCTAGTACAACTACAAATTTCTGGATATTCTTCCTATAAGGCGCATTTGGTAGAAATCTGTTTTTATAGAATGCAACAGAAGATAAAAACAATTTGAAAAATTATACACAAGAGATACGATTTTGTCTCTGTGGGGAATTCCCATAGTGGAATTTCCATAATGTTCTCAGAATGGAGATACAACTCTCAGGGTAAAAGTTCCCTTAACTAATGCAGATCACACCCCAAGATAGTGTCTTGGAGCATAGAAAAGTTAAGGGATTTGTCAGATTTCACATAGTTTACAAGGGTCAGAAGCAGAATTTGAATTCAGGCCTTCTTTATTTCAAGTTCATCATTCCATCTACTGTGCCTCACTAACTCTACTTGAAAATGTTTTGGTCATTACTTATTTCAAGAGGAACTAAACCAAAAGCAGGATAATAAAGTGGCTCAGTGGATAGAGTATTAGACCTGGAGTCAGGAAGACTCATCTCTCTGACTTCAAATCTGGCCTCAGACATCTACTAGTTGTGTGACCCTGGGCAAGTCACTTGACTTTGTTTGCCTCAGTTTCTTCATCTGTAAAATGCCCCAATGTGATCAGAATCAGTTAACTTCTTTTACACTTAGCATGGAATAAGGTTCATATTCCTTTTTCCACCCTGGGCTCATGAACTCTTTGGGCCTCAGTTTCTCCATCTGCAAAAAAGCAAAGACGGAGAGGAATCGACTTCTAAGGGCCTTTTCAATCCTCTAAATCTATGATTCCCATGATTCAGAAAATACCCATTCTGTGGATTCTCACCATGCACTTCATCTTCAGTTACTTCACTGGTTATTTCCTGCAACTGAAATTAGTTGAGTTATTCTGGTATGATGGAGCAATGCCATAACTGTCCATTCCCAAAAACTTTACCCTTGTATTCTCTTTAGTTATATTTTGATTCACAGAAAATAAAGGACTTGGAACAAACCAAAAAAGGTTTACTTTGGAAACATTCTAGATTTGGGGCTGATCAGGTTTTTCTCTCTACAAACTTCTTTTTTTAATTTCTGACAACTTTCTTTGAAGAAAGAGGCTAATATTTAAAAAGTTGTGTAAGTAGGATGGAAACTCAAGAATGTAATTCTAATCTAAATTTAGATCAGATTTCCAAAAAAGGCACAGATCCTTTTTGTCTAAAAATGCGCTAAAATAAACAAATAAATAAATAAATAAATGGATGAATGGCTGAACAAACAAATAAATAAATAAATAAATAAACAAGCAAATGAATAAATAAATAAATAAATGAATAAATGGATGAATGGATGAATAAATAAATAAATAAATGTATGATTTGAAAATGTAGCTTAAAATAGTTTGTATTTATGATGCAAGTTAACTTCATAATAACCATCTGAAGAGCTCAGTGGTCCTAGAAAGATGCAGATTTTAAAAATTAAAAATATATTTTTAAATTTTAAAAATACCTACTTGAGTACTCAGGAACTCATGATCTCTCTCTGGCTGTCTTTCTCTCTGTCACTCTCATAATCTCTCTCTGGCTGTCTCTCTCTCTCTCTCTCTCTCTCTCTCTCTCTCTCTCTCTCTCNATACCTACTTGAGTACTCAGGAACTCATGATCTCTCTCTGGCTGTCTCTCTCTCTGTCACTCTCATAATCTCTCTCTCTCTCTCTCTCTCTCTCTCTCTCTCTCTCTCTCTCTCTGTCTCTCTCTCTCTGATGTCTCTCTTTCTCTACCTTTCTGCCTCTGTCTTTGATTCTGTCCCTGTCTCTATCTTGCTAGGTCTTTCTCTATGTCTGTCTATCTCTGTTTCTCCGTCTTTGTCTTTCTGTATCTCTGTATCTTTGTCAGTGTTTCTATCCTTCTCTCTGTCTTTCTCTTTCTGTCTCTGTCTCTCTCTTTCATTGCTGCCTCTTATAAAAGAGGAAATGAAGGTAGACTAATGGAATGTACTGAACTTGAAAAATCAAGGAAGGCCCATACTGATGGGAGGGAGACTGAATTCATTGTCTTGTAGCAGCCCCAGTGGATTGGGAATTGGGGAAAGAATTAGCATCTGATGTGGAAATGTTCCTCCTTCCTTTTCTGTGTAGGATACTTTGCAGGCTGTCAGCCTTACCCACTGTCTCAGTTTTGCCTAACTGGTTTTCCTTGTTACAAGGGAAGACTCATAGAAGAGAGAAGGATTGTATCTAGAAATGACTGGGATTTTTTTTTAAAAAAGCACCAAGAGATCCATTTTGTTTTAACTCTTGCTTGCATCGTGTCTAGAAAATATCCTTTAGGATCATAGATGTAAGAGCCAGATGAGGTTTTAGAAATTATCTAGTCCAGCTCTTTCATTTACCAGTTGGAGAAACTGAGGCCAGGATTGACAAGTTTTTTCCCAGTCACATAGACAGTAAGTGACCAAGCCAGAATTCTAAATCAGATCCTCTGGCTCGTGATCCAGAATTCTTTCCACTATTCCCAAAGATGAGACTTGAGCTGGAGTAAGACCACATGAACAATGAAAGGAGAGAAAACTTGGTGAAAATTCACAACTGACACTCTCCTTACTCATTAGCCACAGGTGTTAAAATTCCACTCTGCTTTAAAAAAAAAGCTCAAGGAGAAGTTTAGCTGGAAATATTTCAAAGGACTGTGATGTCCAATGGAAAACTGGGGTGGGGGGGGCAGAGCGCTAGAGGTCATCGGTGTCACCTTCAAGGCAACGTGAGGTAGAGCTGTTTTTCCATCAGTGTTTGACAGGTGAGCCGTGGCCCTTCCATCTGACCACTGCGGGGAGCTGATGAAATGTCAGGAATCCGTCCTTGGCTTAGCTTTATCCATCACTCACTCTGGCCTCTTGTGCAAACAGTCCTAGGCTTCCAGGTCTCTCTTTTCCATTCAAAAAAAAATTTTTTTTTAACAAAAGTTAAACAAAGTCACTGGCCATCACAAAGGAAATATTCAAAGTCCTTGGAAGAAAATGTTCAAAATGGGCCTGTTTACTTTGTCGTGTTTGGATTATAAACAAATATTCACACCTGTGCTGGGCCTCCCTCTGAAAACGGGCCCTCGCCAACTATTTGAAACAAACATATTTTCATACTTTTCATAACCCCGAGGCATTTTTGGATGTGTTGCCAAGACTGAAAATTAAAACACGAAGAAGAAAAGAGCAAATGAGGCATCGGGACGGGTGATTAACCCCAGGAAACAAGCTGTCCAATTGATTCGACTTTCCTGGAATTCCACCTGGATCTTCACGTTCAATTCCTTTCACAGTTCACTCTTCTACTGCCTGTCCTCAAGGATCAGCTTGGGTCAAGTAACTCCAAAATGACATTTAAGAAAGTGCTGATAGGTGGCATCTCTCTGCCACGGAGCGAGAACGTGCTGAATGCCATCTACCACGGCGATCACGCTGAAGGTTAAATGGAGAGGCAGGGAGGGAGAAGCGAAGGACAGGGAAATAAATAGGGTCTAATCTGTTCGTGCCATATATTTGGTTTGGTATTTAAAAGATCAACTTCTCTCCCACCCCCAATGATCTGTAGAGTAAGACAGTAGCATAGTAACTTGATTAAACCAAAATATTGATTGGGTTTCCAACACTCCAAAGTCTACTGCCTGCATGGAGACAGTTCATATCAACAAACAAGGGAGGCTTTTCTGGAACTCCGTGTCAAGAGAAGAGTTTTGTTTTTTTGTTGTGTTTTTTTTTTAAAGAACTACTGAGGTAATTACCTGGGTATTTTTAGAGCTATTGAGGATGGAGGGAGTACTCTTCTCCCTCCCATCCCTGCATTCAGTGAGTTGCTTGTCAAATCTACATTCTTTTCCCCAAGAATTTGTGGCTGGCTCAGTGGCTTGAACGAACAGCTCCCAGTTGCCAACTAGTAGCCAGACACTGTAGCAGACAGAACCAATTAGTCAAGTCCCCCATGTGATGGTTGGGCTCTTTGGGTGGTCCCTCTCATTCCCACAATTGACTCAACTCGCAGGACCCTAGGAGAGTGGGAAGGAGGCCCAGAACCCACTGATTCCTGTATTGGGTGAATCGATGGAAGATGAGGTTGGAATGACAAGAATTTTCCTTAGCAGCCTCCCTCTCCTTGAGACACTTGCCTGATGGCCAATTTTCTAAGCCATTTTTGTGGCTGTTACCCTCGCAAAGACAAGGATGGAGCTAGAGAGAGTTGTTCATCTAGCGGGTGACTACATTAGTGGTCTTGATTGCCTAAAACAGAGGCTGAAAGGAAAGACTCTGGCATTAGTCCTGAGCAGCTGGGAGGGCTGGAGCAGAGACGGACTAGGTACGATTCCAATGGTCCAAGAAGTAGTTCTAACCTATTAAAAGAGAATACAAGTTGTAAGAAAGGAAAAGCAGGGAAGACCTATATGAAACAATAAAGAGTAAAACAAGTAGAACCAAAAGATATTATATATAACCACAGAAAATCATTTAAGAATAACTTTTGTGTGTCCACCTCTAGAGAAAGATCTGACAAACAAGCAGGATGTCATTTTACATGGACATTTTTTAGTCAAATGATGCCTTTTATAAATATGTTTTTATTTTTATTTTGAATATTTTCCCATAGTTACATGTTTCATGTTCTTTCCCTCTCCCCAAGCCCCCCAACCCCCCCTTAGCTGACGCACAATTCCTCTGGGTTTTACATGTATCATTGAGTAAGACCTTATTCCATATTATTGATAGTTGGACTAGAGTTATCGTTTAGTGTCTTCATCCCCAATCATATCCCCATCAGCCCATGTGTTCAAGCAGTTGTTTTTCTTCTGTGTTTCTCCTCCCACAGTTCTTCCTCTGAGTATGGCTAGTTTTCTTTCTCATAAGTCCCTCAGTCTTGCTCTGGATCCTTGCATTGTTGTTAGTAGAGAAGTCCATTATGTTTGATTGTACCACAGTGTATCAGCCTCCATGTACAACGTTCTCCTGGTTCTGCTCCTTTCACTCTGAAATGATGCCTTCTATAGTGCAGGAAGGGAAGGAGATACCTGGTAACAAGCAAATAAATAAATACAGGCATCCCTTCCACATCACAATTATCCCCATGCTGGCTTCAATATATGGTCAACATAGGCTCAATAAAGTCAACATATGCAATTAAATAGGAATTTGGGGGGAGTTTTGCAGAAGCCACAGACACACAGATAAAATATAAAGGCTAGCAGACGACACAGAAAAGTTTAGAAACTCAGAAATGCATAAAACATGTATTGTATAATATCAACATATTTTGTCTTTTAATGCCATAAGTATATTCAATTTCTTTTTTAAACTTAAAACTAGAAAAAGGTTAAAATTTGTGAAAAGAACATGAAAGTCAGTAAATGACATACAAAGACTAGAAAAGTAGAGATATCTTTAAAAGTTTAGTAACTTTTTTTTTAACCCTTACCTTCTGGCTTAGAATCAATGCTGTGTATTGGTTCTAAAGCAGAAGACGGGTAAGGACTAGGCTATGGGGGTTAAATGACTTACCCAGGGTCACACAGCTAGAATGTGTCTGAAGCCAGATATGAACCCAGGATCACCTGACTCTCAAACCACTGAGCCACTCAGCTGCCCACAAAAGTTTAGTAATTCTTGAATGCATAAAAGGTACTCTAAACACTTCATGAAAGAAAAAAATCAAACTTCTTCTTTGGCACAAAGGGAAGGTCAAAAACTTTTAACCCAATTTTCCAGATTGTGGGGGCACCACGTCCCTAACCCTTGTGATGTGGAAGGAGTAACTAAAAAGATTTGGGGGGGGAGTGCTTTATAAACCTTTAAACAAACAAAAAAAGTATTAGTTGTAGCCTAAATCCAAGGGCCAAGAGTAAAGATTACCAATCCATTGACAAGCATTTATTAAGCAGATGCTCTATGTCAGCCCTGGGCTAGGGGCTGGGGATACACAGACAATGACTTCTAAAAGCTTAGATTGTATCTAGAGAAACAACATGGACATATATGGGAAGAGATAAACTAGATACTAGGCGATGGGGAGGGGGAGGCTTCTTCCATTAATAATAACAAGAATCCATCATTCATCAAGGATTTCTTGCCTTTGGAATGGACGGAGCACTGGGCTGGGTGCTGGGGATAAGAGAACAAAAGGAAAATAATCCCGTTTTACCAGAAGTTTCCATTCTAATCCTCCTGGAAGAGTCAATAAGAAAACACACACAAGGGATGAGCTAATAAGAAGTAGCCACAGGGAGGATGAATGTTAATACAGGCTTTAATTTTGGACACTGTAACATGTTAAAAACTAGACATCTTATTATCAGGAGAGAAAATTCTGGTGATACAGAAGGAATATTGAAAAGAAATGCAAGAGCAAAAATGAATCAATGCCTGAACAGCTCGGTGAAGAAGAGGGCAAGGAACAAGCCTTGAGTAAGTATTTACTGCATGAAAGGCAGAGCAGCTAGATGGCCAATAGATAGAACACCAAATCTGGAGTCAGGGAGACAGGAATTCAAATCAGGAAAAATTAACCTGCTTATCAACCAAATCTGACATTCTATACAGCCTTCCGCCTTCGTGGACAGCTCCCGTCGAGTGCCAGGCTCAGGAAGGCTGGTCTTCTTGAGTTCAAATCTGGCCTCAAGCATTTACTAGCTATGTGACTTTGGGCAAGTCACTTAACCCTATTTGCCTCAGTTTCCTCATCTGTCAAATGAACTGGAGAGGGAAATGGCAAACTGTTCCGGTATCGCTGCCAAGAAAACCCCCAAAGTATGGTCCACAGGGATACAAACAGTTGGACAAAACTGAACCAACTAACCAACAATAATGAATATGAAAGATGCCATGCTTGGCAAGAGGGTTCCAAAAGCAAAAATATAACAGTCTTCTGGGGCATCTAGGTAGTACAGTGGATAGAGCACCAAACTTGGAGTTGGGCAGATCTGGATTCAAATCTAGCCTCAGACACTTCCTAGCAATGTGACCCCCATTGCCTAGCGCTTACCACTCTTCTGCCTTAGAACCAATACACAGTATTGATTCCAAGACGGAAGGTGAGGGTTTAAAAAATAATTAAATTAAATTAAATTAAATAGTCTTCTATGCCCTACTCTAACACCTCATGATAGTGGGGAGACTTTTCCTAAATATATGAAGACCTCAGCAATGAAGTCCATTCCCTGAGCCTTAGAGGTATAAACAAAAACAAGAAAAATAACCCTGGCTCTCAAAGAGGAGAGAACACCTAAAGGGGACCCGGGAGATAGGTCAGCGTCCATGCAAGGCAGTAGGATTTGGAAATAGCCAGAAGAGACATGGAGGCCTGGCTTCAGTCTGGCAAATAAGGGCAAAGCTCACCAGTCAGAGCCCAGATTCACAGATGCATAATGGGAGAGGAATGGGGTGGGGGGGGTATAGCCACAGTGCTAGTGTCCTGAACTGGAAGTGGCCAGGAAGCAGGTCCTTTGAGATTCATTTCATCAGCATTCGACATGACAAGATGTAGCCTTAAGAAATGGAAATGCATCAAATATGGGGTGCAGGAGATTTCCAAATAGGTACAAACAAGTCTTAGTTTTCTGCATCAGTTGAGGAGAGTATAGAGACCAGGACTGGATCTATGGTTTCATTGCTAGAGAGAACTCCCACTGCTAGTGCAGGTCAGTGACTTGTCTGCAGCTTACTATCTTAAATCAGGAGATCCAAACATCTTTGTGGGTGCTGACCCCCTTTGGCATGCTGGGGAATCCAATGGACCCCTTCTCAGAATAACTAAAATACATAAAATTATAAAGAAAATCAATTATGATGAAATATAATTATCAAAATATTTTTAAACAAGTTTATGGACCCCAGGTTAAGAACACCTGTTAAAGAGTTGGACAAATCACTAAAGATTAAGTAAACTGTTTAGCTGACCTACAGCCATTAATTACTGGAGATCTAAATGCGAGATCTTTGTCTAATGAGCTATAAGTTTAACTAGAGGAACTGAACCATAGCCACACAGACAGTCTTGTCAAAAAGAGAGTAGGAGACAAAAGAAGTTACCACTAAATTGAAGGATGGCTTGTAGAATCTCCTTGGAGAAGCAAATTACTGTCTTGGTTTTCTCATGTAATCAAAGGAATAAAATATTATTTCATTGGGAGAGTTCTGACAGAACTTGAAGTCTTAGAGCAGGTCAGAACTAATTGAGCTTGTAATTTAATTAGCAGGAATAATCAATTAAAATTGGAAGCTACGAGATGGTGCTCCCATTCTCATGACTGTAATCCAAGTTAACTCCTCTCTACCTTGAATCTTCCCTCCAACATCATCTTCATTTAGTGTCCTTTACATCCCCACAGTACCTAGCATCTCAAGGTCTGCTGTGTCCACACACACACACACACACACACACACACACACACACACACACACACATCTTAAATGTTGACTACAGGTATATTTTATTGTGCTTTACCCCAGTCATCAGGATTATTAACTATGACTGTAGGTATAAGTAGAAAGACCAATGTGAAAATAGTTAGAAAGAGATAGAGAGAAAATACACAGACAAACACACACACACACACACACACACACACACATATATATATTTTAATAGAGATAGATATATACCTAGGGAGAAAGAACAGACACATACATCAATATATACATAGCATAGAAAGATACAGACATATATACACATACATACATATAGACAGGTAAGTAGGAAAGGAAGAAAGGAAGGAAGAAAGAAAGAAAGAAAGAAAGAAAGAAAAAAAAGGGAGGGAGAAAAGGAGGGAGAAAAAGAGACTTTAACAGAAGGAGAAAGAAACAATGTTGCAGAAAGGGAGGATAAGAGTGATAGTTTTTTAAAAGACATCTTTTCTGGCAGAGAAAGGTAGAAATAGAGACAAACATCTCTTGCCACTCTGAAAATATTTCCTTTCTCCCTTCATTTGTTTGTTTATTGTGTTAATGCTGGGTGGTGAATTTAAATCAGAAGTGTCTGTTCATGAAAGCAGGTTCAGAGATGCAAATTTAATATCTGATCTCTGTAATCAATACAGATTTTCATTTTTTAAAAAGAGAAGAAACCCCAAAGGGAAAGAAAAGAAAAATGAAAAAAGACAAGCCACCTACTGATTTCTTTTTTAAGAAACTGAAAATTATGTAATGTAAAAATCACAGACAAACAGCAAGTGAAGGGAAAGGGCAGGAGAGGCAGGTTTCATCAAGTTTATGAGCATTTCAAGACTTGTTGCCATGCTATAAGCACAAATGAGGAAATCTTCAGTTATAAAATTGTTCATTGCCAAAGTGAGTGTCAAGTTAAGCACCAGATTTGATAAGGCTCTGATATTGCTCTAGGCATTGTACAGTAGAATGGTACAGAGGCAAGCTGAGAATGGAGTAGCAAGAACTTTCCAAATGTTTTACTTGTAGGCAATGAGTGATTTTTTTTTCAAGATGCTATATTGGGTAGCCAGGGAGCTACCATACAAAGAGAAGCTGACTTCTAGGGTTTGCTAATGCAAAACTGTTGACTTATTGACAATCTATCATTAACAACTGAGACAAGCGTGCAAATATGAACTAAGGTTCTAGATTTTTGTGGGGAGTTTCCATTTTTAATGGACAAATTTTTAATGGGATTCATTCATTTTTCAATTAATAGAGGCAACATTATATAGTAGGTACAGCTCAGGCTTTAGAGGCAGAAAGGCATGAGTTCAAGTCCCATTTCTGATTCATGCTGGCTGTTTGACTCTGGAGAGATCTCTGAGACACTAAACTTCAGAGAAGTTTGCTCACCAGAGAGTTCTTTCACAAAATCAAATACCTTTCCTTTCTACTGATGTCTTATAAGCTTATTTTACATCATTATCACATCTCAATAGACATTTCGCCCCCATTGAACCTTATTTTTTTAAACAAATGAAGAGGTAAGCTAACCCATCACACAAAGCAAATAGTCTGACAACTAATGCTACCTTCTTGTCCCTAATTCTCCATCTCTTCCATGAGAAGGAATGAGTTCTGTATAAATTCTTTTCTTTGGAACCAGATTTGTTGATTGAAATTAATTTGAATTTAGCTACCTTTTGGTGTCATCTCATTTTGCATGACTGTAACAATTATATATATATGTATATATATATATATTATTCTCTTGGTTTTATTTTCTTCATTGAATCAATTCACGTAAGTCTTACCCTATTTCTCTAAAATCATGCATGTCCTTCATCATTTCTGACAGCAAAATAACATTCCATTGCATTCATATACCACAATCTGTTATCCTATTAGAAGTTCCTTAAAACTAGATATTGTCTCATTCTTTCTATAGATTTCTCCAGTCCCTGGGCACATAGTAAGTGTTTAGCAAAGCCTTGTTGATTAATTGATTAATGAACCTATTCTGTTTCCTAGCTTTTGCTACCATGGATCATTGATATAAATATTTTGTGATATATGGAACCTCTCCTTGCATCCTTGACCTCCTTAGAGGGTGTATGCCCTGTAGGGTGACTAGTGAGTCAAAGAATGTGAATGGTTTAGAAATACATCATTTTAAATGGCCCCATTCAGTATCGCAGCGATTAGAGCTACACACAAGCTACTTAGGTTCTTCAGGCTCCAGACTCTTTACATTACAAGCTGATCAAAGTACTCTATACATGAGAACATGGCAAGAATTAAGTTGGTCTTTTAGGAGAGCAGGATTATCTTGTATATTTGCAATCTGTGGCTTGGTTCAGGAAATATTCCTGCCATAAAGAGATAATGAGATTATATCTTCTATTCTAAATTTAAATTTTCCCTGAGGTGATTTTCAGAATGTTGTTGATGAGAAGTACCTAGTTCAACTAGTATGTCAAGCTTTAATCCCATCTTTCAACCAAATCTTAATACACCAACAAATAACCCACCACACTCAAAATACATAAGGCCACTAATACTGCATATATGACTAAGAATGTCATATCCAAATTTGTATTTTCCACAACATTTAGCACATAGTAGATGTTGAGTTAAAATTAGTGGATTGATCAAATGAATGAATGAATGACATTTACTTCAGACATTTACTAAATGTATGATCCAGAATATGTGACTTAACCTGCTTGGGTCTCAGTTTCCCCATCATGTAATGAGAAGGTTGAACTCAAACTCTATGGTTTCTTACAACAGTAACTCTTTGTTCCTGTGATCCACTGAGTGGAATGAGATCCCAGTGAAATGATGCTTTCTAGAAGAACTTCTATCTCATACTTTTCTAGATGCTTTCAAATACATTCTTTTAGATTAAATTTTGGGTCGAAAAAAGTACATTAGTAAAGAAATACCATTAAAATAAGCAGAACCCTCGATCCGACCCTTTTTCCTGACATTATAATCATTGGTTCCTAGATCTAGAGCTCAATGGGATTTCAAAGGCCATCTAGTTCAACCCCTTTCCTTTTTTTTTTTTAAACAAATGAGGAAAGTAAATCCCAAAAAGTAAAATGGCTCTCCCATAGAGAGTAAAGTTAAAAGCCAAGTTTCTAATCTATCTTCTGAATCTAAATTCATTTTGCCTTTCCCCTACACCACAATCCCTTTCCTCAACATTCTCAGATTCTTTGGAATCTAAGACTCCAAGAATGTTAGCTGGAAGGGACCTTAGAGGTCACTGAGTCCAATTCCACTGTTTTACAGTTGGAAAAAACCGAGACCCAAAGAAGGAGTAATATTTGACTAGTCATATAACCTGTTGGTGATGGAGCTGGGTCTGAATTAAGCATTCCTTCCATTGGTTTCTCCCTGTGTAAAAAGGAGCGACCCTTTCACAGAAATACAAGGGAGAGGGAAGAGAGATAGGAAACATTTGGAACAGGGTAAGGAGAAAAAAAAACCTGTAGGTGTTTCAATTGGCATTCATTCTGCTCCATTTGGGAAGCTTCCTCCAGTCATTTTGAAGTTTCCCATGTGGGTAGCTGGCATTCAGCTATAAACTGTTGGTAGCAACCTAAGTAACTGGAACCACAGGGCTATTTGTGCCAGCTCCAAGTTCCTGCCATCTCTTTGCCTGTATCAATAACAGCGCCACAAACATTCCTGGTGCCCATGGCAATGACAGTCCCAGTAACATCTGCTCTTTCTCTCTGTCTGCCAAGCACCCGAGACAGAGTTGTATACATCACCCCCCACCAAAGCCTGGGCAAAGAAATGAGTGTCTAGGCTCCTGAGGGGATAAACAGAAAAGGAGGATTAGCAGCCAACACCAAGAGAAACAATGGAGGATATTGGCCCCTGCCAAAACCAAGGCTGCTTGTTCAGACAAAGCCTGCCTCCTGAGCAGAACTCCTGAGAAATGCTGGCCCATTGTTCAAGGGGAGGAGGTGGTGGAGGAGGTGAGAGAAGCAGAACTGGCATCCCATGGGGCAGACACTGAATTTCCCACTAGAGAGGGGTCGAGCTAGTGTAGGATGCAGAGAAGTCCTCTAGAGGCAGATCCTTGTCAATGGCAGGTACATTGTCCCCCTCCCTCCCTTTACATCACTAACTTGCTCCACTTGAAAGGACCACTGGAGATATTCTTTAGTCCACATTTATTTGCTATCCAGCGTCACAGGGACCCATTAGAAAAAAAGAATTGAATCTTTTTCATAACTAGTACTCCAGCAAGTTTTTCTTTTACCATCTACACTAGTTAATGAAATATAATTTGATTATTAGAATATTTAAGTATTCATATCTGATAATTTGCTGTATTTATAGGAGGCATGGAGGCTGAGGAGTCTAATTCAGGTGTAATCTTTCTTAAAATACTGGTGCTTGTTCATGCAGATGGAATTACATAGAGGACTTAAAAGAATACTTTCTTTTTTTTTAATTGACAATTTTTATTTAATTAATTGATTTAAAATATTTTTCCATAGTTCCATGATTCATGTTCTTTCCCTCCTCTTCTCCCATCCCTACCTCCCTTAGCCAACGAGTAATTCCACTGGGTTTTACATATGTTATTGATCAAGACTTAAAGGAATGCTTTCTGACCTAAATGATAAAGGCATGAAAGATATTTTACAAGATGCTATGGAGAATGGCAGGAAATGTGAAACAATAACTGAAAGGTAGGAGGCTCAAAAATAAAATATTATCTCTTTTCTGCACATTACCAAACAATGTAGAACACTCCAGAAATACTAGTAGAATAGGGATTTCAAGGAGGGGAATTTGATCATAAAAGCTATCACAAGAAGAAAAAATACTAAAGCGAGTTTAAAATGATATTAATTAAGGAGTAAGCATCTGGAGAAGCATCATAATTAACTAATTAGAATTAACTTGGGGAAAAAAGTTATTTGAAACAAGAAGCAGTTAATAATATTAATAGGCTTCTACATATTCCAGACTATAACACAACATAACGCTGGAACCTCCAGACTTAGAATAAGATTTTTTTTTCTCACGTCCCCCTGAGGAGTAAACATGGAAGTTTGGGTTACAAAAATTCAAAAGTTAACAGAAGCATTTCAGCAGTGAAAAGGGCCTGAGGTGAAGAAGAGTTAGATTCTTAGCAAGTTTTAAAGGAATTCATACATTTGGAATTGTATAAAATTTTAAAATGATGCTCCCTGAAATAATTTGGAATGTCTATTTGCAAAGACTAGAAAAACAATTTGGTGTTGTGGGACCCTGAGAGAACGTGCAAATTGTATTCAAAACGTTATCTAGCAAAAAGATGAAACGACCATTTGAGTTTGCAACTATATTAGTCACCTTCAAAGGTTAATAGTAAAAGGAGCAATAAAATCTGAAAAAAATGACATTAGTTTGGAGAAAATGTGTCAGAGTATATCTCCAAGGGTTGAGGGAATATTTAACTTAACTTGGTTATAAGAATATTGATAAATTATTAGAAATAGTCAATTATTTTGAACTGGCTAAATGTGCAATTATTACCACTTCTAGAATATTAATCCTGTGTATGCTATAGAAATCAAGGAAGAGATCACTTTAGATTGCAGGAGTTCAAGAGGAAGAAATGTATTGGTATGCTGATAATAGGTAGAAAAACCAATAGAGAGTGTGTAGCCAGAGAACAAAGGATAACAAAGAGCCAGATCCTTTAGTAAAAGATAATCACCAGACACATACAAAGGAAAATCAAAACTATCTTTTATTTTATCTGTGAGTGGTATGGACATAAGACCAATCATTAATTAAAAAGAGAAATTCAGGGTTTTTTTCCTACTTGCTTTTTATTTACTTCATTTACTTTTCATCTATTTTAAGTGTTGTAAATTTTTAATAATAAATTTTTCATTTTTATTTTTTTAGTATCATTGATTGAAGATGGCAAATACTGAAGAAAAGTTGACTCAGTTCTCTGTTTAGATGACCTCAAGTTCACATTATTATATTTCCTTTTTATTTTTAAATTTATTTATTCATTACATTAAAATTAAAACATTTTTAATTTGATGTAATCAAAATCACTCATTTTACTTCTCACAATGCCTTCTATCTCTTGTTTACTTACAAATTCTTCTTCCATCCATTATTTTGTTTCTTATGAGATCTTTTTATCCCTTTCTCCCCTCCCCACACTAAAGAGGGCATTATTTGGCAAAAAAAAAAAAGATATATAAAACTGTGTCTTGCCTATTTCTTAATATCAGTTCTTTTTATGGAGGTGGATGCACACAGGTCATTCTTCAAACAATATTTCTATTGCTGTATATAATGTTCTCTTGGTTCATTTCATTCTTCATAATTTCATGTAATCTTTGGGGTTTTTTAATTAACTTGCTTGTCTTGTGTAGCAAAGAATTGGAAGTTGAAGGGTTGTTCATCAATTGGGGAAATGGCTGGACAAGTTGTGATAGATGATTGTGATGGCAAAGTAGTGTGCTATAAAAAAATAGAAGCAGGATGATTTTGGAAAAATCTGGAAAGATTTATATAAACTGATGCAAAGTGAAGTGAGCAGAACCAGAAGAACATTGTACACAGTGACAGCAGTATTTTTTGACAAACAACTATGAATGACCCAATTTTCTCAACAATGAAGTGATCCAAGACAATCCCAGATATTCATGATGAAAAATGCTTCCTATCCTCTGAGAAAGAACTGCAAGGAGGACTGAAACATACTATATTTCTTCTCCTTCTCTCCTCCTCCTCCTGGTTCTCCTCCTCCAGTATATGGAAAAATGTTTTATATGATTGCACATGTAAAGTATACATTAGATTGCTTTCCATCTCAGGGAGGGAGGAGGGGTGAGAGAGACTTTGAAAGGAAGGGTGAGAAGGAGGAAAACAATTTGGAACTCAAAACTTTAAAAAATGAATGTTAAAATTTGTTTTTACATATAATTGGAAAACATTATTTTTAGGAAATAACCTGATTATTATTTCTTATGGTGTAGTAATATTCCATCACAATCATATACCACAACTTGTTTAACCAGTCCACAGTTGCTGGACATGGCTTCAAGTTCCACTTCTTTGCCACCACAAAAAGAACTGCTATAAAATTTTTTTAAAACATACAGGTTCTCCTTCTATGATACAGAGAGAGGAATGAAATATTTGTAAATAAATTCTATTAAATATAAAATAAAACATATATGTTCTTTCCCCCTTTTTTCCCTGATCACCTTAGGAAATGAATCTAATTAGTGGTATTGCTGGGTCAAAAGGCATATCCAGTTTTCTAACTTTTTGAACATAATTCCAAATTGTTTTTCAAAATGATTGGATCAGTTGGTGGTTCTAACAACAGTGTATTGGTATTCCCACTTTTCCCCATTCCCTCCAACACTTGCCATTTTGTTTTTTTTTATCATTTTAGCCAATCTGATGGTGTAAAAGTATATCTCAGAGTTGTCTTGATTTGCATTTCTCTAATTAATAATGATTTAGAGCATTTTATATGGTTACATATAGCCTTGATTTCTTCATCTAAAATCAGTTTATATCTTTTAATCATTTATGAATTGGGAAATGGCTCATAGTCTTACAAATACTCTATGTATTTTTAAAAAATAAAAACCCTTACCTTCTGTCAGAATCAATCAAATGTATTGGTTCCAAGGCTTGACGAACAATAAGGGGATTAAGTGACTTGCCCAGGGTCATACATCTAGGAAGTGTCCTAGGTCAGATTTGAAACCAGTACCTCCCATCTCTAGGCCTAGCTCTCAAGCCACTGAGATACCTAGCTTGCCTTCTTATATATTTTGGATAGGAGACCCCCATCAGAGAAACCATCTATATTTTTTCCAATTTGTTTGCTTTCCTTCTAATCTTAGCTACATTAGTTTTATTTATTTAAAAAAAACTTTTTCAATTTAATGAAATCAAAATTATCCATGTTACAATGGCTTCTATCTCTTGTTTACTCACATATTCTTCTTCCATCCATGATTCTTTTTCTTGGGAGGTCGTATTAAAACATCGTGTATGTATCAAAACCTCATACTTTTGATGTTCTGAAGCCTCGGATGTCAAAAAAAAATTCTTTTACTTTCTGAGTTATGACTCATAGAAGTTTTCCAAAGTTCAAAAATCAACTCGAGAATATATGGCACAAGATGGTAATTATGTTAAATTTTAATAAGAAACATCAATATTTTAAAATTTTAAATAATTCACCTTTCAAATACTATTTTTGCAAGTTTATGGCATTTACACTTCTAAAGTTGTTAATAGTTAAAATCACACTAAAAATTTGGGGATTGTAAATAAATATTTTTATATGTCAATTATATATTTGCTTGTCTATTTCCTAATGTAATTGAGAATATAAAGATTATTTCAAATGAGAATTTTTTTCTTATATATCAGTTGGAATGAGAAAGTTAATATTGTATTGATCTGAAAGAAAATATATTTATTTGTGACTTTTTGATAATTATATGATATGGCACACCCCTTCTGTCTTGAATCTTTAATATATAGAGCAATGCAAATATTCAGTGAAGGAAGAATAAAACTATATTGTCATTTTCAGGCCCTTTTCATATAGAATAGGTTAGTGAGGAAAAGGGCAGAAAATGCATTTTGATAAAAAGGAAAATAATTTGTGTCAACTGTCAAAAGATGTAAGATGCTGCCTCTGTCACTGATGAATATTTTATATCTAAAAGAATTTTGTTTTAATAAAAATTAACCAAAATGTATATGAAGAAACATAATTTACAGATGGGTCTTGAGCTATTTTGAAAATGAAGTGTGCTCTAAATATAATGTTCAAATAACCTTGCAAATGATATAGAATGATGCCTCATTGTATATGGAAAAATATTTTAAAGGGATAAAGAAGGATTCTTTATTAAATCCTGCAGAAATAGAAGTATAAAGAAACATAGCCTTAAGTTCACTAATTATTGAAGACTTGGAATTACAGGAGATTATCAGACATCAGTTCTTTTGCATATAACTCTTTCATGACCAAAGTGGGTGAACCTTGAAAAATGAAGAATCGCACAAACATTTGGAGGTATGATTTTAAAGAGTCAATCAATTTCATAGGGGGAAAAAACTGGAACACAATAATAGTTAACATTTATGTAAAGCTGACCATGTGCCAAGAGTTTTACAATTATTATCTCATTTGATCCTCACAATAACCTTGGAGGTAGGTACTGTTATCCCCATTTTTCCAGATACAGAAATGGAGTCAAATAGAGATTAAATGTCTTGTCTGGGGTCCCACATTTAGTAGATGGCTGATGCTGGATTTGAACTCATCTTCCTCCCTCCATGACCAGTGCTCTATCCATTGTACCACCTCACTGCCCAACTTCTCAGTGAAAGATGAAACATTGAATCAGGTTTTCAATTAAACCATTGAAGAGATAGGAACCAGGAAAAGGAAACTGAAAGAAGAACCTGACATCACAATACCATATTGGACCTTGAGACGAGGGAGAAGGGCAGGGAAGGATGAAAAGCTGATCTATGAGAACAATGGCAGCTCAATCTTGTAGCTGACAAAAAACTCATCTAAGCCATTTCATTGGCTCAGAGCTGTTGTTGCCTTTCAGCACCTCCTAGAGTTGGAAAGCAGTGAAATGCCACCCACAGACCTTTTGCTGCCTTCTTTCACCTCTGGTTTGAGCAAGAAGTATAGAACGGGCTTGTTGACTGGTTTTGTGGCAATGCCTAAAGAATCTAGTGTATTACTGCAAGCATCCCTCTGATTGGATGGTGCAGCATCTGGACGAGTTGATCACTCGTTAGTAGGGTCTATAAAGCCTTGATGAATCCCACTAAACTAGATATATGGCTTAAAGGAGATTGCTACTGACATTTATTTTCCAAACACCCTTTTAATGGCATTAAAAGTTGAAAGAGGATGTCACTGCTAAAGTCCAGCAGAGAGAAGAAAAAGATTTCCCCAGCTGAAGACTGATAAGGACCAGTAGAGCAAAGAAGCAGCATCTCTCTCTCTCTCTCTCTCTCTCTCTCTCTCTCTCTCTCTCTCTCTCTCTCTCTCTCTCTCTCTCTCTCTCTCGTGTGTTGGGGACAGCGTGCCTGTTTCTGTGTAGGTGTGCCTGTACAAATATGTGTATTGAAGTGTTTCTGCTCCTACAAGACTCAAGAAACAGCTTTTTTTGTTCAGCCTGCATGGACCGGTGTAGAGTTGTGAATTATCCTTAGCACATGAGTTTTTCTCCCTCCTGTGCCTCCCTACCAAGTTCTACAGATGGGTCTTTCTAAGTTGAGGCCAGTCACTTAGTATGTTTGAAGGATTAGATATATTTTCCTTTCCTTTTCCCCTCTTCTCTCTTTCCCTTCTCTCCTCTCTCCTTCCTTTCTCCTTCTTCTTTTCTCCCCTCTCCTTCCTTTCTCTCTTCCCCTCATGTGTCTCCTCTGTTCTACTTCTCTCTACAATCTCTCCCCTACAGATACTGAGTACATTGATGTGAGAGTGTGACCCAAGTCCATGGGTGGATTATGCTATATTTTTATATATTTTATTTATGCATTTACTTTAATATATTAGCATCCATGATATTATTTAATTTACCTTCTTAAATAAATAGTTAATGTTTAATGTCATTCCTGCAAGTGACTGGTTGTATAAATATCATACACTAACCATATGGTCCCATTATACTGTAAGTAGCTGGCAGTTTGAATGGGAAACATTGATGAAGGCTCAAGAACTCACATGGTAAGTAAAAGGAGTACATTTCCCCTCAAAAAAGGAAATAAGGCCCCAAGAAAGACCTCCTAAGACTCTGAGAAAGCTTGACTGTAACTCTGTGGCATCAATCTATCTTTGGGAGCCTGGACCTGCCAGGAGGAGGACAGACTGGAGTGAGTAAGCTGACCCAGAGACTGATTAGGTGTCCACACACTCTATGCAAAGTATAATAGATATCAGATGACGTTATAGGGATCCATGTCAAGGGAAACACTCACAACCACCCTCCAATCTCATTACAAAGGTCACCTATTAGTGCAGCTGCATGACCTTCAGAAAGAGTGGTCTCTGGTGTTAGCCTTTCCCCAGACACAGCTGCTCAGATCAATTTTGAGGAAGAGGAAGTAGTGATTTTTTTACTCTGTTCTCTTGCTTTAATTATAGGTCTGCTATTTAAAATTCTTGTGTTATTTGGTCTGAGCTGTTATGATGATCCATTGTCATAAAAGCACAGAAGATGAGAGTAGATATTCAAAATTAGAGTAGTAGCCTAAGAGAGAAGGGGAAAAGACCAGAAGATAAAGGGGGATGTCCTCAAGGAGACCAGTTTCAGTTGGTCCTATTGCCTAGTCATCATCATTGTCATTGTCATCATCATCATCATCATCATTATCATCATCACCATCACCATCACCCCAATGGATTGATTTAGAGTCTGAAAGACCTAAAATTCAAATCACTTCTGCCATTTACCATCCACATAACCCAGAGCAAGACATCTACTAACTCTGAGCCCAACTTTCCTCATTTCAGGTTTTTCTAACTCTAAATCCAGCATTCTCTCCACTGTGCCACTCATCAAGGGCCTGAGTTCAATGCAGACAGGCAAGTCATTACCCCTCTCTTTTTTTCATTTCCTTATTTGTAAAATGAGGGAATTGAATTACTCTAAGGTCTACTTCCCAGCTTTCTCTCTCTCTCTTCTTTCATCATTGTCTATGTCTATCTGTCTGTCTGTCTGTTGGTCTCTCTCTCTCTCTCTCTCTCTCTCTCTATCTATCTATCTATCTATATATATATATATACATACATAATAAAGATAGATATATATACATAATATACAAAAGAGTCTGGTTTATTTGCATGAAACCCATTTCCCTCCCTGTCCCATCTCCCCACTCCAACCTCCTAGTTCTCCAACTGTTTTCTTCTGCTAAACAAGACATATATATATATGACATCCAAGAACTCACAGGCTTCTCTCAAGTAGCTTCTAGACTATGAGGCCATAAACCAGAGCATCATATTTCTAATAAAGCATAAAATCCAAATCAATTGTCTGTAAATAAATGACTGGATTTTTATAATTTTAAAGGATAGTTGATTAGGATAGATGTGGATTTTATATTAAGCTTTTCTGGTCAAACATGACACTGAAAGCTACATCCAGGTTCAAAATACATTCCTGTCAGTTAACACAACTCATGAACCCCCACCAGTCTATCTCTTTTACCAGATCAGAGAACAATTTAATTCAAAGCAAAAGGCATTTAATAAAATTTATAATAAATAATACATTTAGATATTTATATAGAAAATTTATACTAAATTAATATATGCATGTATTTTATATGTTTATCCTATATATAAATGTTATATATCAATAATAAATAATAACCATTTTAATTTTAAAAGCAACATATTAAAATTTTAATTAAACAGAACCTACTCCATATGTACACTTTCCCAAAAATTCTCCTACAACCAGGAAAAAAAAAAGAAATATATAGCAAAAGAAATCAGAGAGCAAAATAGCCAAGGAAACTCATGATCATATGACTGCCGATTAGATGGAAATTCTTTCTTCATCCAAAGATGCCTTCTGGTTACTTCCTCAAAAACCTGATGATGGTACCTGCTGGCATGATGACATAATCATTTAGGCTATTTTCTCTATCAAACTCCTTTCTGATTTCTCTGCTAAGCTATTGGTACCATCAATTTAAGTTAATTTAATAAATGTTTATTAAATATTCTAATGTGAAAGGCCCTGTGCTTAGGGATTGGGGAGAGATACAGAGATGAAGATGAAAGAGAAATGGCCCTCTGGGAACGTATATTCAATTGCCAATTCTCTGCTGAGCTACTGTCATGTGCTAGTTCTGTACTGAATTTCAGCTATCATATTCAGTTCCATACTGAATTCCTGCAAGGAAGTAGTCTTATTATTTCTTGGCCCCATAATCTCAGGGCTATATCAGATCTCTTCTGAGACAAACCTATATAGCCTTGCCCTAAAACTAGCCTAAACTCACTCAAATTATGCTAGTGTCACTTAGTTAGACTAGAGGGTAGGTTTAAGATGGAACTGATGACCTTTGTCCAACATTTTTGTTGGTACCAAAATGATTGTTCTTCCTACATGAATATTTTTTCAGTGTAGTTGGTTTGTATTTTGATCTGATATCCATATTTTATATGATTTTCCATCTTCCAAAAGCTCTGGGTGGGTACTAGTTTTATTGAAAGTGGAGGAAGGAATCTATAAAATGCTCTACTTCCAGTATCGAGATCCCTCAGTCCCATAAGGTTGCCTCCAAATGAATGAATGGATGGATGAATAGATGGAAGGATGGATGGATGGGTGAATGAATGTAAAATCATCTATTATTTCCTTACTGTGTGCCAAACACTGTGCTAAATACTAGGGGCACAAAAGCAAAGACATCACCTTAAACTTATGGAGTTATATTTTAATGGGGGCAGGGCACACAACACACATAGAGGATTTTTGATTTGGCAAGTTACCGAGATAAGTGGAGTCATAAGAAAGCAGATTGACACAAGGTAATGTTGACTTAATTATGTGTCTAGGACTGGAAAATGGGAGGAGGAGCAAGGGATGGTTCCAGGTAGCAACTTGGCTAGCTAGAAGATGGCAAGAGAACAAAGTGAATCACGGTTGGAGCAGCCTGTCTAATAGAGTGATGACCCAGACTCCCTATCAGGGAGCCCAAGGGCAGGAATTCAGAAGCTGAAACAACTAAGTCCTCTCGTAGGGGCAAAACCCCTAAGTTTGGGGACTGAATCAGATTTAAATGTATTTAGGGAATATTTAGCAAAATAAATAATATTGGAAATAAATAATTCCATAATAACATATGTAGACAGAGAGAGAGAAAAAGAGACAGAAACAGTAATAGCCATATAATATGGATAATGTTAATTTGTGATTTTCTAAGTCAATATACAACCTTAGTTTGATTTCATTGTTCTAAAGCATGATCTCTGATGCAGTCAACAAGATGATTATTGAGATGATGTCTAGGGAGAAGAGGAGAATGGTGAAGGGGATAGAGATAGTCATCTACTAGTAATATGGTACCAGGAATGGTACATTGGGCTCCATTGTCTAAAAGCCTAGGACTACAATCCTACCTCAGACACTTAATAGAATCATAGTCCCACAAAAGAGCTGTGAGATACAAGAATCTAGAAACATCTCTGTCCAAAATGCTCAAATGAACTATTTGTGCCTGACCTGTAGTAGAACCTTCTATGCTCTCACTAGACTGATCAGACACAGTTGGACATACTGACCATTATATTGTGTTGTAATTTTGGTCCTCTAAGTAAGAAGGATGAACAACTAATAAATCTCCTGGGAAAGTCACTTAACTTTTGGTGGTCTCAGTTTCCTCAACTATAAAACGATAGGATTAGGTTTGATGACCTCTCTGGTATCTACTAATTCCAAAGCCATGTAAGGGTGGCGGTGGGTGGGTGGGAGGGGGGGGCAGGGTCCTCTGCCCCCCCAATCCAGTTAGCCATTAGCAGTCAGATTCAATTTTACAAAAGACAATTCAAAATGTATAATTACAAATAAACAAATTTATTCTCCCAACACCTAGGACTTGATCTCCCCCTCTTGGTCCTTAACACTACCTCAATCCCTGGGAAAGGGAAAGCAATTAGTTTCATAGTTTAGCTTAGTTCTATAAGAACACAATCCCAAGTTCCAAAGGTAACCTCCTCCCCATCTTGAGTCCCAAGGTCCCCTGGGTTTCCATGCCAAGATGGCTAGCTCTTTAATATCCCACCTTCGAGCCTGACTCCAAGGATACCACGACTCAAACTCTCAGGTCTGGTGGGTAGGATAGGGATCCCTGCTAATGCTTAAAACTGAGAACAAAGGAAACAGAACAGAAACTCCAGACCTTTTTCTCAGAGATGGGTGAAAATATGGAGTAAAAGGGGGAAACATCACCACCCCCTGATTCCTGGTTCAGTTCCTGGTGTACACGCTGGGGGTAAACTGTTCTTCATCTTCTGGAAACAGTAGGAAAGAGCATCATTCATGAAAGAAAGCAACTGTCTCAATCTGCCCAGGTTTTAAAAGGATCTGTTCTCTCTAATCAACCCATTAAAAGAGGTTACAACCAACCAAATGATAGAAAAGTTGTGTGTGTAAGAGTGCAAGGTGCTTCTATATTAGGAGATCTGAGCACACTCAGATCAAACCCACTTATTCTGCAAATACATTTCAAATAGGCTCTTTTTCCTACATTTGCTCTGGAGGAGTAGTCAGTGGCTTCTGATGTCCTTAGTTATACCTATCTTAGTTATAGCCAGCTGAGGCAATATGGTTTAGAGCAGTGATTCCCAAAGTGGGCACCACCGCCCCCTGGTGGCTGCTGCAGCAATCCAGTGAAGCGGTGATAGCCACAGGTGCATTTGGGGGTGGTGAATAATTGTAAAGGGGCGGTGATGGTATGTGGCAGGAGGTGCTAAGTAATATTTTTTCTGGAAAGGGGGGCAGTAGGCCAAAAAAGTTTGGGAACCACTGGTTTAGAGGTTAGAGTGTTGGCTAAAGCCAAGAATAACAAATCCTACCTAAGATACTTGGAGCAGCTAGGAGGAACAGTGAAAAGAGAACCAGCGCTAGAGTCAGGAATGTCTGAATTTGAAACCATCCCCTGGCACAAACCAGCTATGTGATTCTGGGCAAGTCACTTAACTCCTGTGGAAACCTCAGTTTCTTCTTCTGTAAAATGATCTGGAGAAGGAAATGGTCAACTACTCCAGTATCTCTGCCAAGAAAACCCCAGATGAGGACATAAAGAGTCAAACAAGACTGAACAACAACTTCATGTACTTACTAGCTGGGTTACTGTATAACCTTCGGGAAGTCATTTAATCTTTGATAGCCTCAATTTCCTCATTTGTGAAACAAAGGGGTTTACTTTAATGACCTTTCAGTCACTTTAGTGATCAATCCCTTCCAGTGCTAAATTTATAGTCTTATGGTCCTATGAATTCTTTTCTTTTTAAATGGCCAGATATAAATAAAAAAAATGGATGAATCTGGGGATTATGTAGAAATATTAAATCACTTATCTCAGAGAGAGTAGTATTTCTAAGAGAATTGTTAAATGACCTCATTTCTCTGCTATGGGTACCAGGAAGATTCTTTGAGGCTCTTTCGAATTAAACCATAGCAACAGTTTTTTGGCAACAACAACAATTCTTTTAAATGTAAAGAGGAGATGTCCTCCCACTGGGAAATGGCTAACAAATTATGATGCATGGAAGTAATTGATCCATTAAAAATACACAAATGTGAATAATTCTGAGAAATATGAGAAGACTTGTATGAACTGACACAGAGTGAAGTAAGCAGACCCAGGAGAACAATACGACAATGACTATGATAATGTAAATTAAAATAACATTAAGAGGTTGATAAACACATTCATGGGAATGAATAATCTTGGTGTCCAAGAACAGATGATGAAACATATTTCCCACCCTTTGGCAGACATAAAGATCTATGGGTATAAAACGACACAGACATTGAGATTTGGCTGCATTTTAGAATGATTTTATTGAACTCTTTTGTTTGACACAAGGGAAGTTTAAGTGGGATGGTGTTTTGGAAAATGACTATGGCCAAAAAATTTTTAAATGCATCAATAAAACTCTTTTTTTCTAACTCAGATGGCAGTTTGCACCCAAAGTGGTTGCCTTTAATCATTAGCACAAATAATGCGAGAACTGATATAATCAAACTTGAGGGACTTAATTGCTGGCAGGTGTGTAATTCAGACACCCTTTTAGTACAGTGGCTTAATGTTCCTGTAAAATTCAAATTCCCCAGAGTAGTCTTGCCAGTTGTGTCACAATAGGTTCCACATGTTGGCAGTTATTGTCATTATCCTATTAAAGAAAGAACGAAAAGTAAAAAGTAAAAGTTCATGCAGGACCAATTTTATGTTTAAGGATCTTTCTCTTCGCTTTCTGTAGTGATGACACAGAATAGTTCTCCAAATAACTTGTATGCTCATTTTTTTCTTTTTTAGCAAATAAACCCATTTACCCAGTCAAGAACAAAAAAAGCAGAAATCAGAGGAGAAGAAAGACTTTGGGAAGAAGTCCACATGAGAAGTGCTGCCAGTATCCATCATGCCCATATCCCCAGCTTTCTATACTAGAGACTGGGATGTTTTCCCTTGAAAAAGATGGGTGATTCATTCTCTTGGTTGAGCTGAGAGTTATGTCATTCCCAACTGGAGAGCTCCTAAACTCAGTACCATCTGGTATACATTCTCTTATGTATACTTTCTCTGCTTTCTCTTCTTTCTACAATCTTTATCAGGAGGCTTCTACATGCTAAATTCTGGGGATATTGTACCAAAATTACATTGTTTCTACCCTCATGGAACTTACTTTCTACCAGGGGTATAAAATAAGCTTAAGGATAAAGCATAGTAGTCAGAGAAAGGAGAAAATAACTAATGAGAATTCGTTCAGTTTCCTGGAATAACTGTGTGATGGCAATCAGCCAAGAGAGGAAAAAGACCTTCTTGGGTCAACAACCAGTGTGTTAGGAGCCACTCAGAGAAACCAGTACTGGCCCATTTGAGTCCTGGTTCTTAGATAGAGGTGGAGGATGTGCAGGTAGGAGATGGGTCATGGACTATATTTAGAACAATGATGAGCTCTTATGATTTCATCCGGAGGCTCAGTAATGTTCCAGTGTTTGGTGAAATCAGCACAATGTTATCCACAAACGGGAGCAACTAGAGGACCTACCCCTCTTAAGGGAATCATTTTTCCATTTGTGCTGGACTTCTTCCATGAGGGTAGTGAAGACCATTGGGAGGCAAATATCTCCCTGTTTTTTGCTTAGCTTGATATTATTGGCCACCTCTTATGATCATAACTTTCACTTTTCCTAAGCCACCTATAAGAATGGTCCTACTCTGGCTCTCATCATAAATATTTTACCTTTTTGCTCTGAAATTCCCCTCTCTGACCACAATCCCCTATCCTTCTATCCCTCCCTGTGCCTCCCTCCTTATATACTTATTGTTGCATCTCATCTTGACCTCCAGTTCTAAATGCCTTGATCTCTTCTCCCAATGAAATAGCTTCACTTGGCTCCTTTCACATTCCTGTCCCTATAGTTAGCCAGTTCAACTCCTTGTTGTCCCCTGCTTCTCAATTCCTTGTTTCTTTGTCTTACTGTTACTCAGGCTTGCCAAACCCCAATCCTGAACTGCCCCCATCTTTTGCCTTCTCTGCTCCTAGACAAGTTCTATTGACCATACATACATACCTCTCTCTTTCTGTCTGTCTGTCTGTCTGTCTGTCTGTCTGTCTGTCTGTCTGTCTCTCTCTCTCTCTCTCTCTCTCTCTCTCTCTCTTTCATTCTCCCTGCCTATTGGCTCCTTATTTATTATCCTTCACTGATAGGCGACCTAGAATATAGGCAGTTGATTTACTGATATGTACTATGAATAACTTGTATATACATATGTATATACATAGCATCTCTATTCTTCCTTGCCAAGCAGTTGACCAAGATGAACTAGCTGAGTGGATGAAGCATCCTTTTGGGGATGTAGAGGGCTTCCTCCCTACTTCTCTTCAGAACAAGAACCTCTATCCTCTGACTACTTCCTATTAAACTTGACTGACCTTGGATTCTAGGCAAGAAATTCCCAAATGTAGAGATGCCATTTGGCCAGACAAAGATTAGGCAAGGGAGAGTGAGGAGGGAAAAACTTCACCATGTCCCACAGTGTGATAAACAGGAATGACTGGACAAAAAAGCAAATTCTATACAGCCAGATAACTCCTTCAATGAGTTAGTGAACCAAAGTCTCCAGCTACTCAGTTCTAAGTAAAGTGCTTTTCCTTTTCATTGGTTCACCTTTTCCTCTCCAACCAAAGCAAATATTCCTAGGTTTACTCTTTCCAGAAGGCTTCCACCACCTCTGATCCTTCAGTATCTCTACTGTAAATGGGTAAATTAAACACTGGGTTTAGAGAACATTACCAAACTGGAAAAAAACGCACCTCCCAATAACCCCCTTGTCCAGTCGTGTCTGACTTTTTGTGACTCTATGAATCATACCGTCCATGGAGTTTTCTTGACAAAGGTACAAAGGTAATGGTTTGCCATTTCCTCTTTCTCCATTGTTGATAAAGGGCTACAGAGTTTCAGATCATGAATCCATACTTTTGAGGCAGCCATGGCATGATGGGTAGTGTTCAACCTGGAGTCAGGAAAACAGATTCAAATTTCTCCTGATCCTCACCATTTGTGTTATCATAGGCAAGGTTCTTAGCATCTCTAAGCCTCAGCTTCCTATAAAAATGAGGGGAATAATTTTGATAGTACCTACCCTACAATGTTATTGGGAGACACAAGTGAAATAATGCTTATAAAGCATTTTTCAGACTTTAAATGAAATCATGTCTATAAGGCATTTTGTTATTATTTATTATTTTAGCTAGGTCCAAAGTATCTGTTCACCAGTTCTTCTTGATATATATCCCTTAACATCAGTGTTTCAAATGAATATTAGACTGAGAATTGGGTTTATTTTATAGGGGATCATTTTCAAATCCCATGTATATTCCGTGATGATGTTTCCCATTGCCCATTTTTACATCATCCTGTGCAGTTTATAAGCTCATATGACATCCTAATCTTGCTTGGTATAAATCATGAAAATGAACAGTTTGATCAAAGGGAAAGTAGGGTTAGGATTATAACCTCTTCCAAGGGCTGCATTAAGAAATGTTTATCCTTCAGATTTGAAGGAGGTGCCAAAGTGCATTGTTCCAGTGAAGAGGCTAAGATATCTCCATTATTTCTATGTTTGTCCTGGGTAACACTGTAAAATCGCACGTCTTTGCAGCCAAGGCAGTGTCAGTGCTGTGCTATTACATAAATTATGACTACTGATTCCTTGGAATAAAAAAAAAATGGCAACAGGTGGTGTAAGGAGAGGCAGTCTTCCCAGCACTGGCTTCCTGTTATTTCCCAAGAGTCTATTTGCAGTTTGAGTTCAACAAGCTCTACTTTGTCCCAGCCCCCACTCTCACTACATTAATGCTACAACTGCTATCATATGGAGTGGTATGATGTATCCATGGTAATTATCTGACATTAAAAAAAACTTTCCTGTTCTCTAAAAATGCATTAGGGTGTCTCTGTGACTGTCATTTTATTGATGAAAATGACCTAAAATACCTGATTGAAATGAGATGGAAAATATGGTGAAGTCAATGAATTTTGTAGAAATCAATTGTTGAGACTAAAAAAATATACCCTCCTGAAAAAGACTTTGTGCTTTATGGAGGAAATAAAGCATAATGAGTTCTTTGTACATCTGACAAAATATCTAAGTCCTCTATGGCTTTAATTGCTGGGATCTAAGAAAAAAATATGTCAAATAGTCTATCTCATTTTGCTGAATACTTCTTGTTTTTACAGAAAAAGGTCGTAGCAATGTGATGTTCTTTTACTTTCCACTTAAATCTTCATTTATCTTCCTATTATAGCTCTCCTATAGAACCCCAAAAAAGTAAAACCAGTGAAGCAAAATCAATCAATAAAGAAATATAACATGCACCGGTGTTGGAAATACAGAGACAAAAAGTAAAACAATTTCTATTCCTGAAGAGTTGTGTTGTTGTTGAATCATTTTTCAGTCATATACACTTGGTGTGACCCTTTTGGGGATTTTTTTGGCAAAGATAATGGAATAGTTTGCCATTTCCTTCTCCAGCTCATTTTACAGATGAGGAAACTGAGGCAAACAGATTTACCAGGATCACACAGCTAGTAAGAGCCTGAGGTCAGATTTGAACTCAGGAAGATGAGTCTTCCTGACTTCAGATCTGGCCCTCTATCCACTGCACCACCAAATCCCTATTCCATGATCCCTATTCTGAATTGTATTATTATTTATTATCCCCATTTGCTGGTTTCACTTTTTAGAGGGAGTTCTATAGGAGAGCTATAATAGGAAGATAAGTGAAGATTTAATTCATTTGCTTGCTCCCATCAGTCTTTAACCTATCTCAGCCATACACTCTCCAGTCCTTAATTCCTTGCTCTTCGATCAATTGAAAGGCATTTCCTAGTCACCTACTATGTGCCAGGCATTATCCTAGGCATTGATGACACAAAGAAAAGAAATGAAACAATTTCTATTCTCAAGGAACTGAGATTCCACAGCTCTAGTTTCCCATCCCACTACCAAGAAGAAGGAAATGGGATTTATCATCAGTCTTCTGGAACCAACACCTGCCATTGCAAATTATCCATCTCATAAGCTCTGTTCATTTTGTTCTCATGACCTCATTGTGGTCATCTTCCATGTTGTTCCTTTGCTTCTTATTTCTTGACTCTCCATCAGTTCACATATCTGTCTTTCAAATTTCTCTGAATTCTTCATTATTTCTTACAGTTCAATAGCACTCCATTAAATTCATAAGCTGCAATTCACTTAGCTATTTATTCTCCCATCTATGTGCAAAGAGTATGACTACGGGGACATGAGGTCTATCTTTTTCTCATTGACCTCCTTGGAGATTAAGAAGGACACACTCATCAGTGAATACACATTTCTGTATTGTGTTTAGAGGCATGAAAATTTCATTTGGGTTTGAACTCCTGCCCTGCCTTACTAAGCAAATCCGTTTCATCAGAATGGATTCTTTTCATGGTCTTCCCAAGAATCTCTTCTGAAAAAAGGCAGAGGCTGTGCCAGAGTTTGGATAGACAGTCTATACCTCCAAAGAAAGAGCTAGACTAATGTATCGGATGGTTGAAACACCATCCTGACCTAAGCTGTCCAAAAACATCTCTCCAAGTTTCACTTTTGAGAATGTAAACAATTGTGGTGTGGAGGCTCCTTTATAGAGAAACATGGCCCTAGGACAATCCCCAAAATTAGGTTGGGATGTCTCTGGAGTGGGGTAGCATCTTTGTAAACTAGCAAAGTCATATGTCAACCATGTGGGGCCATATTAACCAAATCTAATTTCTCAGCAAAAATATGTTTAAGGATTTCTTAGGAATGTGGGCGTCTATCATGCTTCTATTTTTCTTGTGTTTCAAGAGGCCCTTCCCCTTTGAGGATCTCACAGCATTCTATAAACATGAAGTCTGCTGAGCTGGACTTGGGCATTGTGTGGTGCCTGTGGGAAAGGCCCAAGCTCAAAAGTGGTTGCGGATAGTCCAGCAATGAGTCAGCACTGGTTAAATTAAGGCAAAAATGAGTAAATCCTCCCAGCCCAGCCACACTTGTGGAATTCAAGGTCCTTATTCTCTAACTTGGGACAAAATTAAGTGTAGAGGGGGGCAACTGATGCTTACCTCCTCCCAACTTGTACACTTCTGCCATCTTGATTTTTCAAGCTTTAACTGCCTGTCCTAGGTCACAATTAAGGAAGGAAGTTATTATTAATAAATCTTATTAAATATAATACTTGGAATATTGGATATTAATTTTAATTCTTACAGAAGGAGCCTAGCTCGTTCCATACTCTGGAAAATAATTGAGCTTCCAATCAAATAGGGTGTCCATGTTTGAACCGGGGGCTTCCAGATCAAGGGATATTAGCATGTCTGGAACCATTGATTATCATAGTTTGAGGCATAACCAGGCCTAATATTTAGAAATATTTAACCCCCCTGATAATAAAAATAAATTGAAAATAAAAAATTTTGAATGTGAAGGTGGAATATAATGTTCTGTGCTATTGTCCCTAATATAAAAAACTGTGCTCTGATGAGAATTCAGGAAATCTAAGTTTGAATCTGGACTCAGATACTCACTGATATATCTGACTTCATGATCATAGATAAGTCATTTAGTTTTTCAGACCTTATACATGTTTTCTATAAAATAGGAATGATAATACTTCCATAATAAGGGGCTTCATTTTCATTCCTTCCCACCCCACAAGACTACTTGAAACATAGAATTCCCTCAACATTTATATAACCAGAATTTATCACATTCCTACTATATGCTGGGAGGTCGAAGAAACAAAGTCACACTCAAAAAGTCACCCCTCAGACTTATAAGAAAGAAAGCTATTCACATCCAAAGAAAGAACTGTGGGAGCAGAAACACAGAAGAAAAACAATTGCTTGATCACATGGGTTGATGGGGATTTGACTGGGGATGTAGGCTCTAAACGATCACCCTAATGCAAATATTAATAATATGGAAGTCGGGCTCGATCAATGAAAAAAAAGTCATACTTCAGGAACTTACATTCTGAAGGGGGTAAGGAGGACCCAATCACAGAAAAGTTAAAAAGTGATAATAATTTCTCAAAGAGAATATTTTTTTAAAAATTTATTTATTAATGGAATTTGTCCACAAGGGTCCCAGCCCCTTCCTAACCTTCCCAAATCACAGAAGGCATTATCCAGGAGATAACTGTGTTCATACAAATTGTCTTTTGTGTTTCCACCTTTCAGTTCACTGTCTGGAGGCAACATTCCCAATTCATTCTTCTGTAGCTGTGGATGATGTTTTCTGGGTTCTACTTCTTTTTCTGTTCATTTTCTCATGTAGCTCTTTCCAAGTTTTTTTTAATTAGCCTGCTCATCATTTCTTACAGCGTAGAAGTATTCCATCACAATCATAGACCACAACTTGTTTAGCCATTCTCCAATTGATGGGCATCTCCTCAATTTCCAATCCTTTGCCACCACGAAGAGAGCTACCCAAAGGGAGAATACTAACAGCCTAGAGGAATAAAAGAAAGTCTTTCTGGGCAGGAGGTGGCACTGGAATGGAGTTTTGAAGAAAGCTAGGCAGTCTTGTGAGAAACAGAGAGGAAAAGACTAAATTCTAAGTATAAGGGATAGCTTGTGTGGAGACTCCTTGTCTTCTGAGAGATGAAACATGGTGGTATGCCAGTAGATGTTCAATAAGTAGCTCTCAGAAAATATATATACCTTTTAAATTTATTCTCCATTATTAACATTTTTCCATCACTTTCTTAAGACTAGACAATCCCTGATATATGGAATTTGACAGTACAAATAAATGCCCACACTGAAAATTTAACAACTGGCTCTCCTAGACCAATATAGACTCCAATACAGGGAACAGCAAATCAATCAATCAGTTTGCCTAGAAAGTAGAGCATATGAAGGAGGGGAAGGGCAAGAGGTTTAGAAAGAGAGGTTAGAGGAAGATTATAAGAAAGTTTAAATGCTAAACAAAAAAAAATCTCAAGGTCCAGCTCCCAAGGTAGCTATTTTCATCACTGGAAATATGGGAGAGGCTGGTCAGGATTTATCCAAATAAATCATGCACTGCACATTGGGCCCCGATGGGGAAAGTTCTTCTAGACCCTTGTTTCCCTCTGTCAGCAGGTTCTAGACCCGGCAGCAATACGCTGCCAAGAGAGTCCCGTTTGTCTGACCTTATTGAGCAAGGCTGCAGGTGCTCCACTGGAGGGAATTCTTCCTCCTCCTCTCCCTCCCACACTGTGTTTCCTGAGAAGGCAGCTGGTCAAGTCCCCTAGTGATGTCTACACCTTGTCCTCAGTTTTCAGTCTAAACACGCTACGGTTGACATTTCCTGACATAGCTGACTCCACAGGTGCAATGGATATGTATACATTATTATTAATATATGTGCATATGGGGGGCATTTATATATTGGAATTTAAGTAGTGAGAAAGAGATCCAGACTGCACTCTTTTTTTTGTTCTATCCTGTGAACTCATAGGGAATTTTATACATGATAATATGAAAATTTCTTCCAAAGATAAAGGTCAACAGTTTATAAGCTTAGAGTAGAATTATTTTCATGTGTTGTGGATCTCTTTGAAAACCTCTGGAAGCCTTCTAGAACCTTGTTTTTAAATTTTAAAAAAAATTTATATATGGAAAGAGAGAGAGAAGAGAGGAGAGAGAGAGAGAGAGAGAGAGAGAGAGAGAGAGAGAGAGAGAGAATTGACAAAGAAATGAATTATATCGAAATATAATTATAAAAAAATAATTCCCCAGATTAAGAGTCCCTGGTTTAAAGAGTTGCCCAGAGTAGCAGGAGGTTACAGGACTTGCCTAGGGTCACCTAGTTAGTGGGTGTCAGAGGCATGAGTTGGAGGTTTCTCCAAGAGGAGCCCCTCTATCGACTCTGCCCATGCTGTCTCATTCTCCCTCTCCATGTACAAAGTCAACAGGACTCCAGTTCTTGCTCTGAAATCCCTGAGAACTGGAGAGCGTTAAACAAATTTAATTACATTGCCAAGCCACATACTTTAAATTCAAGGGCCATCCCCATCTACCCACAAAGGGCCTAAGGAACCAGAGGCAAGGAGGAACAGCAGCCCTGTTAATTAGCAAAGAAACAACCACTAAAAATACCCTTTGCCCAATCCAAAGACCACAGTGCAGCCAACCAGTCATATTTCATCTTTTAAAACCCTTTCTCCAAAGAGCATTTAATCTCGAGAAGAAGACAGGGCCATTTGCATGAATTGGTGTAAGCCCGAGACAGTAGTTTATTTGTTGGGTGAGTGACACATGAGAAATGGTGGAGAGATTTGTTTTCTGTAGCAGCAGGAGCAGTCAACTGGCAACTTGCCCAAAGCAAATGACCAAGAAACAACCAGATCTGTGTGAAACTTTATGAGAAAGTGTAGGGTGGGAGGGGGAAGAAGGAGAGGGAGTTAGCAGGCCTGGAGAATTGAGCATCCAGGAAAACAGGATTCTTGAAGACAAAAAAATAAATAAATAAGAAAGCTTTGAGAAAGACACAGACTTCCTGGTACAGTGGAAAGAATCTTAATGCCTGAGTCAGAAGTCTGGGGTCCAAATCCTGCCTCTGACATGGATGATCTGTGTGACCTCCGTGAACTTCATTTTCCTTTTCTGTAAAATGAACTAGATAGAGCTTCTGGGGTTCCTTCTAATTCTAGACCTATGATCTGATGATTTAAAAGATGAAGGGGTTGGCCAATGGTTTTTGAGGATATGGGAAGGGGGTTCCAGATTTAGATCTGTATATCTGTGATCTGTAAAAAGGGGGGAGTCAGATTGTATCATCCTTGGGGTCCCCAATCCTCTGTATTTCCCTGCTCCTTACTTCCCTCCCCTTCCTGCCAAGGCCATCCTTCTCAGATCCTAGCTTTCTTGCATTTCCTATTCCTTAAATTCCAAAAGACAACTTTGTGAAAGTCAAAAGCAGAATAAGATGGTGATGCTTCAGTTCTCTGTAGCAGCGTAAGCTAAGGGGAACTCAGAAGTTCCAGCCTTTGCCACTTGCAAAGCTTACACCAAAAGCCAAAGCATGCTGGACCCACCAAATCTAATTTAATGATGTGACCTCATGCTTGGAGGGAGGATCCACCCAAATCTGCCTGATAGAAACATCTTCTGGTCAGAAATGAAGACTCTCTAGAGTTTAGGCAACTCCGCCCTAGCTGGCAAGTAAAACAATACTTACCACAAAACAGGCAAAGCCACAAAGTTATTTAATGGGATTTGGGGTTGTGTGTGTGTGTGTGTGTGTGTGTGTGTGTGTGTGTGTGTGTGTGTGTGTGTATGGAGGAGGGGTGGAGGGGAGTTGGTCATATGAATAAATTTTTCTATTCTCAGGACATGAAAGAACTATGAAATATGCTTAGACAACTCTAATGTCACAAGAAGTAAACATCATCTCTTGTCCTGATGGCTTGCAAATCCTTCTCTCCAGATGCATTCTAAATCTGGCTCCTGCCAAAGGCTTAGGAATGTTTCCTCTAAGGTGGAGTCAATCACCCACCATCTTTTTTTAAAAAAAACCAACCTCCCAAGCCCCAGGAAGAGAATAAACTCTCTTGGTCAAGAGAAACCAGTTGAGTTGTAGCTCCTGGAAGATAAACAAATGTTGGTTTGGAGTTTCCCCCTAGAAAAATTCACGCAAAGCAAATGTTGATTTTCCTCCTTGGTGGTGGAACCCAGCAATTTTGTATTTTCCATTGTTTCGTGGGTTGCCATGGCCAAGACATTCATCACCAAATGGTCAGCCTGCTTGATCATGAGCCTAGATGTGTACTCAGCAAGCTGGTTTTTGGAAAGCATACTTTGTTGCCAAGATCCATAATAAGGGTTTTCATATCATGGTAGAACCTGTTAGATTTGGTGCTTTGTTAGCATTGTCTTCAAGAATGAGTGTTGTTGTATAGGCTTAGTAATGGAATATTACATTCTCTGAAAAAAAAACTAAAAATAAATGTCACCCGGAGCACAAAAGAGAGGTGCATCGTGGGTATGAGCAGGCTGTTCTTTATAGCAAACCAGGAAACATGAAGGAGAACCACAGCAAATGAAGTCATCAAAGAAATAGATTTTAAATATTTTAAATTTTAATTTAAAATAATTTTTAAAAGTCATTGGTCATGTAACACAACTGATTGATGACACATAAACCCCATTCGTCATGATGACAAGAGAAGACTACTAATATATTAGATGAACTCACCATGGAAGATTTATGGGATAGGGGCAACTAGGGGGCTCAGTGGATCAAGAGATAGACCTGTGTGATCATGGGCAAGTCACTTAACCCCAATTGCCTGGTCCTTACTGTTCTTCTGCCTTAAAACCAATACATAGTATTGATTCAAAAACTTGGTAAGGGTTTTTAAAAAGAAAAAGGAAATTTTATGAGATGGTTAGGATATGAGCAACCCAGAGTGATGCACCGCTGGGGAGAACATCGACAATGAAAATATCAAAGATTCATTTTCATATTGGAGTTCTTAGTGGTACTTGGTAAGAGTCTCCATCATGGCTTTTCATGGTGGAATGAAGCTAGACTTCTCCTAGCCTGTGATTCTAAAGGTGCAGGAACTTGTACAAAATGGGAAGAAGATGAAGACACAGAGCCTTCCTCATCCATATCCAAAAGGAGTTTAAGAATAAGGAAAGGGGGTATTGATAGGAATTGGAATGCTTGGATGAACAATTGTGAGCTGTGACAATGAGTTTGCATCAGAAACTATCTGCCTGAGTTTGCCATCTTAGAGCACTTCGTGATAATAGTCTGCAGTTGCTGACATCAGAAAAATGGCAGAATGCCTGAACACTCGTACGTCTCCAAATATGCCTGACAATTTCTTTAAATACACACATCTGGCTTTGCATGTTTTTCTTTTGCAATGAAGCTTCCTTCACCCCAAATTCCACCACATCACGTAAAGATGGTTCCATACTGAAGCCATCATGACCATTCGGTTAGCAGACTATGCTGGCTTAGATCTTTGGTAGGTATAGACTTGGGGAGGAGGGAGTTGAGGGAGACCAGAATTAAAAGGGAGAGTAGACAGTTTTTTTTAATTCATCTGTTCTGGATTTCAATATATATATAGTAGTTTTTCTGTGTCATAGATGATCATCCATCTTCCAAACTGAAGGAAGTTTTTGTGAAATAATTCTATCAACTTCTCAACTAAAAAAAGAAAAGAAAAAGAAAAAAATCAACTTCCCTGCTTTGATTGACTGTCTAAAAATCTTTCAATTGACTTTTTTCGACTGTATCTATCTTAAGTAGATTTGATTACTTGCATTTTTGTCCCTCCTGTTGGAATGTGGGCTTCTTGAAGGCAAGAGTCATATTTTTACCTTTCTTTAAGTTCTTGTGACTGGTTAATTGGATCCACAAGTAATTTTTCCAGATCATAATGGTTGTACTGATTTCATAAGTATTTGATGTCCTTGTTAAGGAATAGTCCACCTCTCCCAGCTCCCAGCTCTAGTCCTGACTCTACAAACTTTTTTTTACTTTTTTCATATTTTTATTTTCCTGATTACCATGTAGATACAATTTTTAATCATTGCTTTCTGACATTTTGTGATCCATGTTCTTCCTCCCCTCTGTTTCCTCCATGCCTCCCTGAGATGGCAGGTAATGTGATATAGATTGTACATGTGCTATCATGTAATACATATTTCCATGTTTATCATAATTGGAAGAAGATGTATATCACTTATACAAGAAAAAACTGATGAAGGAAATAAAGTGAAAATAGTATGCTTAAATCTGCATGTAGACTCCATTAATTTCTTCTATGGCAGTGGATAACTTTTTCCCCCACAAGTCTTTTGGAGTTGCCTTGGATCCCTGCATTCACTGCTGACAATATTTCCAGACTTTTTTTTTTACCATTCTCAGTAGCCTTCTCACCCTGGCCCAGAATATCCCTGCTCCATGTTTTCAGCATGTCCCTTTCTGCCTTCTCCTCTGACTAATGAGTTCCTCCTAGAACCTTTGGAGGAAGTGTCCAAGTCAATCATATTCACTCCATCCCTCTTCTCCCAGCACTGCTTTTTCCTCACTGGAATTCCCTGTTCCCTATTACCACTTTTCTACTCTCTTTTATGTTTCTTCTTTCTCAATAGAATATAAGCACCTTGAGGGAAGGGATTGTTATTGCTTATATATGTTTTGGTTTTTTTTAACTTTTACCTTCCATTTTTGAATCAATGCTATATATTGGTTCCAAGGTAGAAGAGTGATAAGGGCTAGGCAATGGGGGTTTAAGTGACTTGCCCAGGGTCACCAGCTAGGAAGTGTCTGAGGCCAGATATGAACCCAGGACCTCCCATCTCTAGGACTGGCTCTCCTACTACTGGGCCACTTAGCTTCCCTCGTTTGCTTCTATTTGTATTCACAATGCTAAGCACTTAGTAAATGTATTTGACTATTTAATGATCCCTGTATGTAAGAGTCTATCATTTTGGGGAAGGAAAAGATAGATGGGAAAGATAGATAAATATTTTCTAAATCATCATTTGGATATATAGTTGGATATTTACACAAACATTTCTTAAATACCTACTATGTGCCAGATACTCTGGCAGGCACTGGGAATATCAGGGGAACTTTTTAAACTACCATTGCCTTCAAGAACAACTGACAGTAGACTGGGATGTGAAAAAATTTGAGCAGGTCTACCCAAACTGGACTTATAAAACATGCTCACAGATAAGTAATTACAGTGTGATTTGAGGAGGAGAAAGCACTGACAAGGCAAATCAAGAAAGGCTTTCTAGAGCAAGTGGAGAAAAAGGAGAAAGAAAGAAAGAAAGAAAGAAAGAAAGAAAGAAAGAAAGAAAGAAAGAAAGAAAGAAAGAAAGAAAGAAAGAAAGAAAGAAAGAAAGAATTATAAGACAAGTTTGGTCCTGAAGAAGAGATAATAAAAAGCACATCTCCTTTCTTTGAAAAGGTAAGAGAATATGGATACAGAACATTTTGTAAACTGTTAGATTAAATTAATATGTTAATTAGCTTTGCTGAAGTGCTTTTTAAATCTTTCTTTTTTTATTCCTATTATAAGCAATGGCTCACTAAATCAGGAAAGGGGAGAGATATAATTGGAAATGAAAAGTGATGTAAAAAGATACCCCAAAAATGTTAAGAATAAATGAATCCCTTTTCTCATCTAAGTATGAAATGCTATACTTGATGGAATTGGGCTCCAATGAATACCTTTCAAGAGAGAGCTGGGAGGATTCATGGATTCACTGGTCAATGTCTTTAAAATAAATCTTTGTCAAGCTCTTTCTCTAAAACAGGAAATTAATCAGTTTGAATTTTTTGTTGTTTTGTTTAATTTTTTATCAGAACAGAGAAAGATTCAATAGAGCATTGTCCTCTCTGTCTTCCTGGCTCTATTTCTATCCCATAAGGTCACCTGAGATTAGAAAATACGATTTAGAAGTAATCATTACTGCAATGACTTCTTTTAAGTGCAACAATCAAAATTCTGGGCAAATGTTTCATTTTACATTCCCATAATATACCTGAGGTATAACTGTGCATATGTAATTAACAAGATTAAAGCCTCCTGGGATATTATTTTAAGTATTTCATTAAATTCATGGATCCGTTCCCAAACCTCTTGTAACAGTGGACAGAGCCAAATTACAGAATGCGCATTCTTCTAAGAGCTGGCTGAGTGAATTTACCATTCATTAAAAGTTAGCTAAGGAACACCAGAGGTTGGAAGGGCAAAACCAGGAGCAATTGGCACACTCTCCAGATGGCACTGGTTATCGTTCCCTCCTCCAAACTCCCTGGGTTCTGTCGAGAATATCACCCTCCTT
Source organism: Gracilinanus agilis (assembly GCF_016433145.1). Lineage (NCBI taxonomy): Eukaryota > Metazoa > Chordata > Mammalia > Didelphimorphia > Didelphidae > Gracilinanus > Gracilinanus agilis. The sequence continues at coordinate 31,399,684 of NC_058130.1, read as the reverse complement.
CCAGTTATCTGGTTCACAGTCTTCTTTCTTCTTTCTCTCTCTCTCATCTCCAATCAGTGGCAAATCTGACTTCCACAAACCTTCTTGCATCCAATCCCTTCTCTCCATTCATATAGATCCTGCAGTAAAGTTAAGCTCTTACCATCTCTTGCTCCTCCTGTATTACAGTCCTCCTCACTGGATTCATTGACTGATGAATTCCCTTCTAATTCTGAAATTCTGCATGTAGCAAATATCCCTCTGCCCTCACCTCCCCGGAGCAAGATTGGCTACATCTCCCCATCAGGGTTCTAGGGGTACAACAGAGGAGTTAGGTTGTCTCTTCTCTAATGCCATTGGCTAAAGCCCCCATTCACAATTTGTGCCCCTGCTCTTAACCACCACTAGGTAATAGCCCCATTTCTTTTAACTCTTTAACATCAATAGCTTTTACGAAGGGGTATTTACTTCAAAAATATAACAAAAACAAAAATACATCACCTTGGTCTTTAGAGAGAATGGATTCAGACTTAACTCAGTTTCCACATGGAATGGGTCCTACTGTGTTCACACCCAAATGCAGCAGGTCTTGTGGACAAGCTCTCGTCTCACCTAATTCTGACCCGATCCCAAAGATCACTCTTTGCCTTCAGAACTAAACTCCAGACTCCTAGAACTCTAGTGGTTCACTTAGCTGATCTTTTAAAATTCACAGAGTCATTGCCTCCAGATTCATTTTCTTTATCAAAAATGAAAGAATAAATATCAAGGTGAAGAACCAAGACCTCTGTTCATGGGACCATGGGTTGAGCTTGGAAAGAGAAAAATCTAAGATCTCGTCTTACAACAGAGATATCAAACACATGACCCACAACACTGCCAGGGCAACTAGAACTACCAGATAAAGATAAAATTGGGAAATGTTTAATAGAATAAATAAAAATGAAGTAAAACACAGATAGGGTTTATATGTGGTTTTCCAAGTCGATAGTCTGCTTGCAAGGGTCTTTGTATACAGTTTATTTTTACTGACCCTCATTTCTAATTGAATTTGCCATTGTTTTCTTAAAGCTTTCTCTATTACCAGCTGCCATTAGCCAGGACAAAGTCAAATGAAGAAAGAGGCCAAACCAAGAGGTGGATGAAGTCAGATGAAGCAAGGATGGATAAGACTCACAACAGCTTTTTCTTTAAGGAATCTCCAGGTCCTGCACCATAGCAAGTCAACCAAAGAAGCTGTTATTCGCTGCATGGTTAGCAGAACCACAATGGTTTCAGTGACAGCTATCTGTGAAGGCTCCAAAATCTCTACAAAGCATTTCCATTACCCAACATCATGACCGTACTAGAATCAGGCTCCCCATCCTCTTCCTTGTGGGGAATTGCACTCTGTTTATACTCAGAAGGACTGGACTCATTGGACAGTCTCAAAATAGATGTGTTGGTCCTGCTACTTGGACTGTCCACTTCCCATCTGCAATCCATTCTTCCACTCATCAGTCAAAATAAAAAAAATCTTCCTAAAGCATAGGTCTGAGGATGTCACTTCCCTGATAGAGAAACTTCACCAGCTTCCCATTGGATAAAAAAAAATAGATCCCTCAGCTTTGGATTTAAAGACTGGCTCCAGCCACCTTGTCCAGAATTATTTCATATTGTCCCCCTTCGCATACTATATATTTCCACCAAACTTGTCCATTTTCTGTTCTCTAAGCTCTGTATTTCTTTTTCCATTTCCTTGGTTTTCTTCACACACACACACACACACACACACACACACACACACACACACACACACACACACCCATCCCTGGAATGCACCTTCTTCTATCTCTGCCAACAGAATCCTCAGTTTACTTTGAAGTCTAACTCGAATGCCTGCTCTCCCTGGAATCCTCTCTTGAGCCCCCTCATTGTGAATGTTCTCTTCTTCCTGAAATTACATTATCTTATTTATCTCTTTGCAAACTATAACCTCCACCAAGTAAACTACAAACTCTTTGAGGATCACGCTGAAGGTTGTTTCTTCCAGGATCAAGCCTCAACTTGCCTCTTTAGACCTTAAACCCATTACTCCCTCCTTCACCTTAAGTCAATCAATTAACCAGTCAATAAGCATTTTTTTTTTTGCTGTTGTTCTCCAGTCTTTTCAGTCACATCAGATTCTTTACGACCCCATCTGGGGATTTTTTTTTTTTTGGCAAAGACACTGTAATGGTTTGCCATTTCCTTCTCCAGCTCATTTTGCAGATGAGAAAAATGAGGCAAACAGCAGTAAGTGATTTGCCCAAGGTCACACAGCAACAATCATTTACTGAGCCCTTCTCTGTGCCAGGCACTGGGTTAAGAGATAAGGATATAATTATAAGGTTTGAAACATATGACTAGAGGGCTATAAAACTGTGCATACACTTTGCTTTAGTAATATCATTACTAGGTCTGTATTCCAGTGAAATAAAAAGAGGGATGAGTGGGGTGGGGGGAAACCTACTTGTACAAAAATATTAATAGCAGCCTTTTTTGTGGTGAGAAAGAATTAGAAATTGAAGGGATGTCCATCAATGGGGGATGGCTGGACAAATCATGATACATGTTGGTGATGGAATACTGTTGTGCTTTAAGAAATGATAAGCAGGATGATTGCAGAAAGAGACAGAAAGACCTCCATAAACTGATGCAGAATGAAATAAACAGAACCAGAAGAACATTATACACAGTTACAGCAATATTGTGGAATGATCAGCTGTGAAAGACTGCTATTCTCAACAATACAGTGATCCAGGATAATTCTGAAGGATTTATGACAAAGAATGCTCTCTACCTCCAGAGAAAGAACTGTTGGAGTCAAATGCAGATCACAGCATACTGTTTTTCACTTTAGTTTATTTGAGTTTTAATTTGGGTGTTTTGGTTTTATGTGAGTATTCTCTTAGGATGATGAACAACATGAAAATATGTGTTACATGATAATACATGTATAACCCAAATCAAATTGTTTACCATCTCCCAGAAGGGGTGGGAAGGGAGGAAGGGAGACAATTTAGATCTTATAACTTCAGAAAATTTATGTGGAAAACTTATTACACTTAATTGGTAAAATAAAATATTTTTTAAAAAACAGAATGAACAATCTCTCCTCATAAGGAGTATACAGTCTAATGAGGGAGACAACAAGGAAAAATCTTCATTTGTAAAATGGGGAAAGTAAAAAAAAGTAAAGTAAGTAAAATGAGGAAAGTAAAAAAAGTAAAGTAAGTAAAATGGGGAAAGTAAAAAAAGTAAAGTAAGGAAAATGGGGAAAATAAAAAAGTAAAGTAAGTAAAATGGGGAAAGTAAAAAAAAGTAAAGTAAAATGGGGAAAGTAAGAAAAAGGGGGGTCCTACCTCTCAGAAAAGAAGATAAAATGAATCAACATCTATAAAATGCTTTGGTAATTTTAATAACACCATACAAATTCTAGCTTTCATCAATATAAATAGATCATTAATATTAAGTTAATAAATATAAATATATACAAAGTAGTTAAATATATGGTAATTTTGATTAGAGGATCTTCACAGTTAAGGCACTCAAGAAAGGCTTCATTCAGAATATGGTGTCTGAGTTGTATCTTAAAGGAAAAGGAGACTTTAGGAGGAGAAGATAATGAAGGAAGGCAGGGAAGAGCCAAAGCAAAAGCATGAAAATGGGAGATTAATTGTCATGAGTGTGGAACAGAGAGAAATGCATCAAGGCAAAAAATAACAGGATGACATTGAGAAAGGGACTCAGCGGGTTGGAGGTGACCAGCAAGTGTATCGATAGCAATCATGTTCCCTCCCCACCAAGGCTTCTCTTTTCCATGCTAAACATTACTAATTTTTTCACCGGATTTTCTCATGGCACAACCTCGAGTCCTTTCACCATCCTTGGTCCAATGACCCCTCTTGGAAAATTCTCAAACTCATCAATATCTTTCCTAAAATAGGATATGTAGGGATTGAACTCCAGATGCAATTATGTCAGTACAGGAATTCTTAACTAGTTCTAGTCTTGGATGCTAAAAATAATAACTCCTATTTATAGGGCACTTGAGATTTTCAATGTACCTTTCTCACAAAATCCTTCTTAATTCAGTATAACCAGGGTCTGGCACATACCTAGTGACTTGGATGGCTTGTTTCCATGTGGAGGGGCTGAAGAGGCTGTTTCTAGGAGAGTTGCAATGATGGTAAAGAGAAGTGCCTTGGAGAGACCATGGATGTGGAGCATCCATGGATAATGGATGTTATTCAGCTGGTTCTGATCTGCTAACCCCAAGGATAAGAGGAGCCTTTTGCTGTGTAGCCAGGACTAGAGTTGAGGCATCTTCAGAAAGGACCAAGTCAGTCTCTCTTGGCCATCTGCTCTTTGAATGATCTTTTGGATGTCTTTAGTGATGGTCTCCAGCGAGTGGCAGTGAATGAACGTAAGGAGAGAGCTCTTGGGTTCTCTCCACTGAAGCCACACAGATCCGGGTTATTTGTATCAGCATTTCTTCTTTCATTTTTTATGATGACATAAGAGCATCCTGAGATCACAGAATCTATGTTTTTGTTTGTTTGTTTGTTATTTGTTTTTCTTTTTTAAAAAAAAAAAGGAGTTCATCATCCGTACCTTAAGGAACAAGGAATGACCTTTGGGAATAATTTTTGGGACTGAGCCCAGGGTGACTAAAATGAGATTTTATTTGTCAATAAATTGCCTTGATGAGGCCAATGTTATGTAAAAATGTGCTATGGGACAACTAGGTAAGGCCTGGAGATGGAAGGAGCTGGGTTCAAATCTGAGCTAAGACACTTCTTAGCTGTTTAACTCTGGGCAAATCACTTATCCTCAATTGCCTAGCCCTTGCTGCTTCTGCCTTAGAATCAATATATGGTATTGTATGGGAGGTAAGGATTTTTTAAAATATGCTGACAATGAGCCTAACCTCCCCCAGATAACAAAGTGTGATGGAAGAGAATATGTCCCTAAAATGTTGGGGGAAATATTGTACTTTTGTTCTTGTTTGCAAAAACTAGTCAATATGAAGTGGTTAAACAGAACTGGGGTGCCAGTCCCTTGTTGCCAACAGTGGGGTGAACAATGGGAGATTGACCTGATGGCATGAGACAAAAAATGCCCCTACCCCCTTAGGATACCCTGGAGCCCTGACATTTGGATATTAGCAACCTGACTTTGGTAGACTGAGCCAGAGTATATTTGGTATAGTAACCAAGAACTATATATTAGCTTTCTCAGATCCTATCTTACATTATTGAGGCAACTGGGTGATATGGTAGATAGAGCACTAGACCTAGAATCAGAAAGATCCGAGTTAAAAACTAGCCTCAGATACTTACTAGCTCTGTGACCCTGGACAAGTCATCTAACTGTGGCCTCAGTATCTTCATTTGTAAATATTTGTAAAATAACCTCGATGTCTTCATTTGTAAAATGGGGAAAGTAATAGCATCTACCTCCCAGTGTCATAAGGATAAAATTAATCAACATCTATAAAATGCTTTGCTAGTTTTAATAACACCATATAAATTCTAGCTTTTATTAGTCATTATTATTGACTAATGTTTTCCAAACTACTAAAACCCATAGTTATTGTGCAGACAAATTGCTCTCCAGGCATACCTCCCAAATCATATGCTCAGGAAGTTGGACTTTTTTTTTCAAATCAAACTACAAAACTTCACATTCATTTCTCTCCTAATTTAATCTAATTAATCTTTGTAAGAATAAGAATCAGAGACTAAATAAGATCCCTCAGAAGGGATAGCACCATAAGTTTCTTTTTGAATATTTTGTAATGGAAGGAGACTCAACAAATTATGTGGTTTTCAGCAGTGAAAACATGACATGGGAGTGTCACACACACTCACACACACACAGCCCTTACATTTGGAGCTCCTTCATAGCAATGGTGCAGGGATCGAAGCAAAAAATTTCACACAAAGACCAAGGATTCTAAAACATCTTATTTGGGAACATTGACTATTTTTTAATAAAGTCTTGGAGGAGCCTGAAATATGGTTCTTCCCCTTGATACCATCTGTCCTACGCTCAAAAACCATTCTGATTGATTTGGTAATTAAACCTTAACTGTAATTCTTATATAAAATATGTTTAACATCTGTCCCTGATCAACTGAAATATCATTGCTTTTCTTATGTCTAATGCTGGTCCATTACTGTTAATATATGACTCATTTTATAAGGGAATTTTTTTTTCCAATGGAACATGGGAAATGAATCCTTATAGTTTAATGGATCTCTCTGGGGTAAAAAAAAAGGGAAAATAACTCATAATGTTATGTTGATTGTTCAACCCATTCACAAGCAGATATAGCTAAATGGAAAACCCTAGGGAAAGGATTGAGCAAACACATGTGGGTCTGTCAGGTTTAGTATCTGGTGTCTACTTGCCTTCCAGAGGCAGCCCTGGACCCATGATGGAATTATCTTTAGTGTGGTCTCCCTGGACCCAGGTAAAATTTCCTAACCAGCACAATAATAGCTTTCTTATAATTCCTGCTTCACCAAGGACTGCACTTGGGTCCCTCCTCTTGCTCTTAATCCATGAAAAAGGATTAAAGTGACTTTGACCATGTCTATGACCAAAACTAGGGATAACTAGGATTTGGTTCCAGGTTTTCCTATCCAAGGATGGTCTACTCACTCACCCAACTCTCACACTGCCTTCTACAGTGTCTTCTCATGGCCATCACATACCACTCCTGGCCAAGAGGCTCTTCCTCTCACCAAGGTGGGACACACTTCCCTACTTCCCTTCCCCACAAAGAGCCCTGGCTCTGACGTTTGAAGAGCTGGGTGCAAATCCCGTCTCAAATGCTTGTTTTCTAGCTGTGTGATCTTAAGCAAGTCTCTTTGCTAAGCCTCAATTTCTTCATTCATAAAATTAAGGACTTTAACTAGATGATCTCTGAAGTTTGTTCTTGGTGTGGAGACCCATGCTATTCATGGCACCTAGAATCAAAGGAAGGTCACTTGATTAGACCAATGAGGAAAGCAATGGGTACCAGTGAACCCCATCACTGAGACTGCCTCCTCCTCCCAACAATAAACTCAGCCCTAGTCTTCTCCTGTTCCTATCAATATCTTCCTTCCCTCTCCAATGTGCCCATTGGATCTGTCCTCTGTTCTAATAAAGTAGAAAGATTATTGAATTCAGTATCAAAGGACCCTGGTTAAAACCTAGCCCTGCCACTTACTCTCTGTCTGGCCTTAGGCAAACCAGATTCATTTCTCTGACACTCAATCAATCTGTAAAATGAGCAGTTTTGCTTGATGTCCCCTAAAGGTCCCTTCAGCTCTGAATTAAGGATTCTATTACCTTAGATTTCTTTATCTCTCAGTCCTTAACCAAAATCCACTTTTCTCCTGAAACCACCTCAGTTCTTGGCTCTCTCTCCAAGATAAACTGCTTCTCCAGTCACACCCCTAAATATTCAAGGTGGAGTCCACATGCTCCTTGTTCCCCTTAAGCACTGGAAAACCCTCTTCCTGCCACCATTACGCATCAGCCACGTCATTTCCTTTAAAATTCACTCCATGTTATTTAAATTCATTTTGCTGGTCAGGTGTGTTGCTTACCTCTCTAGTACCTGCTTTCAGTGGTTCTAAGCTTTCAGAGTTCTAAGTTGCAATAGGGTTAAAGACAATAGGTGTCCTTCCTAATTCTGCCACCAATACAAGCCTCCAGGACTGGAGGACCATCAATCAGGCTGCAAAAGAAGGGGCAAATCTTTAATTGGCCTTTAAGTTGGAAGGTACACTAAAGGCAAATAAGGGAAGAAAATAGATGCCCATCCATTGGAGCATTGCTCAATAAAATGTGGTAAAATGTACCTGACTAGTACAATGCTAGAAGAAATAACAAATAAAGAGAATTCACAGAAGCATGGGAAGAATTAAATTAATTGATACAGAATAAAATAATAAAAACCAGTAAAATAATAGACTCAAGGGAAAAGGAAGGTAGAAAAAGTATTTCTATGGTGCCAACTATGTGTCAGGCATTGTTTTAAGTGTTTTTACAAATATTACCTCCTTTGATCTTCATATTTCACACACACTACTAATATCTTCATTTTACAGTTGAGGAAACTGAGACAAACAGACTTTCCCTGGGTCACAAAATTAATAAGTTTCTAAGGCCATATTTGGACTCAGATGTCCCTAATTCCAGGCAGCTAGGAAGTGCAGTCGAGCGAGCACTGGACTTGGAGTCAGAAAGACATCTTATATATAATATAGAACATACTTACATATATATATGTATAATGCCTGATCTAAACCACCTTTGGTGGCTTAAAACTGGGTTATTAGGGCCAAGTATAGAGAGTCATGTTGCCTCAGGATGATGGCAGCCCTCCTAATGTACAAAGGGGAAAGATGCCAGCTTGAAATACGAGAGCCAATTTTTTCCCATTGCCCCAACAAGACATTAGACGAAAGATTGCTCAGGAAGCCTGAGCAAGTCACCCAGTGGGTTTGTCAGGCACTGCCAAAATACCAGCCTGTATCCCATATCTCCTCAACCCAGAATGGCTTGTCTCTGCCAGTAGGTGGGAATAGCTCAAAAATGTAGCCAGCCAACATTGATCTAAAAGTCAAAAAATGCTTAGAGTTCATTTCCTGTTTTAATCCATCTTTCCATTCTAATCTGAAGACTAGGATGATTCCGAGGAGGATCAGAAAGTAGCCAGAGGGTGCCATAGATTAGAAGTCAGTAGACTTGAGTTCTAGCCTCAGGTCAGCCACCAGATTCGTGCCTGGCTGAGGAAATCTCTTCTCCTTTCCAGACCTGTTTCCTCACCTATAAAATTAGAGGTTTGGATTAGATGGTCCTTTTCAGTAAATAGAGAAGATCATTTTTTGCCATTTTGCAATGAAATCCAAAGCAGTGCATGCCAGCTTCACAAAGAAATGCCAGTGGCCCAAAGAAAGCATTTGATCCATCTTCTGAAAGGCAGTGTAGCACAGTGGAAATGGCTCTGGAGTCAGAAGACCAAATTCAGATCCCACCTCTGATGTTTTCTACTTGCGAGACCCTAGGGAAGCCATCTTCTGTCTCTCTGCCTCAGTTTCCTCATTTGTATCATGAAGCAATTGGACTCAAAGGCTTCCACGTCCCTTCTAGCTCTAGACCTATAATCCAATGATCTTTGTAGCAAATGAATCAAGTATTAATTTAATCCATTTATTATTTTTTTAGATAGAAAATGTTTTATAGATAAAAGACTTTTAGATTGAAGGTTCCCCCCACCCTTTTTTATTTTTTTTTCTTAGTTGGTCCCCCACCCTTTTTTTAAAAGGAGCAATGGTTTCCTTCTCATTGGAGGTTTCAAAGCAAAAGATGGATGACCACTTGTCAGGCAGGTACAGGTTGGACTAGATAGTGTCCAGGGAAGGAAAGGATCTAGAGTTTGAATATAACAATAGTCACCGAGGTCTCTTCCAACTCGGAGATGCCAGGCCCTGGGCTCAATACTAGAAATACAAAGTCAAAGAATGAAAGAGCCCCCACCCTCAAGGAGCTTTTATTCTATCAGAGGAGATAGCATGTATGCATATAAATATAGATAAACTATAGACATAGAGAGACAAAATAAATTTAGACAGAATCAATATTTCATAATGACAATAACAGCTGAATGACTTGCCCAGGGTCACATAACTATGGTGGGTGTCTAGGTCTGGATTTGGACTCAAGTTTTAAGGAGAGAGTTACCATTGGCAGCTAAATAATCTAGTAAAATCATATTCCCTGAGGCAGAGGGGAAGAGAAGGAAAGGAAATAAACAATTATAAAATGCCTGCTACAATCCAGGTACTGTGCTAAAAACTTTCTAATTATCTCATTTGATCCTCCAACAA
>NC_058130.1:31377294-31384794 GCF_016433145.1 Gracilinanus agilis | reverse complement strand
ATTATGTACTACATTAACTAGAATAAAGAAAGTATTATGTGACTGCCACTGGATAGAATATCACAACGTGTGGTATGGAATTCTGCTAGGAAAATGCCATCAGGAAACAGAATTCCAAGTGCACACTCTCTTATTAGTCACAATTTGGAGTGGGATCTCTAGGTAAATATTGAGTGAAAAAATGACAATCCTACTCCAGAGGGAAAAATTTCATGGGGGAAGATTCTATGATCCATTAAACAGCCACCAGGACCACACAGGCTTTCAGGTTTCTTAAAGCACTAGGAAAATTGGCACTTTTAGAGATGTCTGAATTAACAAAGTCAATTAGCCATTTATTCAACAAACATTTATTAAGTGTTTACTATGTGCCATGCACTGTGTTAAACACTAAAGAAGCAAAGGAAGGCGAGCACTTGAACCACAGTCCCACTCTCAAGAAGTATATAGAGGAGACAGCATTTTATAACTACAAAGCTCCTAAGAACTAGGCTGCTTATAACTAAGTCTGTCTAAGCTCAGAACATCTTGAGAACTGCTCAAGTTTGCAACGAGCTGAGTCAGTGGCAGCTGCTACTAAGGAAACAGTGGTGCTGGGTAGAGGTCCAGGATTCTGGTGGAAAGGGGAGAGCCTAGGATACCATTGGGGATGGAGAGCCAAAGTACCAAAGTGTGGGTGGCTTGGTGAAATGTGGGCAGAGGACCTTCATTGTGAATTGTACTGGTGAGTCAGAATCTATGATTTCCTCCATTTTACAGAAAAGGAAACAGTTACTCAGAAGGATTCAATGATTTACTCATGGTCCTACCCATAGTTTCAGAAGGTAGGTTTGAACCCTTATCTCTCCTGATTCCATACCCAGAATTGTTGCCACTAGATTGTACTGCCTTGATACTTCTCTAAACTTTCTGCATTTTTTCCTACCCTAAGATCAACATTTGTAATGATACTCACAATGAATGAATAAAACATTTATTAAGCGCTTATTATGTATGAAGCACTGTGTTAAGTGCTGAAGAAACAAATAGGAAAGAAAAAATCCCTATTCAAGAAACTCATCTTCTAATAGGGGAGGCCTTAGCTGCAAATCAGATGGAAAGGTTCCATGATCCTTGGGGGACATGTAATTCAGTACCTACCGCATCCTAAGCCCTAGAATCTTCTCCTTTTCATTCCTTGCGTGTGCCAACCATCTTCTGCAAAGTTGTGCACCAGACTTTTGCAGAAGCTTTCACCTGTCTGTCTCTTTCTCTCTTACAGCACTATGCTAAGTGTCAGAGATATAAAAACAAGATGAAAAAAATAGTCCTGTCCTCAAGGAGTTTACATTTTGTTGGATATGTATTATTGGACCACATTATCTTATTAATGTCATTAGTATTATTTTAATAATAACTATAATTATGGATTATTAATCAATATATTAATAAATAATTGATGGATAATTATTAATAATTGATATTATTATGATATTAATAGTAGTCTACTGTTCCTGATTTTGGCTTGAGGGTACATAGGGATAGCCTTACAAGTAGGTAGATAAGGAAGCCAACTGGCTCAAGTCAAAATCAGGAGCAGTAGGACTATTAATATCCTAGAATTATAGACTCTGATTGTGGGTGGAAATTTCCAAGGTCATTGAGTCCCTTAACTGAAACTGAATCCCATCCTCAACATCCCCAACAAGTATCCAACCAGCCCTTGCTTAAAGATCTCTATTGAAGAGAAAACCTAAACTGGCCCATTGCACCTTTGGATAGTGCTATTGGGTCAACCATTTTTCTTGTCTTTCCATTGAACCTAAGATCAGTCTTTCCATAAATTCCACCCATTGGTCCTACTGTTCCTCCTGCTGAGACCAAGCAGAAAAAATCCAATCCCTCTTCCATATAATAATCCTTTGAATACATTTTTTACTTTGAATCACATCAACTTTGAATACAACAGTGATTACACTGATAAATCCTTCCTAAAGCTTCTCTTTTCCAATCTAATCCACATCAGTTATTTCAACCGATTCTTATGTGGCACGGTGTCCAGTCTCAATGCCATCCTAGTCTCCCCTCTCCCCTGCTTTCATTCTAGTTTGTCAGTGTCCTTTCTAAAATGTCTCACACCAGGTCTGGCCGAGGCAGGCTAGAGCACACCTGTCTTATTGGGGTTGACTCATCATTCCAGCCTGTCAAGCTTTTTATATCTTGGCTTTGTTAATCCATGTTTTGGCTATCCTAACCAGCCTTTTGTAATCTGTAGGAGAGATGCCAAGAAGTTCCCTTCTACCAGCTTGTCACAGTGCCTAAAAGTCTTCCATTAAGGATTCATTTATTGAGGTCTTAAAGGCTTTGGGGTATTTCAGTGTCCCCTATTAAGAAAGCATTGCTGTCGAATTCTTTCCAAATATGGCAACAAGCACCTAGTAAGACTCTTTCAGGAATCAAACACAGGAAAGGCACCTGGCATGGGTTTGTAGGTTCAAGGAGGAGAGGAAGGAGATGGCCATAAGGTGAAAAGGAGCTAGACCTTATGTTCCTGTTTTACAATTATGAGGAAGGGGGTAAATGCCTCCATAGAGATTCATCAGGTGCTTGCTTCCTCCTCAAACAAGTATGGAGTTAATATTTCTTCTTGGAGAGTTCTCGAATAGTAAGTGACTTGGGCAATCTATTCCTACAACTCTTGAGAGAGTATCCCTGACATAGACACAGAAACTCCAGCCAGGGGTGACTTGTACAGACAGGAGCTGGAATGCTGAGTTAGAGGAATAGCTAGCCAGCCCCAAAACAGCAAAGCAAGGCATTGTATGAAAAATTCAAAAGAGAGGAATTGACAAAGAATTAGTAGAAATTGGAGGAGGATTTCTGACCAATGTGGCTTCTTGAATGGAGGCAGAAATCTCCCACACATCTTCTCTCGGAAAAGCTTGAAATTCACACTAAACTAAATAATGATCAAGAAACCCAGTGGGAAACTACAGTAAGTGATATATTCCACACTAGAACTGTACAAAAAGCCAGCCAGAAGCCTATGGGCAATGGAACAAGAAGCAGCCAACGAAGCCAATGCCAGCCTAGGCAAATAAGCCCATATATAAACCAGAAGCACCTGTGCCCCTCAGGGCTCTCTGTGTCTAAAGGAAGTAAGAATGGAGGGCTTAAACAAGAAAATCCCAGTAGGGAACTCAGAAACTAGAAGATCTTAAACTGCAACAGCCCTGGTACTGTAAGGCTGAAAAATCTCTAGGTCTTGGTCCAGAGGTGTCAAACAGGCCCATGAAGATTCAAATCTTTGTACCTCAAAAATCCAGGAGTGCCAAACCCTAGCAGGTAGAAATCAGCACAAAATCCCAAGTGATGCAGAGCAGGACAGAGTTCAGCATACCACCCGAAATCACATCAGGGTGAATAATGGCTTTGGCACAAAGCCCCAATGCAGAAACTAAAGCAAGAGAGATAAGTAAACCAGAGAAGACACTGACAAGTATCAAAAATTATTTGTAGATTTAGAATTTTATAAGAATATCACCTAAAAGGAGAAAGTAACTCCTAATTAACTGCAAGCAGAGACTTAAAAGAAAAAAGGGATTTTTCACAAAGATCACATGAATTCCAAGAAGATATGATGTAAATAATTATTTTAAAATTAAATAAAACCTATTAAGAGAATAATTGGCTTGGAAGGAAAAGTGGTAAACCTTACCCAAGAAATTAAAAAAGACTAAACAGAAATCAATGACTCCATAAAACAGCAAAAACTATTAGAATAAAATTTAAATATTAAAAAGGAAGAAAATGTAAGATATCTGATATGAAAAAATAAGTGACCTGGAGACAAATCAAAGATAGAATATTTAAGAATCACTGAATTTTCTAAAAACCATGATAAAGAAATCTGGGTTCTATATTTTAAGAAATCATAAATACTGCCCAAATTTAATAAAACCAGATGACAAAGAGAAGCTAGAATTTGCCAATCATCTCCTAAAAGATTTTTCCAAAGTAAAAATCTCAGATATGTCAAAGCCCAAATCTAATACTTCCACATCAAAGAAGAAATACTGCCTATATCTAGAAAGTTCAAGTACTAAGGAACAATAGTCAGGATCACACAATATTTGGCAGCTACTATTTTAAGTAAAAGAGGATCTTTGAGTACAATATTCCAAACGGCAAAAGATACAGTCTTGTAGTCAAAAATAACTCATTCTACAAATTTGAGTATAATCCTTCAGGGGTGGAGGAATGATTTTTTAATGGAATTGAGATCTTTCAAGCATTTCTGATGAAAAGATCAAATCTGAATGAGAATTTTAAATACATAAGAGTCAAGAGCTATATGACTGTGTAATGATAACACTCTAATAGAGGGGAAAGAAGATACTGTCCTTTCAGAGGCTTAATGTCTCCAAAAGGGAGTTTAAAAAGAAAAAGAGAGGACCTAGAATGAGTTAATTCTGTTCTGCAAATTTTGAGAGGGGAAAGAGAAAGGAGAGTAAAAGGAATACACTAGAATAGAAAAAAGGAAGAAAAGGATGGAATTTGCTACTTTTCATCATGGGTGTGTGTGAGAAGAATATAAAAACACTAAGAAAGATGTAGAAGGAGTGAGCATTAGATGAACCTCTCTCTTATCTAAAAAGAAAAAGGGAGGATAAAATATTTAGAAAATTTAATCAATACAATGACCAACAATGTTTCCCACCTTCTGACATTTCATTTTTGTATGTGGTCACTGCAGTTCTATTTTGCTTGACTATGTTTATTTGTTACAAATGGCAGGGGGAGAGGGTGTTTGTTTATAGTTTTTCCCTCTGATTTTTAAAAAGTGAGGAACAAAAGGAGGGTTGCCAATACTGATAAAAAAAGAGGGTCATTGAATTATTTTAATGCACATGTTTAATGCACAGAGGAGAATAGAAAAAAGTTCAGAAGGAAGCTCAGACAGACCAATTCTAAAAGTAATGTGCAAATTATCATGTAATTTTAACATGTATGAAATAAAGATTCATCATTTCATTTAAAATGTTCCTTTTGTATTCTTCCATTTTATAGAGATGTGCTTTTTTATGTTTAAGTTCAAAATGCATTTTTTTTAAACAGAAATTTACATAGATAGGACTTATCCCTATAGTTCTAATCTCACTAACAAAACCAGTAGGGAATCCAACATTTTCTATAAAAGGATAATGAGAGAATACCACAAATGCTGTAGTCATGTATCTAAATCCTGGACCAGATCTCAAGATAATACTGCTAAAGAATAGCGGTAATCTCCCACATTGTCTCAACAGAAGCATTCAGATCATTTCTCTCATAATCATGAAGGCAAGTGGATTGTTAGTGATCTATTGCTAAAGTTGCCTTAACTATACCCCTAGGAGATATAATAATAGACAGGTATGCATTTCCCTTTGTTACTTGCTTCCTTGGATTAATAATCCCTAACCTATCACAGGGAGTATGCCTACCATCACTCTGGTATAAGGATCCTCTGTGCCCACCCTCTAAAGGATTTGAACTAATTCCCTTCTTTTCCCTGGAGATTGAGGCGGTAAAGAAATGGGAAATTATGCCCTTAAGATATTGGAGGAAGTGTATAGTTGTTCTAGCTATACCTTTAAAATAAATTTCTCTTTGTAAGAACTAATATGATAATAAATAAGATAGAACTGGGGTGTAAGTCACAGGAACTTAAAATGGAGGGGAGAAATGGATCTCCAACCCCTTTACTACCTCAATTTCTTGGGGAAAGGAAGAGAATTGGGGTCATAGATTAACTAAGTTCTTACATAGCATTAGTCCCACCAAGTTCAAATCCAAAGCCCCACTGGACCAGCATCCCTAGACTCTTGTTCCTCAGTTGCAGCACCTGGGGTGAATTTATAGATTACCAGATTTCTATGCCTTGGACTCCAGGATCTGTCTCCACTCTCTGTACCTTGAACAGAAAAAGATAAAGGAAAAGGCTAAAATGCCAGGTCTGTTTCTCAGAGTTTGTGGCCAAAAGAGGGAAAGAAATTGTGTGTGTGGGGGGGGGAGGTGCTCAAGCCCTTCTTCCTTACTGCATCCTGTTATCTTCTGTGAGTGAAGAAATCTTTCACCTTCCAACACAAAAGAAACGCATCTGAGTTTCTTTTTTAATTTATTTTTTATTTTTTCCAGATTATATCAATACAATTTTTATTAGTCATTTTCTGACATTTTGTGATTCTTGTCCTCTTCCTCTCTTAACTCTCCCCCTTCCCTAAGAGAGCAGGTGTTATGATATAGGTTGTGCATGTGTTATCATACAATATATATTTCCATGTTAGTCTTTTTGTGAAAGAAGACAAATATCACTTACACTAGAGAAAAATTCATGGAGGCATAAAATGAAGAATGGCATGCTTCATTCAATCTGCATTCAGGTTGTCTGTTCCTTCTACAGTAGGCAAGATTCGTCTTCATCAGGAGTCCCTTGGAGTTCTCTTGGGCTTTTGCATCAATAATAGTTAAGTCATTCACAGCTGATCATCCTACATTGTTGTTGTTGTTACTGTGTACAAGGTTCTCTCCACCCGAGTTTCTTACTTGCCATTTTAAAAGCAGCGACCTTTTCAGTGAGCAGCCAATGGAAAAGATTGCCCTCCAACATGTGGTAAATTACTGTAGACTGTCCATATGTTCTCCAGTCCTCTAGTCTCCTGGAAAAAGATGTTCTACATAAGTGGCATTTTAAGAGATTTGGGCAATCAATAACACCTACCGCAACTTCAGTTGTGTCCAATTCTTCGTGACTGTATTTGGGGTTTTCTTGGCAAAGATGTTGGAGTAGTTTGCCATTTCTCTCTCCTCCTTATTTTACAAATGAAGAAACTGAGGCACTCATGGTTAAGTAGCATGCTTACAGGTCATATAGCTAGTAAATATCTGAAGCCAGATTCAACTTCAGGTCTTCCATGACTCCAAACCCCACACTTTCTCCTCTATGCTACCTAGCTGCCACAACTCCATCGCCTTCTATTTACTATTAATAATAAATCCAAACTTGGGAAAGGACATTAAAGAGAAGGGCCGCCTGAAGTTTTTATGCAAAGAAGAATATAGAATTGAAAATATTCATCTAACCAGATGAACTAGGGAATAGGAGAGCATGGTTCTGAAGAAATTAAGATGACTGTTTTAAAAAATGGAAAAAAAAAACAGATAAAAAAAACCAGATGATTCCATAGTTAAAGATGTACTGCGTCTATTTTGCAACAGAAAATTGTCCAATCAACCAAAAAAAACCATTTATTTCATGCCTACTATATGCTCAGAACTATGTAAGAATACTAATGCAGGACAAGACCCTACCCTCAAGGAACTTACCTCTTAGTAAATGGCAACTCTTGAATTTCCTCTGCCTATCAGAGAAGTCCATGAAAGAAAAAAAAATCCCCTTCCAATGGAAATTTTTATTTTATTGTAAACCAAGGTCTGTCTCTCTCTCTCTCTCTCTCTCTCTCTCTCTCTCTCTCTCTC
>NC_058130.1:31374390-31377209 GCF_016433145.1 Gracilinanus agilis | reverse complement strand
TCTCTCTCTCTTTTTCTCTCTCCCTTTCTCTCTCTCTCTCCCTCTCTCTGTCTTTCCCTCTTTCTGTCTCTGTCTCTGACTCCCTCTGTCTCCCTCTCCCTATCTCTCTCTCTCTGCCTCTTTCTCTCTCTCTCTCTCTCTCTCTCTTCTGTCTCTGTGTCTTTGTCTCTGTATCTCTCTGTCTCTCTCTGTGTGTCTCTCTGTCTCTGTCTCTATCTGTTTCTCTGTCTCTCTCTGTCTCTCTGCCTGCCTGCCTGTCTCTGTCTCTGTGTGTGTGTCTCTCTCCATCTCTCTGTCTCTGTCTCTCTGTCTCTCTTTTCTCTCTCTCTTTCTCTTTCTCTCTCTCTGTCTCTCTGTCTCTCTCTGCTTCTGTGTCTCTATCTTTAAATTTTAGCATAGGGGCCCCAGAATTGAAAATTACAACACAATTTGCATGGGTTCCCTGAGCCCAATTCTAGGGGGAAGCCATAGAATAGGATGGAACTATTTAAGAAAATGTGGGTGGTAGGACCATTTGGAGCTGGTACAAATTCTTTAGCTTGGTAGATATTTTTACAGGCCCACAGCTGGGTTTACATTTTTCTGTATGTTCATTTTTTTTAAACTAGTGTAAGACTCACCTAAATCCATGCTCTGCTCCCATGTGTCAAGTCAAGGCTCTTTCCTTATGTGGAAAAACTGCATAATTTATTTAATGCACTATGACCTAGGCCAGTTTGAAAATGTAAACTGTGTTAAATCAAACAGACAAATAAATAGAAGTGGGAGAGGCCCATGAAAGTGGATGCATCTTTAATGATGCAGATGAAAATGAAAATCATTGCAAGATATTGGCAGCTTGCTGCGGTATGGATTGTTTTTCTCTTATATAAAATAGAAGCTTAATTGTATCCCCAGAAAAAAAATCCTCTAGGAAATATGGTGACCACATGCATGAAGTGAGCAACAGCTTTCCATAAAAGGTTGTGTGTTTAATGTGTTAAAGAGTAGATATTTATGATGTCTGTACTGTCATTCCCAATTCTTCATGGTCCATTAAATGCCCACCTGGACGCTGCATCATTTAACTACTGGAATGTGTCCACTTTTTTGCCATGAGGACAGTCTATTTCAGTACCGTAGTCACTGTTGAAACCAATCAGCAAATATTTGTTATCCTTGCATAGCGTCCCCATTCCCATCCTTAGTCTTACTGAACAGAAGTATTCATGGATGGAGTCTCCGCTCGCTCTTGTCCTGGTTTTCATTTTCCTAACTCCAAACATATCTCCTATTTTGAGAACAAGCTGCTTCCCAAATTCTGAAATCAAAGTCTAGTTGAGTAAGGGAAAGTTGGTCTCTTTTTTTTCTTTAAAGATCATTTAATGAGTTCAGTAGGCAAAGTGAACTCATCAGCTCTATGGGTTTAACTATCACTTCTGTGCAGATGACTCCTGGCCCTAAATCTCAAGTCCCAGTGTGTCTCCTGAGCTCTAGTCTCCAATCACCCATTGAACATCTTCCTGGATGGGCGCCATATGCATTTTAACTGTGGCATGTCTAAAACCCAATTCATGATCTCCAAATTTCTCTATTTCTATCAAGGTACCCAAGACTGCAATTTTGGAATCACCCTTGAGTTTCCCCTCTCCTTTACAATCCATAAGGCAATCTCTTGCCAGATTTTGTCATTTCTGTCTCCCCAGCACATCTTACATCTGTTCCCTTCCCTAAGTTTTTTCTCAGCACAGGGCAGACCCCTTGAGGACGAGCCATCATTAAGTCTTTGTATCCTCGGCCCCTAGCCCATTACTTTGCCCATAGCCAATGATTCCTTGTTGGAATAAACTGGATTGCTTTGGATTCCATTGGATTGGACTTGGATTGAATTGAATCGAATGGAGTCTGACTCGGAGAGACTTTGAATTCATAGTTGGAATGGCCAGTTCAACCTTGCGGTTGCCTGGTCCTTGGCCCCCCTCGTAACGAGCCTCTGCACTCTCCACATCAAGAAGACTTTTGTGTGTGATAAATGATGTGGGTTGGGATTTGAAATTTCCATCCTGGCCTTTGGCAGCTAGTCACTAAAATGGATCCCACAAACTGACTGCCTGTGGTTCCTGGATACAATTGAACATGAGTACTACGTTCCGGGCCATAACTCCCATGGCCCGTCTGAGACCCGAGGGATAGTCGTAATCCTGATTCAATCCTCCGTGTGGTCGTTTTCATTTTCATCATGATATCTCTTGATTTCTATCAGATTCTGTGCAACCCAGATCAATTTGGCTGGGCCCTTGCAGAGAGGGCAGACCACAGTTCAGACTGTTGTTGGCTTTACCGATCTCAGCTCCTTTTCATTTAAGTTCCTTTTGAACTTTGGGGCTCCATTCCCCCACCCCAATTTCGATAGAGATCATCGTGGCTCATATAAGGCCACATTCGATTAAATGTCTGCTACCTTTATGAGTTTTAGAAACATACTCTATCTTCTATTATTGTAATCACACAATAAATCATTTTTTTAAAGGCCTCGAGCTACCTTTTCATTAACATTTATATTGTCGAAGTTAGAGTAGAGTCCAGCGATGTTATCCCTAGGGAGAATGATAAAGTCATTGATAATATTTATATAATGTTTTAAGATTTGCAGAGTGATATGTACATGCAAAAAAGGAAATGCACATATGTATGTCAGCATATATTTTTCATATATATATATACAATCATAAATATATTGTATTATAAATTATACATACAAATATATATTTATATAATATATAAATTATATATTTATATGGTTTATATATAATATATAAATTATATGTTTAAATGAATAT
>NC_058130.1:31331326-31359485 GCF_016433145.1 Gracilinanus agilis | reverse complement strand
AAGAAAGAAAGAAAGAAAGAAAGAAAGAAAGAAAGAAAGAAAGAAAGAAAGAAAGAAAGAAAGAAAGAAAGAAAGAAAGAGGAAGGAGGAAGGAAGGAAGAGAGAGAGACAGAAACAGAGAGAAAGAGAATGGGGAGAGGCAGAGACATAAAGAGAAAGAGATCCCAAAATGGGATTCCTAGATCTTCTTCAGAGTAGTCTTAAACCTAGGATGAGAGAGAGAGACAGAGACAGAGACAGAGAGACGGACAGAGAGAGAGACAAAGAGAGAGACAGAGACAGAGAGAGAAGTGAAAGAAAATGTGTAGAACCAAATTCTGACCAATTGTCCAGAATTGGGGCTGTTTCACCTGAGAGTGGAGTGATTCCCTGGACAGTACTAGGTAATGAATAATATAGGAAAGGAATACAGAGAACTATGAACAATGGATGGGGACTACAGAGAGGAAGATTTAGGCATGATGAAAAGGAAAACTTCTAAAAATTCATAGAATTATAGATTTAATGCTGGAAGAGCCTCTTAAAAACCATCTAATCTGACCTGTTCTAGACTCCTTTTCTGACTTTCTGCATGTTCTCTACCATATCCCAGCAGCCTCTTCACCCTAGAAATTCATTCCAGCTCAATTTCTCACACTGGACTTTGCAGCCCATTTCTCTGATTATCTGGTTCCTCCCAGAACCTCTATTTTAAGAACAAGGCTCGGGCCAATCATCTCTGCACTCTACTTGGAACACCCTGGATTTTCTCTATCATTTCCTCCCCCAAACATATACTCTCTTCCCCCATACACACTTTTCATTATCCTTTTATGTGTTATCTTCTCCCATTAGAACGTAAGTTTCTTAGGGGCAGGGACTGTCTTTTCTTTGTCCTTTATATAAATTTCCAGCACTTAACCCAGTTCCTGGCACGTAGCAAATGCTTAATAAATACTTGTTTTCACAACCTGACTTTTACAGATGGGGAAGTGATAACATGCCCTCCAGATTCAACCTGACATCTCCAACTCTAATGCTTCATTGAGAGTCCAGTCTCCCATTACCAAGAAAAGTTGTCCAGTTGTCCAGTAGCAGATACTTTGCATAACAAGGAGAATGGCTAATTTACAGGTTCTTGTGGTTCCCAAGGAGGATCCCAAAGTGGAATCCTTAGGTCTTTCTCAAAGTAGTCCTAAACCCAGGCCCTAGACTGATCTCTAAGAGTCAAAGTGTGAGGCTAGGTCATAGGATCATAGATTTAGTGCTAGACAAGACTTTAGAAATCATCTAGTCTCACTGCCATAATGAATAGATGGGGAAACTAAAATCCAGAATGGTGAAGGCATTATCCAACAGTCAAGATTTGAACTCAGGACCCTTTTACTCCAAATACAATATTCTATCCCATGGATTTCATGTGTGTGTATATATACATATATATGTATATATATATATATATGGAAGGATATTTTATAACTTCCCTTGAATATTTTCTATCTGCTCTAAAATGTGAATTAAAAAATCCTACTGTCTCCTTGTCTAACCAAATGATGAAAGAGCAATGAATATAATTATAATGAAAGAACAATGCCAAAGTCAACTTAATAATCAAGAGGATTCCAGAATTGGGTATAGCATCTGGCAGTACAGCACAGCCACCTCAGTGATATTCATGTCATCTTCCCCACCACCTTCTTTTAGTCATCCAGAGAACACGATTGGGACAAAACAAAAACATTTAGTAAAAACGTATAATAATGAAAATAGCAACATAATATCTCCCCACCCCTATAAACCTGGAGCACACTATGCCACAAAAATAATCATCAGGAAGACGGACACAAATAGGTAGCAAAAGAGAAGGGAGATACGTATGATTGGTTGTTTTTTGTTTGGTTGGGTTTTTTTTTTTGGTCAGTGATGGGGATGGTTTAGCGATAGCTAGGTAATATGGTGGATAGAGATGGAACCAAGAAAGTTGTTGTCATTCAGTTGTTTCTGTCATAGCTAAGTCTTCATGATCCCATTTGGAGTTTTCTTGGCAAAGATACTAGAGTGCCATTCCCTTTTCCAGCTCATTTTACAGATGAGGAAATTGAAGTTAAAAAGGTTTTGAGTGACTTGCCCAA
The DNA here is from genome assembly GCF_016433145.1 of Gracilinanus agilis. Lineage (NCBI taxonomy): Eukaryota > Metazoa > Chordata > Mammalia > Didelphimorphia > Didelphidae > Gracilinanus > Gracilinanus agilis. The sequence continues at coordinate 31,357,374 of NC_058130.1, read as the reverse complement.
AGTCACACAGTAGTAAGTATTTGCGGTCAAATTTGAACTCAGCTCTTCCTGACACGAGGCTGGGCACTCATCCCCAGCTGTAAGAAATACCTGGGCTCACATCTGAGTTTCAAACTCCCTCTTTAGGCAGCCGCTGATAGCTTCCCCTCCTAGGAGCTCACCCTGTTATTGCTGAACTTAATGTGGACACCTGATTGGCTTTTAGCCCTACTGCACCTGAGAACCCTCAGACTCAAGCAGTTTACCAACCTCAGCCTCCTGAGGTCTTCAGGATTGTAGGCATGTGCCACCATGCCCAGCCTATTTTTTGTTTCCTTAACTCTTTCAGAGCCAGTGCTTAACTTAGCCATTGTACTTGTTTGTCTCCAAGGAAGGATGCCTTCTCCAAGGCTTTTTTTCCTTGGGCAGCAGCCTGGTATATTCCTCTCGTGGTCTTGCCTAGAAGAGGCTTTTCATCTCCAGCCAATCCGGCTTTAGCTCAGTTACTGAGCTCTTTAGAACACAGAGTAGGGTCTCTCCAAGTTAAATAGCTAGTGCCCCTAGCATTTTCTAGTTTAGAAACTCCCCTTACTGGCACAGAGACTTGGGCTTCTCATTCCCCCAGTCTCCTTATTTGTCTCTGGAGACCAATCAGCCTCCTCACTTGAGGCTTCACTCTCAACAACACCAACAATAAAAAACTAGGGTTCAGGGTCCCCCCTTTTTCTCCGTTCCAAAACCCCCTTCCACTTTCCCATGAAGATATGTTTGTATATGTGGAGTGTGGAGGTACAAAGACAAAGCTAAGCCCAGGGGGCAAGGTTGTTATCTCCTCCCTGCCTAGCCACATTCCTGACTTTATTATATACGTGTAACCAGCAAAACCTGAAAAGACTCTGAGCCTCCCTTACTAAGAACATGGGATCCAGTCCAGTTGACCATTTACTGGGGGCTGGGGGGACTGTCTGCCAGACCTAGGCTTCCTACCTTCTCTCACTGGATTTAGCCAGTCTACTTGCCTGATAGATATGGCAAGGCAAACGCAAACCCATGAGCCAACTCTTGGTTGAGGAAATTGATGACTTTGGATGTAATTGTACTGAGTTCTGGGTCTGTAGGGAACAGGCACTATGGCCCCAGCTAGGCTATCTTTACGTTATTTCCTCTCCTCTCCACTCACACAGCCAATACCCCAGGTCGGGTCTTCATCCCCTCTCTCTGGACTATTGCTCATACCTCAAGTCTTTCTTCATTCCAATCTGTCCCCCGCTAAGCCACCGAAGTGATTTTCCTGAAGTAAGTCCTAACCATTCCATTCCCCTAATCAGTAAACTCCACCAGCTCCCTATTACCTCTTGGATCAGGTCTATAAAGTACTTTGTTTGACATTTAAATCTCTTCACAACCTGGCTCCAATCCACCTTTCCAGAATTACTGCACGCAACAACTCCTTTTCCTATGGTCCAGCCAAATCAGCCTCCTTACTGTCCTTCACACATGACGACCCAATTCCTGTCTCCATGCCTTTGCCCAAGTGGCTCCCATGCCTCTAATGGGAGCACTCCCTCCTCACCTCTCCCTCTTGGAATGTCTCTACCTGTCTAAGATCAGCTCATATGTCATCTCCTGTGTGATGGCTTTCCTAATCCCTCTAGAGATCTACATTATTAGCATTTTCTCCATCACTCTCTTAAGTCTAGACAATGAACGAAACAATAAATCGGATGGAGATTTGTAGTGTTTGACCATTTCCAAAGTTTAAACACTCGTGCTGAAAATTTAACAACTGGCTCTCACTAGTAACTCACCCTGCCAAAACTCCATCTCTCAACTCTGTGCATTTTCCTGGCTGTCTCCCATGCCTGGAATACTTCATGTCTCCACCTCCTGGCTTCCCTGGCTTCCTTCAATTTGCCTTCTGCAAGAAGCCCTCCTTAATCTTAGTGCCTTCCCTCTGAGACTCCCCCCATTTTAGCCTTACTAAACCTTGTTTGTCCGAGGCTGTTTACATGTTGTCCCCTCCTTAGACTGTGAGCTCCTTGAGAGCAGAGACTTTTTATTTGGTTTTCTTTTTCTTCATATCATTAGCACTTAGGACAATGGCTGGCCCATAGTAGATGCTTAATAAATGCTGGTTGATTGGTTTGGGGAGAAAATAATGATTTCTCTTTTAGACATGTTGAGTTTGAGGTGCCTACAGGACAATCATTTTGATATATCCAATAGGTAGTTGGTGATATAGGACTAGATCTCAGGAGAGACATGAGGGATGGCTATAAAGATCTGGAAATTGTCTGGATAGACATAATAATTAACCCCCCGGGAGCTGATGAGATCACCAAGGATAGGAAGGGAAGAAAAGAGGGGCCCAGGTGCAGCTCTTAGAACACTGGGGGATGACAGGACTTGAATCTCAAAACAAGCTCTGGCCCTTTTCTCCAGTAGCAAGACTGCAAAAAATTGGAGTTAGTCCAACTCCACCAATTGGGCATTAGTGTGCCTGTCACCCCAAGCTGACTGCAGACCCTCCAAGAATAACGATTTCCATTTTTTGGCATGAAATAAGCAGAATCCAAAGAACAATATCCACAGTAGCTACAATAATGCAAATAAGAAGATCAATCTGTAACATCAAACTGAGTAACAGAAAAGCCAATAATGGTCCAACTAATGAACTATAACTCCCCGCTCTAGAGAAGAGAGGGGTGGAATGGGATGACACTACTCAAACAGAATGGTGAATATTATCATTAGACAATCCCTAGGTCAGTTGTTTTTGCTCTGTTGTTTTTCTTTGTTTTCAATTCATTGCGGGTGGGGTGGAAATGATTATGATATTTGTATAATGGGATCACATTTCTTGTCTTCTCAATAAGTGAGGGAAAGGGTAAAGGGAGGGAGAGATTTTGAAACTGAAAATAGAAGCAAAAAATAATTTAAAAAAAAGGAAAAATGACTTTTTCTAAAATTTTGTAGAAAAGAAAGGCATCCATCAGTAAAGCTTTTTGTGGATTCAGTTCTGAAGAGGTTATATTGTTTGGAAAACTCGAATAAAGACCACCAAAAAATACCACCTCTCGACCTCACCCATCATTCTTTGATGCTAGATTAAGGAATGCTACCTAGCCCTTTATTATATGGCTTAATTTTAAATTTTAAATCAAGTCATGTCAAAAATATTTATCAAATACCTACCATGTGTGAGGCACTGTATTAAGCATTGTGGGGAATCTCAGATGTCAGTTATGCAGTAAACATTTATTAATCACCTACTACATATCAAGCATTTTGTTAAGTGCTGGGGATTCAAAGAAAAGAATAATTCTTGTCCTAGAGGAACTCACAATTTAATGGGGGAAGGGGGAGACAGATTGTAAACAAGCCATATACAGAATAAAAGGGAACAAATTAACCAAGGAAAAGACACTCAAATTGAGATAGGGAAAGGCTTCCTGTAGAAGGTGGGAATTTTAAATGGGACTTGAAAGCCAGGGAAGCCAAGAGGCTGAGATGAGAGGATGAGTAGATGTCTTGTCTGGGAGGAAATAACCAAGAGATCTGGGTCACTGGAGCAAAAAAAAAAAAACTGAAAAGATGGGGGAATGGTGGGTAAGTTATAAAGCTCTTTGAATGCTAGAGGATTTTAAATTTGATTCTGAAGGTGACAGAGAGCCACTGAAGTTTGTTCAGTTGGAGAGTAACATGATCAAATCTTCAATTTAGAACAATCACTTTGGCAGCTGAATAGAAGAGCCTGAAGTAGGGAGAGACTTAGATAAATGTTGGTCTAGCTAGCCAACCAGTGTCTTCAATTTGTCTTGTTTCTTCCCTTTTCCACCTGAAATTTGGAGAAAGTAACTTTTTAACTGAAAAGATAAAGGAAATCACAAATAGAACCAGCAGTGAATGAAAAGAGGAATCTGATAAATATACATATATATGTCTACATATCCCCTAAAAATGAATTCAAGTTTTATTTTCTGCAATGTCATGAGACTACATGAGCATTATTTACCAGCCATGGAAGTGATGACCTCAATTGCTTCTTTTTAACACTGAAGGGATTTACAATATTTTCATTTGGATTTTGTATGACTTTGATCATATGGAACAACTGATTTTAGTAGTTAATACTAAACGTAGTCCTCTGGCATCATTGAGGACCCAACTCCTCCACATTATCCGAAGAACTGGATTCAAAACCTAATTTAGTCATCTATACCTTGTATGACCTTGGACAAACCACTTAATCTTTGATCCTCAATTATCTTATCCTAGGGACACCTGAGTGGCACAGTGCTGAATCCGGGTCAGGAAGACCCGAGTTCAAATCTGATCCCAGACACTTACTGAGTTATGTGACTCCAGAGAAGTCATTTAACTTCTATTTGCCTCAGTTCCCTCCTCTGTAAAATGAGGATGATAACAACTATTTCCCAATCAAATGAGATAATAATTGCAAAACACTTAGCACAGTACGTGATGCATAGTAAGTGATACAGAAAGGTTATCTATTTTGGGGGTTATAATCTTATCTACTTTTTCAAAGAGCCATTCTAGCTCTAATTCTATGGTCTTGTGAATTTTTCAGATAATTGAAACATACACCTTTAAGCCTCAAGGCACTCCTTGCTTTTTCCCTGGTTAGGAGTGCTCCCCCTCCTCACTTTAGACTCCTGATGTCCCTGGTTTTTATCAAGATTTTGCTCAAATTCCATTTTCTGTAAGAGGCTTTTCCTGTACCCCTCCATCCTAGAGCCATTCCTATCAGATTACCTCCCATTTACACAATATATAACTTGAATGTACACAGTTGTTTACATGCAGCCTCTTCCTTTAGAATAGGAGTTACCTGAGGACAGAGATCCCATTTTTTATTTTCTTAGTATTCCAAAGATTAATGCAATACCTGGTACATAGTAAATAATTAATTGTTGACCAATCAAATCTGACCTCAGATTTAAACAAGATATATTGACTCTAATATAACTTCTTGCTTGATGACTCAAAGGTGTCACTATGACCTCCATTATTACTAATATACTATATCCATTATTATTATACTCTTAAGGACTGTTAAGGAATATAAGACTGAGATTTTACACTAGCTGACCCCAAACTTGAATTATTGTAGGTTCTTTTTATACAATTTTTTCTGTCTCTTCTCTCCTCTTCAATCCATTGATTAATACCTGTCACTTCTTTTGACTCTGTGTCAGTCTCTACCTGTCTCTCTTCCCTATCCATCACCTTTTTACCTTAATGTGTGTCATGTTTATGATCTAAAAAAACAGATAAACTTATTATAAATATGTATAAAATAAAAGTAAAGAGATTCTGAAAGAGGAACCGAGGGACTCTCTTAAAAGGAAAGCGCCTGCCCCCAGATGCATGAATTCCATGACAGAGAATTAAGTTATCAGGAAAGCACTGGCTCGAGGGTTAGGAGACTTTATTTCTAATCTTGACTGTGCTAGTCTCAGTTTCTTCATCTGTAAATGAGGGTTGGGGAGCTATCAGTGGTTCTCAAACTAAATACAAGAGTCCTGTGCTTAGGGGGAAGAGTACCAGAAGTCAGCATCAACTGTGAGGCTCTGACCCCAGGAGCAAAATAGGATTTCAGTTCTAGCTTCCATTGTGGTCTAAAGACTACCGCAAAATAACAGAGCGAGAATCTCAGACCAAAGGGGAGTTTAGAATTCTGTCACTCTGAACCAGCAGTACTTTTAGGCTCGCTGATAATGGCTGAGTCCTGCAGCAGTCTACTGAAACTCCTAATGAGGCAAGTTCACAGGTGTGTTGCTTAGATTCCAACCTAAGTTAAAAACTTGCAGAGCAAACATTGAACTACTTAGAGAGAGACAGACAGACAGACAGACAGACAGACAGACAGACAGACACAGACAGACAGCCAGAGAGAGAGAAATTTAGACATCCTTGTCCAAGAAAATTACCCAAAGCTCTTAGAACCAGAGTACAAATAGAAAGAATTCACCAATTACCCCCTAAAAGGGAAAAAGAAAATACTCAAGAATATAGTCAAATTTCAGAGCTTCTAGGTCAAATAAAAAATACTACAAAGCCAGAAAGAATTCAAGTGCCTAGGATCTATAATCAGGATCACACAAGATTTAGCAGCCACTTTTATAACAAGCAGATAATTCTGGAATACAAGATTCCAAAAAGAAAAAAAATAGGCTTACAACCAAGAATAACTTATACAGTAAAACTGAATATATTCCATTTGAGGAGGTGTGGAGAAAATGGGAAGCAGGCAACTTCCCTACATTCCTGAGCACCATGAAAACTTTAGTAAAGAGAAATATAAAAAGGTTAACATGTATAAACAATGGTAATAGATTTTCACCAGGTGGGTGGGTAGGTAAGAAAATCAATTATTTTAATTCAAAAATGAAATTTAATTTTTAAAAACTTGTTTTAAAATATGTGTGTATTTTTTTAGTGCAGCAGACATCTTTAATAAGAATATAAAATTCACAATGGAGGCACATTCTGGGGATGTGTGTATGTATATTGTTTTTGTCTTTCTTGGAATCATGATCTTTCAGCACAGTACATAGTAAATACTTAATAAATTTTTATTAACCAACTGACTGACTCTTCTGGACCTGCTCAAGTTTCTCAACATCCTTCTTAAAATAAGATCTCCAGAACTGTGGCTGCTCAATAAAGGTAGAACATGAAATAACTAGCATCGTTCTCATTCTAAATATTATGCTGCAGAGAAGGAAAGAATTCAGTTGGAGTCAGAATGCAGGTGAAAGCAACTGATTTTTCAATTGTTTATTTGGGTTTATATTTTAGTGGGTTGGCTTTATCAGATTACTCACTTATAAAAATGAACAATATAGAAATATGGTTTGTGTGATAATACATGTATAACCCAGATCTAATCACTTGCCAGTACTGGGGAGGGGAAGGAAAGATGGGAGGTAAATAAGTTTGATCATATAATTTTGGAAAACTGCTATGGAAATTTATTATTATAAGAATTGGCAAAATATTCATATAAATATAAAAAATATAAATATTATGTTTCCATGAATATAGCCTAAGATCCTATTAACTTTTTTACTCCCTGGCCATCTTCTTACCACTTGCCTTGCTGCTCAGACCAGGAGCCATACCCCAGAGGGATTAATTCTTTTAACACAAGAAACTCCTACTCTGGAGCCCCAGATCCTGATGGGCTTTTGCCTCAGTTACTGACGACATTTGGGTATGACCCTTCCCAAGTTTAACTGTCAAATCCTCTCAAAATGCTCAAAGTCGAGAGATAGAAGGTCTTGTTCATTTAGTCCTCCGGTCACTTGGAAGGCACTGCCCATCTCCCAATCACCCGTCTTCACATCGGTATCATCCTTAAACCTTCAGCCTCCTTTTTTGTTGTCAAACTTGCAGTCTACTGAGTATCTCAGGGTTTTTTATATTAATTGTTTCTAATCACACCTCCCTTTTTACCCGCTTCCTAGATTGGTGAAGTTGATTATTTTAGATACAAGTCTAGAATTTAACATTTTTCCTCAGTAAATTTCCTCTTATTAGATTCCACCCATCCTTCTTGCCCTACTGTATCCTCCAAATGTGTTCATTAGTCCTTCCAGCTTGCTGCCCTCTGCAAATCGGATTAGCATGCCTTCAGCCATGTCATTGACAAAAATGTTAAACTGGCTTTGAGAAAAGCAAGATGCGATTAGACAATGATTGGATTCTTGTGCCATGGCATTACTGTTAACATTAAAAGTACATGAAATTAAATAGTCTCCCTATTAAATTAGAAATCGAGTCTTGTCGAGTTGAAGATGGCGGCCAGACAAGAGTTGGCGTGCTATTTGTCATTGGTTTCAGACTCACGGGACTAGAAAGAAATCTAAGCTATAAATCAGTCCATTCCCCGCTCTTCAGACAGCAACCATACCTCGGGCATCACAGACCAACCGGTGTCTGGACTGTTTTTTAAAGAATACAGGGAGAGATGATCGGAATCCATCACGATGCGGCTATTGATTGGGGAAATGGCCCCTCTTCTGAGATGTTTTCATCAGTTCCTTAGATAGATCAGAGAGGGTCTTTTTCAGATTTTTGCTACAATTATTCTTCCACTTAACTGTTTCTCTTCTCATTTTAACTGCGTTGGTTTTATTAGTGTAAAAACATTCATTTTAAATAATATGGAAATGTGTATTGAGTGATAATACACGTATAACCCAGTGGAATTGCCTGTCGGTTCCAGGAGTGGGGAGGAAAGAAGGGAAGGAGAGAACATGAATCATGGAACCATGGAAAAATATTCTAAATTAATTAATTAACGTTTTTCAACTCAGAAAACCAATAAAATAAATGAATGAATGAAATTAAATTTGTTTAAAGCATTCATTTTATTCAATCAAAAGTGATCATTTTATCTTCAGAAACCCTCTCTGTTCCTTGCTTGGCCATGAACTCTTCCCCTCTCCCTAGTGGTGCTATTCTAATTTCTTTAGGATGAAATCATACGTCTAGGAGTCGTGTATCCATTTCAAACTCCCTTATTTAAAAAATGAGGAAGCAGATTTAAAGCGAGTAAATGGCTTGCCCATGGTCACACACCTATTAAATGTCAAAGCTGGGATCTGAACTGAGATCTCCCTGGCTCTAAGTCCCACACACTATCCATTACACCACACTCCCTGTCCAATCTGACGCGATGTCGAGCCTTTGGGGCCATGTAGAACAAGTCTAGACTCTCTTCTAGATGAAGCCTTTCCAGTACGCTTCTCCAGGGCTGTAAAATGGAGGGTTTGGTTCTTGTTCTCTCAGGTACTCAGGTCACTTCCGCTTTAAATTCTGTGATTCTCAGTAAGATTAGGGCATGCAATTTCCTTTACTCTATTATGATTTGAAAAATGAGTCTTTTCCTTAAGATTGCTATTTGAATGTTAACAGGAAAAGAGTCGCGGTGCATTGTTTACATTTGTAAAAAAGCAACAATAGGGGCAAACCAACAGACTGAGAACCATACTCAGAAATGGAAGATCCTGGATTAAAATCTAGCCTCATCCTAGCTGTTTGACCCTGGGCAAGTCACTTAACCCCTATTGCCTAACCTTTACTCCTCTTCTGTCTTGGAATATATGGTATTGATTCTAAGGCAGACAGTAAGGGGTTTTGTTTTTTTTTTAAGTTACAATAATTAGAGCTGTTTTCATTTTTCATTTTTCAACATAGGACTTGAACTTAAAATTTATGACATCAATTGGGGGATTTTTAAAGTCAAGAAGACAGGGACAATCTAACCCTACTCTATTTTCTCTACACATAACAAGTTTAATTGATCTAGAATGTAGACCTTCACATTTTTATTTTCTTGTATTTAAATTTTATTGATGCTTTTATATATATATATATGTATATATACCCATATATATATATACCCATCATTACTGTATATATCTATCCCCAACCTCAACAATGCATTAATAAATATTTAACAACCAGCTCTCTGAAAATATATGACCAACTTTTACACTTAATCTTTATTAACATTTTTCCATCAATATCTGAAGCCTAGAAAATCAGTAAAACAATGAACCAAGCCCTGTTTTGTAGTTTGCCAGTTTTCAACATGTAAATGTTCATACTGAATATTTAGCAACTGAGATTTAGCAATCTCACAAACTGGTTCAATCCTCCCCCATCCCCCTAACTGAGTCTTCTTTTTTTAACAAGCATTAGGTGCAGAGTTGTCCTTTTTAACTCTGAATTGTTTTCCCCTGGGTCAAAGGAAATGATTCATGAAGAGAAAGAAAGATCAGCAGAGCAAATTCTGATGAATATAAAGGGGAAAGCATGGGTCTCCACAGGAGAGGAAGGAACCACATACCAGCTGGGGTCAGTAGAGAAGCAGTCTGTCTTCCTAGATCTAGCCTTCTGAAGGAGGGATGAAAGACCCCGAACCTAGACTTCTAGGTGAAGATGAGTGTACACCTCACTCCAAAGCTTGAGGGGCAGCAAAGAACTGAGCCACAATGTGGAGGAGTCTATCTGAATTTGACCCTTTTGCTCTCATAGGCTATTTAAGTGGTTTGGATCAACTAAGATAGGGGTTATCTTTGTTACTAAGTGAAGTCCTTAGGACATGAGCATAAATCAGCGACTTAAGAGTGCCCAAAGTTTCAACCTGGTATCCCAGCCTTCTCTGACTTTCTCCTGCCCCCACATCCAATCTGCCGCCAAGTCTGGATTTTTCATTTGCAGTATTTCTCCCTGATGCCAATTTCTCTTCTCTGACACTGCCCGCATCCTGATGCACACCGTTATCACCTCACACCTGGAGGATTGCAACAGTCTTCAAGTGAGTCTCCCTTCTTCAAGTCTCTCCCCACTCCAGGCCATCAACTACTCAAGTGCTAGACCAGTCTTCTGAAAAGCATATTTGACTATGTTTTGTGGTGTAATGAACTCTTATTAAATCCCCATTGCTTCTAGGATCCACTACAAAATCCTTCATTTAGCATTCAAAGCCTTTCATAACCTAGCCACCACTTAGACCCTTCCAGTCGTCTTGTATCTTACATTCTGCTCCCTATACTTTATGATCCAGAGCCACAGACCTCCTCACTATTTCTCCCACAAGACACTCCAACTCCTGACTCTATCATTTTGACTGGCTGTCCCCCCCTCCAGTCCTGGAATGTTTTCCTTCTTTATCTCTACCTCCTGGCTTCCTTCAAGTCTCAGATCAAATTTTACTTTTTTTCAGAAAGCCATCAATGGAGAGACAGACAGACAGAGAGGGAGGGAGGGACAGAGGGAGGGAGGGAGGGAGAAAAGGAGGAAGAAAGGGAAGGACAGAGGAGGATAGATAGATAGATAGATAGATAGATAGATAGATAGATAGATAGATAGATAGATAGATAGATAGATAGAGATAGATGAATAGATAGATAATAGATGGATAGATAGATGGGTAGATAGATGGATGGATAGATAGATAAATAATGGATAGATGTATTGATAGATAGATAGGTAATAGATAGAAAGATAGATAGATAGATAGATAAATAGATAGATGGATAGAGGGAGAGAGAGAGAGAGAAATATGATAGAGAGATGATAGATGAATGGAGACATATATACACACAGTTGTTTTCATTTTGCCTCTCCCATTAGACTGGGAGCTCCTTGAAGGCAGGAACTGGTTTTGCCTTCCTTCATATGCTGAGTGCTTAGCATAGTACTTGGTACACTAATAAAAAATAAATTCATATATTTTGTTAACTTGTTGGCTTACATGCAGACAAGTACATGTAAACTTATGAACTGGTGTGTATATGATCACATTATATGTATATTGTGCCTGTTTTATACACATGTGCATTTGTGTATGTCCCTACAATACATATATGCACTTATATTCTCTGGTTATATGTACATATGCACATATATAATAAACATTCACTCCCCAACTCAAAAAGCTTCAGTAGCTCCCTTTCACTTCTAGAATAAAATACAAATTCACCTGTTTGATTATTTTTTTTAAACCTTAAACCTTTTTTTTTAAATCTTAGAATCAGTACAGTATATTGGCTCTAAGGCAAGAGGTAAGGCGTGGGCGTTGGGGTTTAAATGATTTGCCCAGAGTCACACAACTAGGAAGTGTCTGAGGCCATATTTAAACCCAGGAATTCCAGTCAAAATGGATTATTTATTCCTCCTTCTATACAGTAGTCCATCTTCTTCCTCTAAATATTTGCAAGCCATCTCCCAAGCCTAGAATGCTCTCCCTCCTCACTTGTATATCTTACAATGCCTAGCTCCATTCAAGGCTTAATACAACTGCTACTTCCTTCAAGAGAACTCTCTGCTCCCCAAAATTATGCACCCCTCCTCCTAAAATTACTATGTTTTAGGCATACATACACATATAGTTTATATATTAGGGGGTATATTTCATATGTTTGCATATCAGTACTTGTTATTCCCCCACAACAGAATGTGTGCTACTTGAAGTCAGGGTCTGTTTTCATTCTTGTCTTTGTATCCCCATAACCTAGAACATAATAAGTGCTCAATGACTTCTTGATAATTCAAATCAAAATCAATATACATCCACACATGCACATGTCCATATGCTCAAACCAACACATGATTTAACAAGAAAAATCCTTTCCTCTCCTGAACTGATTGTGGTTCCCAACCCTAAGTGTGACTATTTCTAGTCTAGTTCTTAGATTCATGAAGTGCTTGGCCTCCATTTTCTCTTGGCGACAAAATTCTGTCTCTCATCAAATCCAAGCAATTCAATTACCGATATTGCCATCATAAAACATCTGGAACTAATTTTCCTAAAACGGTTCAGCTGAACTATTTTTGCTATCATATGGATGTGTTAAGAAGGATTTCACTGAAGTTGTTGCATTTTTCTATAAGGCTGAGGTGGGCACATTTCACAGTAAAGGGAATTCTTAACCAACTCTTCTTGGTCCTCTTCCTTCTCCAGATCTCTGGGAAATCTTAGAATAATAGATTGAGAGTTAGGAAGAACCTTTGAGTCTGCTGACTCTATCCCACTCATTTCACTGTTGAGGAAACTGAATGAAACAGAAGCCCAGGATCACATAGCCAGTAAATGTATGAGGCTGGATTTGAACACAGGTCTCCCTGATTTCAAGTTAGTAACTTATCTAGTAAATTTTTTCATGGCTTACATCTTTAATCTTTCTGGAACTGACTCCCAAATCAACACATACAGAATATTCCAAAAGCCTTAGTTTTTTCATTTTAAGCCACTTCCTTCCCTCAGTCCCAATCTTGTATCCTCTTCAGTTTTCTGGACTTCTCTCAAGCTGGATGGCTCACCTGCATCTCAAACTCACCAGCTCCCAAGCTGAGCTCATCCTCTTGCCCAGCTAAATATGCCTCTTCTCCAACCTTACCTGATATTTAATTCAGAATAAGGAGGGCAAAAAAATGCACAGGGCTTTGCTGTCCTTAACATTGTCTCCTGGGAGCCCTTTCTTTCTCCCATGAACTGCATTTTTTTCCCATCCAGGATTGCCCAGCTGATACCTTCCCCCCTGAGCAGAGAGAGCTCCTAGAATTCACTAAGGAGGCCAATTGGTTCTGATTCCAGTTGTTTTGTCTATCTCTGGAAGCCACATATTCTCTGAGCCAGCAGGTTTCAGAGGAAATGGAAAAAAACCACCACCTGGAGCTGCCACGTCCAACCTGTTGGAGAGCTGATCTATGCGTGACATGCGTTAAGAGCATGTGGAAGGTCAAACCCCATATGTTAGCTCCATAGGGGAGCTGTAGATTGGAAAAACAAATGTGCACATCTCTCCCCTCTCCACTACTGGATTCCTATTGCCAATTTTGAGGACTTCCTTTGCTTGTTTCAAACACTGATTCAGAAGGGCAGTGAGTAAGTGGGGGGCTGCCACTACATGTCCCTACTTATGAAGGCTTTTTTTTTAATCTGAAGAGGTTTAGTTGAAAAATGAGAAATTATCCTTTTAGATACCTAGGCACATGGAGCCCTGGTTTGTTGGATGAGCATCTTCTCTGAAGCAAAACTAAAAGTGGGACTAGCTCATGCAGCTGCCATGGATTCTCTCACAAGAAGTGGAGCTACTGATGAAGGTGGCATTGTTCTTAGGAAATGGCAATCACCTTCCTCTCCATCCTTCTGAGATAATAAAGGCTAACCATTATACAACACTTTGCAAGTTTCCCATACATTAGCTCCTCTCATCCTCACAGCAACCTTAGGATGCAGGAGCTATTATGATCCCCATTTTACATAAGAAGAAACTGATCCTGAAAGAGATGAAGCAATTAAACCAGGGTAGCCCAGTGAGTGACTGAGGTGGGATTTGAACCCTGGTCTTCCTTGACTCTGGACATGTTCCGCTATCAACTATGCCTCATTCAATAAAACATAAGCCTTTTGAGAGATGGACTGTTTCTTTTCTTGTCTTTGTATCACCAGGGATTTGTGCATCAAAGGAGGTGAAATAAACTGTAGACTTTTCCCTGAAAGGGGATTGCTGAGTCACCTGCAAAAAAATGGCCTTAATAGGCTAGGTAAGATGAAAGTAATGAGCCAAAGCCAGGAGATGCTGGCAGAGAGGAAGGGGAAATGGCGATGGGAGGTTTGATCATATTTTGGCAAATTATGCTATATGTGAAATTATATACAGGGCAACCAACTAGGTTGGTGCCAAGAAGAAAGCTAAATAAAGGCCATTAGCTTTGTTGCTAAAAGATATTCATAGTTGGTTGCTGTCCTTCGTACTTGAAAAGGACCAAAATGGCATCACCATTTCAGGGTCAATAGCAGTGTCCGACTGGCTGATCAGACCAACACGAGCTTGGAAGGCTCTACCACAGGTTGGGCACAAATAGCCCATATGGACATCTGGACATTTGGGCTAGAGATGTCTCTAAATTTGCACAGTTTCTATTTCTTTTGAGCTACTGAAATGCTGCTTTGCTCATAGAACATGATGCCTCCTTCCATGAAGGAACATCCCTTGCCAATGTCTCCCATGCCTCACAATCAGTACCAAAGTTCTTCAGAGAGACACTGAGAGTGTCCTTATACCTCTTCTAACCTCCATGTGAGCACTTGCCTTCTTTGAGCTCTCCATAAAATAGTCTTAATAAAGGTACAAATGAAAGGATTTTAAGTGCAGATCAATAGTCAAGTCTTAGGATTTCACTCATATCTTTCATTTTTAAATTGTCTGCCAGCTGGAAGCATGATGGGGCTCTACACATAGACCTTTTGTCATTCTTTTGGTTGAAGTTCTCAAACTGATTCAAAAGTATACAAGAAATCAGCAGCTTGACAAAAGGTAAAAGGAATGTCTAATTCTAAGTCAGATAGTTGGCTGGGATTAGGAACTTCAAAGAATTTATAGCATTCTAAAGTCAAAAGAATATATTTAATCCCAGCTGACATTAAGGACTTCTTCTAGCTTTTAAAGAGTCCTTTGCTGGATGCTGGTTCTTGAGTTATATTCAAGATAGAAGCTTACCACTTGTAGTAACCCAGCAGATGACAGCAAAAAGTAGCAATGCCGGAAGAGATTAAATAATTGAATATCAATAGATGGTGCCACATGGTAGCTCATCAAATATCACAGTGATGTCTAGAAGAGACAATATGATGCACAAAAGAGAGCAGAGGCTTAGTGCTCCCAGAAATATAATTCCAAAAAATAGAACATTAGCCCTACAAACACTGAAGGTATATTGTATCTTCTGTGTGTGTGGAATTTGTTCTTATGGAGAAATTCTTTTAATTACATTTTCAATGCTATCTTATTAAATTTATTTTTCATGAAATTAATAATTCATCTTTGGTTCTCTTAGTAAAAATAAAAGCATAAGTGAAGTCACAGGAGTTATGGCTTTGAATGAATGATGCCTCACAGAATGCCTTAAAGCTGGGGTAATTTTCTAAAAGTCTATTTTGAGGGGGAGGGGAAGAAGCAGGAATCTACATGTATTTAAATATTCTCATTTTCATCACTCTTTCACATAAAATGAAAACCCTGCACTTATCTAGTGTGCAAGTAACCCCAATTTTTTTTCAGTTTCCCTGAATTTTCCTTTTTAAGAATACAAAAATCCAAATGATCAACTTGGGGGGAAAAGTAAATTTATGTTTATTACTTTGCATATGTCAATTTCTGAGAAAGAACAGCTTCCTAATAGTTTACAGATAGACCAGTGTGGAAGGGGCTGCCTTAGAAAGTAGTGGGTTCCTTTTCACTGGTGACATTGTAGAGGGAATTTCAATTTGGGTCTGGGTTAAAGCAGATGCCTTTTGAAGACCCTTCAAACTTTGAGAAACTTGGAAATTTTGGCTTCAAGTTCTAAAGTAAATTGTCTGTGTCACCATAGAGAAGTCACTTAATCTCTCTGTTTCTCAGTTTTCTCCTATGTAAGTTGATTTAGTAAAAAAACCAAACAAAAAATGCGTTGGATTTGGCATCAGAGTATCTTAATTGGTATCTTAATTCTGTTCTTTTCTTCCTTGTGACCTTAGGCAATTAGTTGGTCACTATGGATCTCATTTTCTGTACCCTACATTGGCAAAGAGAAGCAGGTCTTAAAGGGACTAGAGTCTTAGTTTTTTTCTCTCATGGATCCCATTTAACACTCTAGTAGACAACCTATGGACTCCATCTCAATATAGTATTTTTAAATGTACAAAAGAAAATATTACATGATTACAACAGAAACCAACTATATTGAAATACAGTTATCAAAAATATTTTTAAATAAAACTAGTTTATACACTCTAGAATAAGAACCATAGGATGAGATAACTTTTGAGGATCCTTTGAACTTGGAATCCTGTAATCCAATGAATGACTTTTTCAGAGTTACATAGCTAGATAATAGTGGAGTAAAGATGTGAATGGCTTCATTGACTCTGTGCACTCATTAATATAGATAATCCTTGTAAAAAAGCTGAACATAGTCCATTCAAGCCTTTTTGTTCTGTGTGTCTCATTTTCCCCTCCACTGCTTCTTGCTATTCTATTCATAATAATCCCTGATCTTCCTTCTTGAGATGTTGCAAATAAGCTCATATTTTTAAATAGAGTTAACTTTAGCTACCACATCCTCTTGGCAAGGAAATCAAGTATATTCTAAAGCAATTTCTAGGCTCTTTTGACCTCTCATTGATTTATAGCAATTTGACTTCCACTGGAAATGGTGAAAGTCTATGTCAATATCCATTCCTTTATATGTTTCCAAATGTTTGGTGTCTAAAGTTTGCTCAAGGGAGTTTGAAACTATTTAATTACACAATAAATCTTGGCTCATTTTTGTTCTCTTGTTTTATTCTTTGCTCTAACAAGTAATGGTCTGATTATACAAAGACAGCTAATTCATAAATGGCAGACACTCAGAATGAGCCATTTATTTGAAAAGATATAAACAATTCTATTTTTGTGTGATTATTCTGGACTCACTATATGTAGCACCTCCTACCTCTGTTTTAGAATAAAATATTAATGCCACAGAGGCCTGAGGTCTCTGTATAGTGTGCAAAATTATGATCTCTTTTATTTATTGACCTCAATCCATATTTTTATTATTTTTTACTGTCCTCACCCATGAAAATTTTTGTATTAAAGTCACCAAATGTTAAAGGGACTCATTTGACAAGGAAATAGGAGTGCCTTATCTAAAAATGACCATAATATGAAAACAAAGTCATCAATAAATCTTTTTTAAGAGAGGCAAGGACTATCAAAACAATACCAAAAATTTAAATTAAAAAATAAACATTGAATTAATATGAAGGGTCTTAGCAAAATTTTCACAGAATTTATCTACTTTTTCAGTCTCTGCAACAAATAATTACCAAATATCCCATGAAATGGTTTTTTATTGCCTTTGGGCGCATGATAAAAACCAATAGGAGGACAAATTTCCTAATAATTATAGTTGTGTCAGTATGGAAAGGACTAGACCAGGAAGTAGTGAGTCTCTTTTATCAAAAGAATTCCTCTCATAAATATCAAAAAAATAAGTCCTAGATGTCCTGATTCTAAATATTACTTGCTGATGGATTCTGGAGTAGCAACTCCGTGGTGACATAGGTTATATGTGTCATTTGAGCCTAATGGCAACCCTATAAAGTAGATACTATAAGTATTATTGTCCCCATTTTATAGATGAGGAGAATGAGACTCAGCAAAGTTAACTAAATGGCTTATCCATGATCACACTGCTAGTTAGGCAGAATTTAAACCCAGATCTTCCTAATTTGATGCCAAGTCCAACATTCTATCTACAATGCTCCCTCAGGATTTGTAGCAAATTCTTACATAGTATTTAAGTTTTTAAAAGTTCCTGACAGGTATTATCTACATTATTCCCCCATTTTACAGATGACAAAACCAACACAAGGAAAACTGCAAGGATCAGTCAATATGTCTAAGATAAGATTTGAACTTTGGTTTTCTTGACTTGAGATCCAGTATTCTAGCCACTATACCACCTGCCTGCCTCATAACAAACCTCAGTAGATAGAAACCCTAATCATACCCCAAGTTTTCCATCGAACATCTGGAAGGAAGGAAGGAATGACTAAATCTCTGATCCTATGAATCAGTCACTTCTTTCATTCGAAAAGTTCACCTGAACTACTTTGCTAAAATAACTCCCTAATTGCCATTATTTCCCCATCAACTTCCTCCTCTCATCTACTTAACTAGTTGACCATAAATTACTTGAGTATTTCTTTAATGTAGTCCTCATTCTCTGAGGAAATATCTGAACTTGGTGATTTAAGAAAAATTTCTTGGAAATGTGAGTTGATTTAAAAAAAATTGACAAACAACTGTGAAAGAGAGAAGATCTCCGTATGAATGTAATAATCAACTGTGATTCCAAAGGACTACTGATGAAACAAGCTACCTACTCCTTGAAAGAGAAGTGATGAATTCAAAAGGAAGAATGAGACACATTTTCAGGACATGGATAATGTGGGAATTCGTTTTGCTCTGTTAGAAACATTTGTTACACAGTGTTTCTTCTTCTTTTTTTTTAATGGGGAAAAGGATGGAAGGAAGACAAAATAAAAGCTTGTTAATTAAAAAAAAAAAGAAAAAATGTGAATTGGATGAGGTCATAATGAAGCTCTGTTATTGTGATCTTAGTTTTAAATTTTCAAACCAAAGTGATAAAAGATTCATCTGATGTAAATCTCCAACACACAAATCCGAGCTTGGCTTACCATGATTCTAAAAAGAGGGTCATTTCTCTGCCCTTGAGCATATTTGAGGATGGGGGGGCAGGGGTGGAGAGGAAGCTTTCCAGCTGCTCACAAGGGAAGGCAATTTTGATGTAAGCTGACATTTTTCAGATGCCATCTCGTGAATATTAGATTTTAAAACCGAGTATCTGGCAGCAGCCCCACAAACTTAATCTGTGTGCCAACCTCAGTGCCGAGATAAAAGGAAATCAATGAGCCAGCAGATGCTTGCTACCACAAGAGGCCTTTTCTCCGGGGCTAACCAGGGTGGTGAGGGGTCATGTACTATGAGAATCCCTCCTTAGAGGACTGCCTCCTGTTAAGTGAATAAAGATAAAAGATGGCTTCTGCTTTTCATTGGAAGGGTCAGTTTCCCCTTTTTTCTAACCCATTTTGAGCTTCATTCATTGAGAACAGCTTGTCTTCCCAGCCTTTTGTCCCCAGGAAGCAACATGCATTCACAGTCTTCCCACTGAACAAATTCTCCCACACTCAGGGACAGACCCGGGGTATCCTGGGGAAACTGTGCCTCCCCAGCTTCTTGAGTTGCCTGGCTTCTATTATTTCCAGCTCTATTTTTGCTGTTGTTGGAGGGTGGGAGGAGGGAGGGGGAATAAGGTTGACAGTAAATAATTTATTCTTTAAAGTCTCAAATTGAGATGTTGCTGCCTTATGTGGGGAAAGAGGAAAGAATTGGAGGGGAAAGAAAAATGGTGTTTTCTCTATTTTTTTTTTTAGGAAATACTGGTCGGGAAGGTGGGGATGACATTTTTATATTAATCTTTCAGAGTTTTGCCCTAGTTCCAGACCTTCATATCTCAGTTTCCTCATCTGTTAAATAAGGGGGCTCAATCAGATGACCTCGGTTTCCTTCAAATTCTAGATCTCTGGGCCTTTGATCTCAACAACTTGGGTGTGGGTGTCTGGATTCTGAAAGAGATTGGTCACTTAGGCAGCTAAAAGAATGCCCATGTTTCTGAACTAATAGGAAGGCTTAAGAGGCTAAGAGAAACCCAAGTCAGTCAATTGAAGGCATTAAGGGAGTAATATGAATTCTAAAATAAGATCAAAGTCATCATCCCATGAAGCTTTTCCTTAATCACTGCCTCCTTCCCCAGCTGCTAGTACCCCTCTCCAAATTATCTATTCTGTATATAGTATACCTTTCTATGTAAATGCCTCATTCCAATAAACAGTAAAACCCACAAGGACAGACACTGTCTCACTTTTGCCTTTTTATCCTCAGCACCTAGAATAGCACCTGGCACATAGTAGGCACTTTAAAATGTTCAACTTATTACTTGAAGTTATATACACACGAAAGTCAGTCTAAGAATTGGAGGAAATTTGTGTTGAGGAGCAAGCTTGCCCTTGAGCCTAAGAAATGTTGTAAACTTGGACTCCAGCAGGCATTTTGGGGTGCTGTAGTGTCATCCTACTCCAAAACATCTAGCCCCTAATGACCCCAAAGCCAAACAAAACAAGATAATGAAAAGTATAGAGTGGATGAGTTTAAAGAGTTTTATGGATGAAGACAGAGCATGGAAATCTTAACTGAAAAAAACCTTCCAGACAAAGATTGGCTAGATTGAGAGCTAGAAGGTATCTTAGAGGTCATCTAGCCCAACTCCCTCATTTTAAATATAAGGAAACTGAGGCCCGGAGAGGTCAAACAATATCTCCAAGGTCACCCAAGCAACATACTTTCCCTTAATTCAATTCTTCATTTAAATCTTATCTAAAACAATTGCTTGAACACATGGGCTGTTGGGGATATTATTGGGGATGAAGACACTAAATGATAACTCTAGTCCAACTATCAATAATATGGAATTAGGTCTTGACCAATGATACATGTAAAACCCAGTGGAATTGTGCATCGGCTAAGCGGGATTAGAGGGGCTTGGGGGAAAGGGAAAGAATATGAAATATGTAATTATGGGAAAATATTCAAAATTAAAATTAAAAAAATAAAAAATAAATCTTATCTAAAACCACCTGATAGAAGATGGTTCTTTTCTATCACTCCCCAGTGATTCTTCCCCTACTTTGTCCCATTCTACATTTGTTGCTTTCTTTCTGGGGAGCTCTTATAGATATTGGCCCCTAGAAGACTATCATCCCCCCCATTATTTAAGTCCTTCAGTTAAATAATAATCACTCACCAAATTACTTATCCTCCCTGAGTCTCATTTGCTTCAAATTGACATGAGAGCATTAGACTAAATAACCTCTAGTATCTTTTCTGGCCCTAAAGTGATTATTCTATGATCCCACATCTCTTAATAAATAATAACTCTGGGATATGGGTAGTACCAATATTATTATATCCGTTTTATAGATGGCTTGACTTATTCATTCCATGTTTACTCCAATGTTTCTATAAATCTATGGTTTCATCTATATGGGTCAACCCAGTGATGAAAATCATGATTCATAGTCTGAAACTCTGCTCTACTTCTTCCCATAAGTTAACCACCATGGATCCACCCAATATATGGGGGCCTTCCTGACTTTCTTTTGACATTGCTTGGTTACCAGTAACACACCCAAACTATCCACCAGTTATCCCTTCGTCTCACTCTGTGATCATCCCGATCTTTTTTCCCTCTCAGTTGTACAATTCTCATTTGTAAAATGCCACAAGTACTGTGCTCTTTCCCCTGGCCCCATAGATGAGCCTCTTTTTCAGTTTTTGAAAGTCTATAGTGCTACCATATGACTGTTGGTCCTTTGTTTCAAAGAGGATCATTGACATCACCTGCATTAACAACATCACCAGGTGATGTCTTGACTTGCTTATGAATTAGATTTAAGTGAGGCAGAATTGCACGAAATCATCAGCCTCGCTCTATCTTCCAGGGTCATTGAAATCCAGTGGCAGGACAAAAGTCAGAATGACTGGGTGATGATCCAGCCAGATAATAATAATGTGACTCAATATAAAGACCACTGGTTCAAGACTATGGTTTCTGTAGTTGGAAGACTTAGGTTCAAATTCTACCTCTGAATTACTCCTTATGTGACACCTTAGGCAAACTATTTTACTTCCCTTTGGCCTTATTTTCCTAATTTATAAAATGGGGTTATTGAGCATGATAACCTCAAAGATCTCTTACACTTCTCAATGCATGAACTATGAAGATAATTAGTAAACTCTAGATTCTGGTCCTGAACCCTCCTCCCTCCAGGTCCAACATACTTCCCTGCAGACATTGTTTCCATAAGGTCCCCTTTCCAAACATGCAATGGAGTCCAGCCTAGAACAAGACTTTGTTCTGACCTGAATAATGGAGACAACTACTCGGCACAATAGATAGAGTGCTGGGTCTGGAATCAGGAGGACCAAGGTTCATATCTGGCTTCAGACTCTTCCTAGCTGTGTGACCCTGAGCTAGTCACTAAACCCCAACTTCATAACCTTTGCTGTTCTATTTTAGAATTAATGCAAATAAGAGGTTTTTTAATTTTAAAAAAGTACTGAATAATGGCTAACAAGACCAAACGATTAAATCTTCAACACCAAGTTGTTAAGAGAGAAGCTAGCTCATAACCTAATTATCCCTAGGGCCTTTCAAAATGACCTGCATGTAATAGGTGCTGTGAGTTTGATTTTTTTATCTAATTAAACAACAGGATAGAAGATGAAAAAAATAAATCGATGGGGAAAAAGAAAAGGGCAACAAAAGTCTGTGAGTCACTGCTCAAGAAGCACATTGCCATGAGGAATACAGAAGAGGAAAGTGGGCACTTGGGGGAGGCAGGTGTTTTGGAAGAACCCTGGGCACCTATTTTCTATGGGCTCTGATCCTTTTTTGTTTGTTTGTTTTTAATCTTTTGTGATCCTTTTTTGTGTTCCTTTTGGCTTTGGAGATTCCTAGAAGATGCAACAAGAGCATAGTGTCATAGACCTAGATTTGTAAGTGATCTCAGAGATCATCTAGCCTGACCCCATCTTTTTTACAGATGATGAAATGGAAGCTCAAGGAGTTTATGCAACTTGCCCAAGGTCACACAGTTAGTAAGGGTCAGAACTGGAATTTGAACCCAGGTCCTCTGACTCCAGAGTCAGCATTCTTTGCACTGTTACATCAGTTTAGGTCCCAAATCTAACACATAAGAAGCACTTCCAAGAACTTGCTCCTGAGTTTTCCAGTCATTCCATGTTCCCTCCCTCTCTCTGTTGTTTTTTTTTTTTTGCTTCTTGTTATGACTATAAAAGCTTGCTAGTTTGTTTTGAAGACCAAGAAAGAATAACATGACACTCTTTTAAATGGCTACAAGTATTTTGAATATGACCAAAAGACAATAAAAATTTCATCTTTCCAAAACCACAAACCCCGCTTCTTGTTAAAATTCAATCACGGGCTCAGCGTGAGATGGAGATTCAATGATGCCAATCCCTTGGCTTCCCACACATTATCTTTTTTGGCATGTCAGGAGGCATCATTTTTTCCACCAATTTAATGTCTATATTTCAACAGTCTAAGTTTGTTTTAACTAAGGAAACTGCCTTCTTGAAAACAATATGGGGTTCACTTTCCTGAAATCCCAGACCCAGGGTCTCCATTTGGCACAGGGTTTACTATTGACTGACTTCTCCAAAGCAAGCTGGGGAAGTTCCTCAGTGGACCAGTAAGGGATGGCTCAGGCTACCTCTTCTTGGGAGCTGGTTGTTAAATTACCACTGTGAGCATTTCCACCTTGGAAACTGGCAAATGCTATCAATCAGGGCTTCTTGTATTGTTTTGTTGATTGTTGAAACTTTAGAAAGTGATGGAGAAAATATTAATAATGCAATTTAAACTTTAAGAGGTGTGGTGGGTGCTTTTTTCCCCCCAGGGAAACATATACAGGCAAAAGTGGGAGAGGGGAAATAGATGCTCTTGGAGCGGGGAGGGGAATACTCCTATTTTTAGATCATAGAATCTTGGATTTCGAGTTATAAGACATCTTAACAAATCACCTAAATCAGTTCCTTCAATTTATAGATTAAGAAATTAGAACCCAAAGGAGCAGCTTTTTGACTAATGCCTACGAGCACAAGACCCAGAGTCAGAAAGAAAATCTGCCTCAGACACTTACTAGCTGTGTGACCCTAAGCAAGTCACTTCACCTCTTTTGCCTCAGTTTCTTCCTCTGTAAAATAGGAAGAATAATAGCACATACCTACCAGGATTATAATGAGCAAATAAAATAATACAAAGCATATAAATGTTAATTATGTTATTATTATTGATAAAGGTCATAAAAGTATTAAGTAGCAGAGGAAGGATTTGAACCTAGATCAAACGAAAAGAGTGGACAGCACTATGCAAATAAATCTACTGTTTTAATACTACAGCATTCAAAATACCACAAGGATACTTTATAAAACTGCACAAAACAATTACAAAATTTATATAGCAGAACTGAAAGTTAAAGTATCAAACAAGATAATGAGGAAAGCAGGAAAAGAGGACAAAAGGCATTGCAAATTTTCAGTTCTAAACTCTAAACTCTATTCTATTAATTCTAAACTCTAAAGCACAATCAAATAATTTGAACTATTTCTGTTGAATAAAAAAAGAAAAGTAATTCATAGACTAGATAAAACAAGTAAGATATGAAACCAAATATAACAACAGTCTCTTGTTTGATATATCCAGTAACACAAATGACTTGGAAAGAATACATCATTCAACAAAAATTACAAAACAGATTGGAGAGCAATTTGGCAGCAAGTGAAATTAGACTGGCAACTTACAACAAACCTTACAATGAATTCCAAATAAATCAGGAATCTAACTATAAAACTAAACATCAAACAAATAAGAAAAAAAGAATAGAAGATGTTTTTCAAAACTTTGGGGAGGGGAGAAATGCTTAACCAGCTATGATATGGAGATAAATCATTTTTAAAATAGTCAAAAATGTGGTGTGTATTTATTAATCTTTAATATAAAGTTTTAGCTAATATTAATTATATAAAATAAAAGAGCTTGGGCAAATAAAAACCGTGCATCCAGAATAAGAGACAGATAGTTGAATGAGGGGATTCTTCCTGACAAACATTTCAGATAAAAGTCTGACATCTAAAATCAATAGAGACACAAGACTGAATGTCTTTTCCTGAAAGATAAGTAATCCAAATATACAAATAATTACTTATTAAAAAATAAAGCCCATCAATAACCATTCAAAATGTTCCAAATTGCTAATAATTAAATAAACACATTTTAGAACAACTCTAATATATGGCATATGGTCATCAAATTAACAAAGACAAAATTCAAAGCTGACTGGCTGTGGGAAAACAGGCCTGTTAACTGACTGCTGATGGAACAAGGCATTGCTCAGATTGTTTTGGAAAGCAAACTGGAATCACACAACTGACAGTCCCAAAAAATGTTCATGCCCTTCTCTTTGATCCAGTGATCATTATACCCTAATGAGGTATGGGAAGAAAAGGCTTATTTGTACCAAAAAAAAAACCAACTATGTGTCCTATGTTTGGGGTATGGTAGGATAAATTATAGGATGTTAATATAATGTAATTTTATTATACCATACAGAATGGCAAATATGAAGAAAACCATGAAACATAAGAAAATATCCAAAGTGATACAGAAGAAAGTTATTTAGACTGCCTACACTTTTACCAATAAATACATTATTCAACAGCAGCAAAATCCACCCGTAATGCAATGGAGAATGTGGGCACTATTGTTAATTATGGGCACTATTATTAGTTAAGGCATGTGGTCTTTTCTGCAAGAGTATCAGGGAGCTCTCACAGGGTCGGGATGAAGATCAGATCAGATGCTATTTCTGACTTTATGGCTCCTGCAGAAAGAGCCATATCTGGCCCTCAAAAGAGCCAGATAACGGCTTGAGAGCCATACGTTGCCAACCCCTGGGTTAGACTATTATAAGACCTATTTCCACTTACCAAGAGAAAAAGATGTGTTCCTTTCTAGGACCTTTGCAAAGAAAACACCAATCAAAAACAACTGAGCAACAACTTTGATTATCAAAGAGCTGGCTACCTTATTCCCTCTCTCTGACTCTTTCTAAGTGGTAACTCTTTTCTCATTAGTTTAAGGGGAGTGGATTTATCAGGTTAGACCAGGGGTCAGCAACCTTTGTGGCCGTGAGAGCCATAAATGCCATATTTTTTAAAATGTAATTTCGTGAGAGCCGTACAGTGCTCACAGTGCCGCTCCTGTAACAGCGCCTGAAAAAAAAATTGACTTTATGGCTCCTGCAGAAAGAGCCATATCTGGCCCTCAAAAGAGCCAGA
>NC_058130.1:31301235-31326400 GCF_016433145.1 Gracilinanus agilis | reverse complement strand
TTTTATGCAAAAATAATATATAAATTTATATATTTATAAAATATAATATAAATATAATATAATATATAAATTTATATATACTTATATATTAATAGCACTGATGTTAGTTACATTAGATGAATAATACCATATTAATAACCAAGAGAATGGACTGAGCCTCACAAAACATTGATCAGAAAATTATAGCGACTCTAAAGTTCCCTCTAATGCTCTAAAGTTTTCTATAGGAAAGCACCACAGCAGATAACAAATTTGGGGCCCTAATGGAGGGAAATGCTGGTAGAGGTGCTTGGACTCTTCTTTCAACAACAAAACTACAGGGGGAAAAAAACACACACACAGCCTTTCTGGGCTTCCTTTAATTACTCACCTGGTTCCCAATTAACACCTCATTAGGCTGCACACCTGGAGTGACTTTAGCCTCAGATTACTCCCACTGCCAGGTATAACCCATTCCCCCTTTTCTTTCTCTCCCAGATGCAAAGAGGGTTCAAAATTAATTTTTAGAATTTTCAAAATCCTACCCTCTTACATCATTACCATCATCAAGGAGCTTTCAATTTTGCAGAGGGTGTGAGAGGCATTATCTCATCTGGCCCCCACAACAACTTTGTGATGGAGATACCACAGCTATTATCGTGTCTTTTTTACAGATGGGCAAATTAAGGCTCACAAATGTGACCGTGAGGAATTAGATAACAGGCAAGTGTCTAAAAGGAGATTTGAACTCAGATCATACTGACCCCAAGTCCAGTACTACTGCACGCAGAACCATTGTTGAACCACTTTCTAATGCTATTGTTGAGGAATGATGGTATGAAATGTGGATTGGGGCTCTATAGAACTAATACAGAACTCCATCCATGCTCCATCTGACCCTATGACCTTCTAACTAAACCATTTCTTAATGGGTTTCCCACTTACAATAAGGGCACGGCACCCGATGATGCTGCCCCAGAGCAGGCTGCTTTTAGAGGCATTCAAATGTCCATGGAAATAGTTTCCAAAATGAACACTGTGAAGAAGTAAAAAGAACAGAAGGTAACAGGCACCAGAGGCACCATAGCTTGCCAAAGTGGATGAGTTGCACTTTCTCATAACAAAACAGATAATGGCATCAGTATTCTTGTTTAAGGGCAGATTGTGATGCCCAGCTAGGGATTCAGTTCAACACTTTGTCCAGAAGGGCAGCAGAAATGGCTCGATTCTGATCTCTCTCAGCAATCTACAAAGAGAAGAGACGAACATCAGGAAGGAGCCCCTTTTATTTTCATCCCTGAAAGAAAGATCTTAGACTCTGTCCCTGTCTTCCTCCCATCCCACTGCACTGAAGAATAGAAGTGAAGGTCTTGTGATCCTAGCTCCCCGGGACTGGGAGATGGGACCCTTGAAGACAGTCAGTGCCTTGGGGTGATGAGTGGATGGATTCTTCATATCACATGCTTGGTATCTTTAGGAAACTGTTGTTCAATCATTTCGGTTGTATCCAACACTTTGGGACCCCAGATGAGGTTTTCCTGGCAAAGACACTGAAATGATTTGCCATTTCCTTCTCCAGGTCATTTTACAGATGAGGAAACTGAGGCAAATGGGATTAAGTGACTTAACCAGGGTCGTGCAGTTAGTAAACATCTAAGGCCATATTTGAACTCAAGATGAAGAGTCTTCCTAACTACAGACCCCACATTCTCTGCACTAGCTGCCCCATGGGATTAGAAAGGAAAGCAAAAATATCCAAATATAAATTTTTTAAAACAAGTTCATAAGGGGGAAGCTGGGTAACTCAGTGGATTGAGATTCAGGCCTAGAGACAGGAGGTCCTAGGTTCAAAGCTGGCCTCAGACACTCCCCAGCTGTGTGACCCTGGGCAAGTCACTTGACCCCCATTGCCCACCTTTACCACTCTTGCACCTAGGAGCCAATACACAGAAATTAAGGGTTTAAAAAAAAAGAAGTTCATAAGCCCCAAGTTAAGTATATGTTTTGATTCAATGAGCACCTGTGAATCCTAAGAGCATCTGTCTTAGACTGAAAAGACCTGAGTTCAAGTGATTCTGACGCAACAATTTTCTGCAAAAAAACATAGCATAAAGTATTAAGTCCTGAACATGAAGTCAAGAAGCCCTAGGTTTGGAAAAGAGAATAAAGGACTTAATACTCTTCTTTTTGAGTTCACACTTGTGAAAAGGGAATCCTTTATTCTCTTTTACAGGTTCAAATCTCATCTCAGGTATTTACTAGCTATGACAGTCAAGAAACATTTCTTAAGCACTGACTGTGTTCTAAGAACCAATAAATCTATGTCACTTCCTTTTCTCTAACCCTTAGTTCCCTCACCTATTAAATGGGAGGATAGAACACAGGCCACTCCCTACTCCTCAGCTAATGAGTAAAATATTTTGTAAACTTTAAAAGCCTCTAGAAATAAGCTTTTTCTGAATGCTTCAAAATCATGATCAAACTTGGTCTGAAAGAAGAAACATGAGAAGATACCATCCAGTTTTTAACCCTTACCTTCCATCTTAGAATTAATACTGTATATTGCTTCCAAGACAGAAAAGTGGTAAAGGCTAGACGATGGGAATTAAGTGACTTGCCCAGGATCACATAACTAGGAAGTAGCTAAGGTGAAATTTGAACACAGGACCTCCAATCTCTAGGTCTGGCTCTCTATCCACTGAGCCACCTACCTGCCCCAGTCCCCAGCACTTCTTTGTAAAGTTAGGGGACTGTAGGGGTGGAAGCCATCATCCAAAGTCTTTTTTTTTCAACATATTTTAAAATTTTGTTTGATATTTTCCCTTCTTTTTTATACTTTAAGATAAGAATCTTTACTCTCAATGATCACAAATATCAATAATATGGAAATAGGTCATGATCAATGACACATGTAAAACTCAGTGGAATTGGCTACGGGAAGGGGGTGGGAAGAGGGGAGAGAAAGAACATGGATCATGTAACCATGGAAAATTTTTCTTAATTAATCAATTAAATAAAATATTAAAAATTAAAAGATAAGAAGAGACTTTAGCTTAGGATTCATAAATATGTCTTTTAACATATTTTAAATAATTTTAACAATTTCAATATAGCTAGTTTCCTTTGTACTCCCATGTAGTCCATGTAATTTGTTTTATGCAGTTTACAAGTATTATTCTGATAAGGGGGCCACACACTTCTCCTACTACCAAAAGACTACCAAAAGGATCCCTGACATAAAAAAAGTCTTTCTGAATCCCTGTAATTAGGAATGACTCTTTGGGCAATGATATCTTGAGAAATGTAGATAATATACAAACAAAATCAGATATCAATGAAAAAAACATTTCAGAAATATGTCTTTTTGTCATTATTAGCTAGGCAGCAAGGAGTGAAAGAAGGTGAAATCAATTCATTGCTAATTGCCTTAATTGGAAGTTGAGGAAACTAAGATTGGAGCAAAGGGGGCATTTGGAGGATTGGGTTTATCTTTTTTTTTGAAGTGAGTGGAGAGAGGAAGTCATCTTGGTAGGTGTATATTCCACTCCAACAAAGTAGTCACTTGGCCCCCTGAGTGCTCTCATCCCTACAAAATAATTATCCTCCATGGACACCCATCCATTACTTCCTCCCAGAGATGCTAGTTAGCCAAGAGTTGGAAAGAAGAGGCAGGTGGGATGCGTTTCCTGTTTAGGTCCTCTGGGGTGCTCTGTTGTGAGTACGAGAGTGCTTGCCCTTGTATCCCTGGCTTCTGTAAGAGTTTTCCTTAGCATCCCCTTTCCCATGCGCAGACAGCAGCCAGTCCAACCTGCCTGGCACCCATCTGGAGTTCACAGCCCCATCTGGAGAAAGGGGTGGAGGTGGTGTATGCAAGAAGTTCCCTTCTTGCCAAAGGGCCTTGCCTAAAAGTCTGATCTGATGGGAGTAGTGAGAGAAAGCTTGTGTAGGTGGACTCCAGATGAGCTGTGGGCTCAAGGCCAGGGACAGGCAGCTGAGGTTGTTCCAACCAAACAAGAAGGCTTTATATGTTTTTGTAAACAAAGAAGGAAAGAAACAAATATAAATGGCCAAGATTTCACACTTACTACTCCAGGTCACTTTGTATGGAGTACCTAGAATTTGCCAGGTCTGTTATCCATGGGCTTACAACCACTTTGGGTGATGCTTACACCTGATTCCTTAGAGATTGTGGTAGTCTATTATTTCCAAACAAAAAGCTCTTTTTTTTTTCAAGAATATTGATGGGTGGGCGGGTGTTTTTAAGATGGGCTTTTGTGTAGAGTACATGAAAAATGGAATTATAGACTCAAAACAGAAGACCATTGTAATTGGAATTAGAGGATCTGGGTTCAAGACTCCTCTGAGTTGTGTGAATATTTTTAATATTCCCCATCTGAAAAAGGTGGTAATAAAGATTGCAACTTCACATGGTTGCTATGAAGAACAGAGCTTTTGTCAGTCTGAAAGTGTTCTGTAAATGTGGCAATTATGAGTGGAAAAATGTGGTGGGTCAAGCAAAGTCTCATCATTTCAAAACTCACATTCTACCATATTGCTATAGGCCAACAAGACATGGAATATAATTGCCTCCAAAAGCTGGTGTCTGGGCAGGCTACAATGTGAAGACCAATCTGAAACTTCTTTTAAAAAAAAATAACCTTATCTTCCATCTTAGAATCAAAACCTTGTACTGATTCTGAGACAGAAGAGGAGTAAGGGCTAAGCAATTGGGGTTAAGTGATTTGCCAAGTGTCACACAACTAGGAAGGGTCTGGATCCAGCTTTGAACCCAGAACCTCCTGTTCCTGGACCTGGCTCTCAATCCACTGAGCCACCTAGCTGTCCCCCAAACTGAAACTTCCAAGTACAGGCACGAAAGATGTCATCAAAGAAATGTATGGTAAGAAGAAAAGTTGGTCTGGTATATGACAGACAAAGTCCCCAGTGGCACCTTCCCAATGTCAGAAGAGATCAAGAAAGGGGATATGATTGGAGATATTGACTCTAAACGATCACCCTAGTGCAAATATCAATAATATGGAAATAGGTCTTGATCAATGATACATGTAAAACCCAGTGGAATTGTGTGTTGGCTATGGGAGAAGGATGGAAGGAGGGGAGGAAAAGAACATGAATCTTGTAGCCATGGGAAAATATTATTAATTAATTAATTAATTAGAATTTTCTATGGAAAAAAACAGAAGCAATCAGGGAAGGCCTCCAACACATGCAGGGATCCCCTCTGGAAAACTTTTAGGAGGATATGGATACAAATTGCACAGGATCAATAGGCATGCCATTGCATTCTGCCATTGCAGAAAAGAACCCTCAAATTTAGAAGATCACAATAGTTGAGATCCATTTAAAAAGTTGAGTATCATGGAACACTAGCATTGAAAAAGAATTTAGAAATGATATTTTTCCAAATATCCAAACCTTTTGCTTTACAGGTGAGGAAACTGTGGCCCAAGGATGGGGAAATGGCTTACCGAAGGTTATAGGATCATAGAACTACAGAAATTGATAATTGAAAGGAACCTCAGCATCTGTCTAGTTTAATTCATACAAGAAGGAATCTTCCCCATCTAAGATTAACATATGGCCCATAAAGTGAGTCTCATTCCCTTGTCTTGGTGTTGTTCTTTCATTTTCAATGAAAGAGACTGGAGATTATAATTTTGGGAGTTATAAAAGTTCAGGAGAGTGAAGAACTAGGAATTCTAAGAGTGGAGTCCATATAAGGTTGTTTGTAACCAGCCAATCCAGCTTTACTCCTTTGGAACTCAGTCCAGCAGTGGCTGAGATAAGGACTCATCTAGTACCAATGCCATATTTGAATGTGAACTTACTAGAGCATTGTCTGAGCCCTCTATGCTCAGGTATTGAGTTGGCATAGGGTTGGGTGTGTCCTAAAAATGGTGGGTGGGGAAATCTTTGTGCTCTATATCTATAGAGTAAATATTCCTTTGGGAAAACTAATTGATGATAATTGCTTAAATGAAACTGAAATGCTAATAGCAGTGAGACCAGTAGAAATTATCAATGGGAAGACCAGATCCAAATAGGAGCTCAAGCCAATAGCATTAGAGAAAGATACGATCAACTCCTGGGAATGTCACTAGACTCTGGACAAGAGATGAGAATTCTAAGAGAATGAGGCCAGAGCACTTGCTACAAATAAACAGAGATATATAGACATATGTATGTTTATTTATATGTATGTAACAATGTATGTACATATAGATTTCTAGGTATGTGGGTATATATACACATATGTATGTATGTATATATATATATATATATATATATAATATAACATGAATCTTAATACATAAGTAACACAAACTGAATTTTCCATTTCTTAAATAATGCCATTGGTACAAGGTCAGCCAGAACTCCAGGGAGAATGTTCTCTTTGGCTCAAAAGCACTTAGTACCAATCTAGGTCTGGGTTCTCAAATATTTTTTTGAGTCTCTGCACACATGCAACCCTGAACAATGTGCAAATCAACCTTTTTCACTAGAATTGCTCCCAAATGCTTTTGGTTTTTTTTTTAAAAGATTCTATTAATATTTTTTCTTCTGTAGTACTATTTCTCCCCTCCCTAAGAATAGGAGGATTTTTCTAGATGATTATTCATCTAACCTTAGAATAGTCAAGGGAGGTAGTGAAAACCCCTGTGGCACAAAGAAAGTGCTTGATGTAGCTGAGGTCACAGAGCAAGTCAGTCCTGGAACCAGCTCCCCTGAGACCATGGTACCTTTCCAAAAAAAAAAGTTTACATCTGGGGGGAAGGGGGGAGTGAGATTGTGAAGACCCCATGATAACCTTGAAGGATGACGTATAGGAGAAGCAAAGTCCAATAAAAGAGGCCAATGTGAATAAATTTAGAAAATCATGCTAATGACAGCCTTCTTAAACTAGGACTCATGATTCTAAAATCATTAACAAATCTCACTGCTGGCCACATTCAAAGGAATAGATTTTGAGAACTCTTACTGCCTTTAATTATTTTAAGCTACATTATAGTTTTTCTAATCCATTTTTATTGATATCTTTTATTTTAACATTGCCTCCTTTCTCTTCTTCCCAAAAAGCCATCCCTTATAACCATGGGGTGGGGGAAGAGGAAGAGAAGAAGAGAAGGAGGGAGGGAAGAGTGGGAGAGAGAAGAGTTCAGCATAACCAATCAGTACATCATTTTTTAAAAAAATTTAAACCCCTACCTTCCATCTTAGAGTCCATTCTGTGTATTTGGTTCCAAGACAAAAATGTGATAGGGGCTAAGCAATGGGAGTTAAGTGCCTTGCCCAGGGTCACACAGTTAGGACCAGGTTTGAACCTAGGACCTCCTGTCTCCAAGCCAGGCTCTTAATTCATTGAGCCACTCAGCTGCCCCCCATGATAAAAAAAAATAACATTATATGCAGTGATCAACTCATAGACCCATTCCCTCCAACCCTGATACATAGAGACAGGGGGCGGGGGGACGGGGGCATATATCTTCTCATATTTCTTCTTTGGAGTTAACTTTGTATTTTATAATTTTGCAACATTCATACTTGATTGCCCTACAGTTGTCCTTTCTTTTTACGTTGTTGTGGTCATCATATACGTTGTTTACTTCCTAATTCATGCTGTCTTTCTGTGCTTCTCTCTATTCATCACGTTTATTGTTTCTTACAGCACAGTAATATTTCGTTACATTTATGTACCACAATTTGTTTAGTCATTCGCCCACCAATCGATAGGTGTCTATTTTGTTTCCCTTTGCTACCACAAAAAGTGCTGCCATTTTCGTGTATAGGAAGTTGTTTTGGTTTTTTTTTGTTTTTGGTTTTTGGTTTTTGGTCTTTGGTGTATGTACCTAACAGCAGAATCTCTTGGTCAAAGAGTACAGACATTTCTCCACTAAAGTTTTGAGCAACATGGTATGCCTTATTGAAAAGAGACCCTCAGTGTAGCCATGGTCAGCAGGAGCCAGTGTATGGAGAACAGCAGGAAGCAAGCAGTCCATGGAAGTTAGCAGGGCAGGGACTTGTGCCCTAGGAATTCAGGGCAGAGTTAACCAGCTCTGTCCCTCATTCTCCCACATGCCTAAGAGCCTCCTGGAGACTTAACACTACCTTCAAGACAATTGGCATGACTTGGGCATCAGCTGCCAGGGAGCCTGTTGGGAGATCAATTCAATTCAGCAAACAGATAAAATTTGAAAGGACAAATTAAAATCAGTTTGTATATTTATCTGAAAACTCAGCAAGGCTCATGAAGAAATCAAGATCGTGTGTGAAACATGCTGGGAAGGGGAAAGAATTTCCTCACCTTAACCCTAACCTAGCTAGGAATGGCCATAAAAGAGGTAAGTATGTCCTTGATGGGAGTCTGAGTGATAATATCATGCATGAGGAGGGCATGGCATTGGCCTAGCTAATAAAAGCTGAAAATGTGCTCCTTTGTCCCAAGGTATGTTGACCCAGGATTGTTCTCACTCTGAAAGATAACATTCTCCAGAAACAAAGGAAGAAAAAGCAGATATGGCTTCAGTGGATTGCAGTAACAACTCAGTGGAGGAGCATCAAACAATATAGCAGCTACAGAGGCAAGAAGAATGGTAAAGAGTGGAACTTCAACAGATAATGGATGTCAATATGGAGTGGATCAACCACAACCAGGGTACTCTGGGACCATGCAAAGGCAGCTGTGAGAAATGCAGCTGAGAACCAAGGAGATATAGCCATCTGACAGGAGGACTCTAGCTACAATACAAGCCTTTCTCATCTTGGAGATGGGTATTTGTTCCCTTTTCCCCATCAGCAGAGGCTCATCTTTGCAGGCAAAGAAGCTGGAAGATGGCTAGATCCTCTTTGACTACTGTTGTGAGGAAGATTAGTTAGTAATTAAGTATTAAGGTTGACCTAGCAGGAAGGCTGGTGCATTCTAGGTTGGAATGAAGGAGGAGGAAGTAGGTGTGTATCCAGAGAGAGAGACTCCATTAGTGCTGGGCAAACTGTTGCCAGCCCAGGGAGATCTCAGACCCTGCTTCCTGATTTCCTTGGGATCCTGAGTGGAGGTGGATTTCCAACAAGAGGAGAAGACCTATAGAGCAGAACCAAGCAGAGGAGGAGTTTGAGACCTGGTGGACAGCACCTCAAGTTCACTCACTCTACTTGGTGTCTTGGACCACCTAGGATTTTGGCATCCTGTGAACCTCTTTGGAAAACTGTGAGAACCTTCAAAGCCACCCCTCTGATCCATAGCTGTGCTGTTCAAGTCTGGCTGGTACCAGGCTTGAATCAGCTTCCCAGAGACTGCACTGCTTCTTGGGCCCTGCCTGCTTAGATCACTAGATTAGAGTAGGGAAATCCTCCCCTTGCCCCTGTGGGTTTGTCTTTTAGGGTTTTAAGTATAGAAATCCCTTTCCCGCCTTTACTTTAGTTGTACATAATTAAAACCTGTTAAAACCTTTTACCTTGCCTGTTGGATTCAAAGCTTCTGGCCCAGGGGTGACAGTTGATCAACAGCCATTTTGTCATTTAGCAGCAGCATAGCTGTTCTGGTCTCCCTGTCCTGGTCCTGTCTCTCCTAAACCCCAGTGTATGTACCCACAAATCATTTAGATTTATTGTAATATCCCTGGTGTCTCCATTATCTTTTCTACACTACATCCAGAAAGAATCCACCCTCCATCTGGTCCTGCATCTTAGAGGTGGCTGTTAATTTTTGGCTTTATTATGAAAGCATAAATTGCCAATAATAGCATCATTTTGCACTCACAGCTCTTCAGTCTTAATATTAAGTTTTGATTATAGCCAGGATCAGTAACAGCTGAGTCAATGCTAATAAATGTTTTTGTTACACATTGGGGAAAAAAGGGAGGGGCAGTGATCCCTTTTCCCCTGTCAGCCTAGTAGACTTTGGGAATTAAGTCCATTTGTTTGGGAGGAGTCTGAATCCTATTGCTTGATTGTTCATTTTCTGCTTTGCTATTCTGCCCTAATTAAATGCTTTGCTATTTGATTTTTCCCCCATCTATTGGAAGACAATGTTCTAGATATGAATTGAAACCTAATATTAACTTCACATTGAAGTCACAATGTATTTACAGAATTAAGTTGAATAATCATCATAATTGCCAGGATTTTTCCTCTTTCTAAAATAATGAGCAGGAGTAAACAACACAAATCATAGTTTATTTTTAATCACATACTTACATATTTTTCCATAATTAATGTTTTGTTCCATGAAGATTTATCCAAGGCAAAAGCAGCATGATATCATTGATAGAATGTTGGACTTTGAGTCAATAGACATGGGTTCATAAAACAGGTCTGACACTTAATAGATAAGTGATCTTAAACAAATCACCTGACATCACTGATGTTAGTTTCCTTAGCTCTATTATGGCCTGCGGGAGAAAGGTAGATTGGATAGTTAAACTAATTCAGGAGGGAGAACTGTTCAGGTCAGAGGCTGAAGACAGACTGAACCCCAACATTCTATTCCACCCTCCTAGTGGTTGGCTGAGGCTTCGACATTCTAAGCCACTCAGGAAAGACTGCTTTACTACTGGGCTCATTGAAAAGTATTCATAAGGCTCCCAGAAGGTTCCCAGACATTTAAAACTTTTTCCTGAGGGGTTTTAATCTGTTTTCAGTGCTTATCTTTGCTGTTTTGTGGTTTTTCTTCCCTGTTTCTTTGTTTTGTGATTGTTGTTGTTAAAATCTTGTTGTAAACCCAGGGTATAAGCCTATCCACTGTGGCTTATTACTATTATAATAATACTATTAGTGGAACTCCAATATTAGTAACAACTATTATGGAGGAAATAGTGAATTTGTGTATTTATTATATGTGGAGGATGTTTTACTTTATCCCTTACCTGGTGTTTTGTGGAATCCCTAAAAATGTTAAGTTGTTAGATTTTAAAACAATAAGACCTATATGGGAAATAATTTTACTAGATATGGTGGTACATACACCAGTGCTATTCTTACGTTGTTACATGATGTACAGATTGAAATGGCTATTGAAGTGTATGTTGTATACTATTAAGGTAATAATTAACTAGTGGTGTAAGGAATCGGAAATAAAATTGATGATGAGATTATTACAAATGAAAATGGATAATATGGAAATGTATATAAAACAAAATAGATTTCCAGACACTGGCTTTGGTTGTCCACAGCATTGAAATGACACAAAGATGGATAATGCTATTAAGGTTTCTGAGGACAGTAGGGCAGAGAAAGAACTAAAAGCCCAGAGTAATAGTGGTATCCCAATTAATCTTTTTCCACTTCGAGACCTCCCAGAGGTACGAGACAATGGTATATTCCATGTGAAACAGCATACTCGTTTTAGGGTAGGGGATGTGGAGGCAATCAAAAGACAAGTTCCCAAATTCTATGATGACCCTGAGAAGTTTGTAAAAATCTTGCAGTTATTTTATTAAGACCTATGACCCTGATTTTGCAGATTTTTGGCTTATCCTAGGAGAGTTGATGTCCAGACATGACCGGCAAAAGTTCATTGAGAAGACTAGGAATACTCAGGGCCTAACACCATGGCCTGAGAATTGGGAAGAACTGGATTTGAATTCGGTGCCAATCTACCAAATGTTAAAGAGGGCAAGGAAATCATTTTTAAAGGTGTTGGAAAATAACTCAAGATGCCCAAATGCATAGTCTAAGTTTGAGAAGGTCAAGCAGATGGGTCAAGAGACACCTGCTACATTTCTTGACCAAATTATTGAGGCAGCAGAAGTTTATTTAGGCCTGAATATATTAGAGGATGCCACCATAGAACATGTCAAACGCCTTTTTGTTAAGAATGCTGTTCCCCAGGTAAGGAAATTTTTCGGTGAAAATTGTCCTGATTGGGAACTCTTTAGCTTGGAGGAACTTAAACAAAAGGCTATATATGTCTTTGACCAGGAGAAAGATAAGACCAATGATGAAAAAGATCTGATAATTGAAAATCTCTGGAAACAACTTAGAGAGGCAAATGCTAAGGCCAAGGAAAACAAAATAGATAACATCAAAACAGCAGCTGCTCTCAGAGATTCAGAAAGAAAGAATGCAAGTTATAAGAGTAATACATCTGTGAATACAAGATACCAAGGGCCAAGAAGGTGTTTTTTGGTGTGACCAGGTTGGACATCTAGTGAAAGACTGTAGATTTAGAGGGGAATTTAACAAAAATTTAATAATAGATACAATTGGTATAAT
Organism: Gracilinanus agilis; assembly: GCF_016433145.1. Lineage (NCBI taxonomy): Eukaryota > Metazoa > Chordata > Mammalia > Didelphimorphia > Didelphidae > Gracilinanus > Gracilinanus agilis. Next base: position 31,314,193 of record NC_058130.1, on the reverse strand, counting down.
AATAATAGTAATTATGGTTATAGACAGAACAATAGGAATAATGGCAATAATAATTATGGATTTAATGCACAAAATAGTTTTCAGTGTGAGAATGCTTAGCTCCCAATATGGCAACAATGTAGGTTTATATAAGAGCTGGTAAATGGCTAAAGTATAGCCACATGGTCCAAGGAAATGATAATCATGGTAACCAGAATGGATGGATGGTTTCATTATGAAGGTGTGCCCGAAGTTCAAAAGTAATTGATCAAATAAATGGGAATAAAGTGAATATTGATGAAATTGTATGTGTTAAAGATAATTATAATGTGATTGTGAATAATGGTAATGGTGTACTTGGTATTAATAATAAATTAATTGGTGTCAATAGTAATTTAATTAATAATTGTGATAATTTAATCAATGTTAAAGGTAATTTAGATGGAATCAATAATAATTTAATTAATGTAAATGGTAATTTAAAGGGAATTAATGATAATTTAATTGGTGCTAGTGTTAAATTAACTAAATTAAATGGTGTTATTGGTGTTAGTGATAATTTCCCTAATGCTAATAATAATTTACCCACTGTTAGTAGTGATTTGACTACTGTTTGTAATAATTTCACTAAAACTAATAATGATTTACTTGGTGCTAATAATAATTTAATTAGTATTATAAATAATTGTGAAAAAAAGAAGAATTGTATTGTAAATGGTGTTAGAAATTCTAGTGATTGTGTAATTAAGGAAAATCATAGACATTGTGATTTGATTAAGGATAATTTGATTGTAAATAAGAATAATGATACAAGAATAGAGGTGAAAATGACCAAACGTGTAAAATCCTGGGAAAATTCTGTAATTCAAGATGATGTTAACTTGGACGGACAGGAAATATCTGAGCTATGTTCTGATGTTACTGTTTTAGCTCCTGTGTTGGAAACTTTCCAACCTCCGATAGCACAGAACCACATGTGTCTGTTACTATTGAAGACCAGAGTTATGACCTTCTTGTAGATACAGGAGCCAGTAAATAAGTTTTGCAAAGTTTTCCTAAGAATTGTAGAGCTGTTGGTACAATGGATGTGGTTGGTGCTGCAGACATAACTCAGAAAGTAGCTAAATTACAACCAAAAATGATAACTCTTGAACCCTGTGGGAAGCCAATAAGAGAAACAGTCTCAAACAGATAAAAATCTGAGACTCCTCTTTTGACCCCTTTTGTGATCCACACCTTTTCTTGTTGAAAAGTATTGTGCCCGTAATGAAAAGCTTTAAACTCCTAGCAAATCAACAGTCAAGAGGTTAACATTCTTCCCCTTTGGTCAGGAATGCAGTTGCTTGGTAAAGCAAAAAGCCAAAACCTTAGCAAGGGCATTTTACCCAGATTTAGAATAAACTGATGGGTCTCAAAAAAGTTGTTTGAGACAGTCAAGGCCAAGAAATCCAGGGGCTTTCCATCCTACCAAAATATTCCCCAACTTGGCTTTCTGATAAGAACTCAGTCAAAATTTAGCCTTGGCCTTGTTCTATTTGGAAGCCATTGAGAATTTTTGTGTTTTGATATGACATAATTTGTAACTTCTGCACATCTGCAAAGTTGGGGGGGGGGTTCTTTTGCATGAAATGAGTCTCGAAATATATATAATAAATTCCATGCTCCCAGAGACAGAGTGGGAAGCATGAGCTAAAAGATCTTCGGTGTCCCTTACTTCTTATCAACTAAGCTGTCCTTATCAAATTAGGTGGAGATAATAAATAGATCTCGACAGAACCCCTTTCCATGGAGCACACATTCCTTTATATGCCAGGATGTCCAATGAATCTTTTAGGCAGGGATTTTCTGTATAAATTAAGGGCTACAATCCAATGTACAGAATCTGGTGATATTTCTTTACATCTACCAGAGCAATCTTTGAAGGCCTTTCCATTGCTTTTCTTAGATTCCAACCTTACAGAGGATGACTTAGGTACTATCTATCCAATACCAAGGATATACGTAAGGACTTGTGGTCAAAATCATCAACAGATGTTGGGTTGTTAAAATCAGCTACTCCATTCAGGGTGAGGACAAAGGAAGGACCAGTTCCTTGTGTGCCTTAATATCCCTTGGCTAAGGAAACAATAGAAGGTATAAGACCAACTATTGAGTCCCTAATCCAACAAGGGATAATTATACCTCTCTTTTCTGAGTTCAATACACCATTGAAAATGGCTGCTTACTGATTTATCCAGGATTTGAGAGCTGTAAATGATTATGTCATCAAGACTCATCCAGTTGTTCCAAGTCAAGCTGTTATAATTTCTTCCATTCCAAGTCAGGCTAGATATTTCACCATGGTAGATTCATGTTCTGCATTTTTTTCTATACCAATCCACAAGGATTCTCAAACAATCTTTACTTTCTCTTGGGAGAAAACTTAGTAGAAGTGGATGAGACTTCCACACGGGTATATAGACTCACCTAGCCAGATCTCTCAAATTCTAAATCAAGATCTAAAAACAATTAAGTTCAAAGAGAGTAAATTGGTGCATTTTGTGGATGATATTCTTTTAGCAACCCCAAATGCAAAGGTGTGTCTTAGGGAAAGCAAGATTCTTTTGATTGAGTTATATAAATGAGGGCATAAAATCTCCAAGACAAAATTATAATGGGCTTTGCCTTGAGTGCAATATCTTAATTTTGTGTTGTCAGAGGATTCCAGAAGTATCACACAAAGGAGAATAGTGGATATACAGAAATTGAGTGAACCTAAAACTAAAAAACAACTTAGAGCTATTTTTGGAACTACTGGTTTCTATAGATAGCGGATTCCTGGATATAGTGAGATCACTAAGTGTTTGACAGATCTGACCAGGAATATAGAACCAGAACCTTTGAAACTGAAGCCTGAATATCATTTAGCCTTAGATAATATTAAAGAAGCAATTTTATCTGTACCTGCATTAGGACTATGAGGAACCTTTTCAGCTGTTTGTTAATGAGACAAAAGGTGTAGCTTCTGGTGTACTTACACAGACTCTAGGACAAAGCTATTGTCCAATTGGATACTACAGTTGTCAATTAGATCCAATAGCTGTGGGTATAATACCCTATCTAAGGGGGGTAGCAGCAGCAGCTGTGTTAGTCCAGAAGTCAGCTGATCTGGTTTTGGGATGTCCTTTAATGGTTTATTGTTCACATCAAATAGAGGCACTAATAAGGAAATTTTGTACTCAAGCATATTCCGACCAATGAATATCTAAGTATGAAATTAATCTCTTAGGTAATGAATATCCAATTGAAGAGATATAGTATATTAAATCCAGCTACTCTTCTTCCTGTCTTAGGAGGTGATTGCCAAATTGCTTCATTTTTAAGTGCTTTACAGCAAAGACTAAGAGAATTATAGGATATGGGAGTGTTAATTCAATCTGGTCCATTGGATTATTCTCTTAAAAAACATTATTTTAGCTTTGTGCAAAGGGGGGAACTGTTATGAGGAAGAGTATAGATGACAGTTTGAAGAAATCTTGGACTTCATGAACATTCAATGGAATGAAGCCAGGGTTTGAAGAGAGAGTGTTTTTGGCCAAGCTGAAGGGAGGAGGTCTTGGTTGTGTGGTCCAGCTTTGCCAAGTATCCAAGGAGCTGACAGAGTGGGATTTCACTGAGAAGAAGAAACCTTCAATCAACTATTGTGGCCTAGGTAGAGGGGAAGGTCTTGGTTATTTGCTGGTGGACAGCAGATTAATCTACCTTATTCCCTAGAGAATTTGTAGATTAACTGGCTGTGTATAGGACTTGTTCCCAGTGTGACATCTGTGACATCTTGGAGCACGGTAGACCAGTGTAGTGAGAATCCCACCTTGGAAGCCCTCTCTTATTCTAGTTAGAGATTTAGTTTAGTTTAGACCTTAGTTTAATTAAGTCATTTGGGTTATTACATAGTGTAGCAAACCCTTCTCTTCCACTTCCCTTATTTATATCAATAAACCCAGTTTATTTGTACTTCCTAACTCCTAAGCCATATGGAACCCACATCTTGAAGGTACCTACATCACTGGTTTTCCCTGGCTGATAGATTGTCAGTTAACTGACCAACTGTCATTCACCAAACCTCACATCCCTATTTGTTTTCCCTGTGTTTACCTATCAGTCCTTCCCTTTGTGAGGTGTGGGAGTGTCCCCAGTTTGTCTGGAAGCCAGTTATGCTCCTATCCCCAGTATTTTCTTTTTCAGTTCTAAATTAAGAATAAAAATTTGTCCTCAATATTAAAGCACTATAGAAATGTGAGTTATTATTAGTAGTAGTAGGATCTACTTCTTCCTGTACTCAAAAGACATAAATTTATTTGAGCGAGTTAGCTAGATCACCAGTCCCTAGTACTATCTTCCATATACAGAAGGTACTTCATAAAACTTTGCTGTATTGACCATAATCAAGGAAAGAAATCTATCGCACATAAAAATGCCCCATAGTACTTTCCAAAATCAAACTCAAATGTTGTCAGCTTTGCCCCAATCCCTATTCTCCTTTATTACTGTCATGAATTCCAGAACTGATTATTTTTTACCTGCTTCTGAGTCCTGTGTCTTAATGCAATTCTTTTCCAACTGAATATGTACCATCTTTTTGATCCGTGTGTCTTAGCTATATCATGCTTTTCTTGAATCTGAGTTTTCTTTTTACCTTCTTTCTTAGGATCAATGCTATGTATTGGTTCCAAGGCAGAATGGTTAGGGCTAGGCAATGAAAGTTAAGCGACACAGCTAGGAAGTATCTGAGGCCAAATTTGAACCCAGGATCTCCTGTCTCCAAAGGCTGGCTTTCAACACACTGAGCCACCTAGGCCCCCTCTCTGAGCTATTTTCTCTGCATAATATCCAATAAAAACCTCCCTTCCTTAGGTTCCTTTCCACATGGCAGTTTCTTCCTGCACTCCATGCACCTGTCTACTAAAAGTTGGGGGCCAAAAAACAAATCCCACCAATTTACTCAGGGCTCTCTTCCTCCTTTACAGAAGGAGCCTACATGCTTCCTGAGTCCTCATGTAAACTGGCACTATCCAAGTCTGTCTGTGGCCCCAGAACACTGGAGCAGTTGAGAAGGAAGATAGCATTGGCCAAGATTCCACTTTTTTATGGCAGACCTCTTGGAAAACAAATCCTCTTGGCTTCTCTTCCAATCCAACTGCCATAGCCTCCTTCGTCCGGCCACCTAGTTTGGCCTGGGTCCATGGGGCAGCTGAATCAGGGTGGCAATTGACTGCAAGGAGATTCCAAAAGAAAGATCTTCATGCTCCAATGCCTGGGCCTCTCACAAAGCCTGACGTAAGTTGTTTCTGAATTTCCAGTGTTCAGAAAAAGAAAACACCTGGCCTTTTGTCTGCCTAAGCTGTTTACTTAGGCCTTGGACAGAGCTCCCCACCTTTCCTACAAAGAAGGGAAGAATCCTCGCCAATTGGCATTTCCTGTTTTAATTTGTCAGGGATGGATTTGTCTCCTCTTTTAACTCTCTATGAACATGGAGAAACTTTCATGGAGCACCCAAAAATAGTTGAGTTTGGCTTGCTTTTGGTTAGAATTTTCTTTCCTCTTTTTTTTAAGGTGCTGAAAGAAGAAAAAAATATAGAACAACTCGATATTTATGTCTTCTATGACCCTATAAATTTGGATCATGGTAAAATTATGGACCAAGTGTGTGTTGGCTACCATGCTGTGACTCCTTCTACACATCATGTGAGCTCTGTTGTCATGATGAATTGCGGGGAGGGAACAACACTGATGAAGAAGCTACACTTCCACTTACACATAATTTTTTCATGGGTTCATTCTAGCCACAGGATCTTGCTTCGGGTAAGACAAAGGGTTTTCCAAAGCAAGGAACCAGAGTGAAGCAATGAGAAGAGCAATACCTCAAGTTGGAAGATGGGGGTTCAAATTCTGATCCTGATGTTTATAACCAATATGACCTTGGCAAGTCCCTAAGCCTCAGTTTCCCATATGTAAAATGAAGGGGTTGGACTATATGATCTCTGTGGTTTCATTCATTCCTAGGATATACTGATCTTACAAAGAAGAGGGCTGCTGGGAAAAAAGAACAAGAAGCTTAGATACTGTCGCTCTCAAGAGTCTGCCCATCTAGAGGAAGCTAGATGGCTCTGTCAGTGAATTGAGAGCCAGAACCACAGACAGGAGCTCCGAGTTCAAATCTGATCTCAGACATTTCTTAACTATATGACTCTAGACAAGTCACTTAACCCCTATTTTTCTATCCCTTAACACTCTTCTGCCTTGAAGCCTATATGGTATTGATTGTGTGAAAGGGAATTTTTAACTCCCTTTGTTTATTTTAACTTAATCAATCAAGAACTTGGAGTGCCCCTCCTTTCACACTTAGTCACTCAGACACTTGAAGATCCTTTTACAAGAAAAGGATCTTTACTGCCCCCTCAGCAGTGCCAGGCAAATTAAGAAACTATGATTGGTTCCTGAGATGTGATAGACCAACCCACAGTGAAAGGAAGTAGAAACCAGAGAGACAGGAAGTGTCATGGGAAAAGGACTTATAAAAGGTGATACCGAAGAGCTGAGATTCATCCTGCATTGGGGACTTCAGTATTGGAAATTCTGCATTGGATTTTCTGCATTGGGGATTTTGGCATTGGAGATTCTTTCTGAAAGAGGGATTCTGCATTGGTGGCTCAAGGAGCTTGACTTCAGTGACTCACTTGGGTTGAGAAGACCCTGGCCAGAGACACTGACTTTTTGGCTCTTCTCCTGTCTTCAGTGGGACATTCTCTTCAGTGAGACTTGCTTCAGCAGCATCGGACTCTCTTCTGGTTGGTGATACACTTGGCTGGAGACACTTTCATGGGCTGGTGAGATTTACATTCAGATTCACACTCACAGTCTGGAGGCACTAGGATCTAGACTTAGGGTATTTAGCTAGGCATTATTTTCTACCTCCTTCCTACATTTCCCTCTCTTTACTATCCCTTCTTTGCTGTAATAAAGCTACTAAACCTACTAACAGATTCATAGTTTAATTTTTTCATTATTATAAATGGCAACTACAAATTTTTATAACTCTTAATTTGACCAAAACCAATTGTAACTCTTACAATTATAAGACAGAAAGTAAGGGCTTAAAAAGAAAAAACCCACTTCTTTCAACCCTGGTTCTCTTCCAGATATACTTTAAATAGTGGAGCTCTCCTCCTGTCAGCTCACAATTGAAAGGGACTTCAGGGGGCATCCTGTCCAGAAGCCTTCATTTTACAGCTAAGGAAACAGAGGCCCAAAGAAATAAAGTAACCTGTCCAAGGTCACACCAGATATAAAGGGCAGTTATATTTTGAATCCAAGTCCTCTAACTCAAAATCTAAAGCATTTTCCCCTGAATAGTACTCTCTTCCCTAAATCCAACTGAACAGGTATTCAGTGCCTACTTACTAGCTCTACCACTTATAACTGTGCCTTCTTGGGTAAGTCATCTCTGGACTTTCATTTCCTCACCTGTTAAATGAAGGATTTGGACCAAGGGACTCTTGTCCAAAGTCTCTATCAGCTCCAAATCTAAGTTCTGATCCTATTTTTTCATAAATCAAGTGACTCACTGGCAAGCGATCCCAGTTCAACCACCCATTGCACAGTGAACAGAGTATTTGACCTGAAGTCAGGAAGACCTAGGTTCAAATCCCATCTCATACATTTCCTAGCTATGTGATCTAGAGCAAGTCATTACCTCATCTCTGGATCTCAGTTTCCTCTGCTATAAAATAAAGGGATTTGAGTCAATGGATTCTAAGATACCTTCCAGCTCCAAATCTAAGATCCTGTGGTCTTAAGATCCAAGTTAATAGTAATTAACTATTTTAACTAGACTCCAGTCTAATTATCACTTTAGTTCTACGTTGTATAAATCCTGCAACCCTAGGAACCCCAAACTATAGTGCTAGCTCCTCCAGACATGAAGAGCTGAGACTTTACTATGATCCTCTATGCTGTTCTTCAGCAATACTGAATACTTGTCTTTGTTTCACTAGTCAAGAGAAAATGTCTGAGGATGAGGGGATTCTGTCATTCTGGACTACTGAGACTGAGATCAAGGGTTATCGAACTGGATGGATGAATGAATGGATGGAAAGTAACTTTAGAGGGGTCGCCATGTCCCCTGCACTGGACCTATAATAGCATCAGTAGAAGGCATTCCTTCTACCAAACAGGTTGGCATCTTCTCTGCAACTTAGAGTCCTACAAAAATGCCTGGGACAATGAGAGGTTAAATGATTTTCCCAGAGTCACACAGACAGTATGTATTAGAAGCGTGACTTGAACCCAGGTCTTTGTGGTTCCACAGTCAACTCTCCATCCATTATTCTACCTTTCCATGCACATCATAAACAAGTAATGTGTTAAATTTAATTAAATTCCTTTCAGATACCAAATATTTGCCACTAGAAAGGAGGCGGCCAACAAAGCTAAGGGGGGAGGGGTGGCATTTGCCAAACATACATGGGACCAATGCCAAGTTTTCCAGCTAGTGAAAATTTTGTGGGATCTAAGATTTTTTTTTCAACTTCTCTCACATTAAGCTCAGCTGGTGTTCCTCTGCCTAGTCTCCATGTAAGCTCTCTGGTTTCTCCCTACAAGTTCCTTTGCTCTTGCAAGCCTGCCAAAGAAATTGTGCTCAGGACATCTGGAGCAGTAATCCTAGTGTGAAAATTACCTTGTTCTTTTGGCTTCCCACACTTAAAGGGCTTTCATTTTGGTGGTTCACGGTGACCTGCACGATTACAGGCTCATTCTTCAGCCTAAATCCTCCTGGGAACATGGACTGCAAAGCAAGGGCTCTCCTTTGGAAGTAAATTTTAAAGGATGGTCCAAAAACATGTTTGCCAGATTAAGAGTCTCTAAAAAATGGGGCTCTGCTCATCCTGATTTTAATAGTGAGGGACCTCAGTAATGTGGACTGCTCTGCTCTACATGCTGTTCTCAGAGATGGCATAAAAGGGAGAACAAGTAAACATGAGCATTTAGTAAGTGTCTGGTGTGTGCCAAGCATTGAGATGGGCACTAGGAGAAAACAAAGGTGAAAAACATCCTTTGATCTCAAGGAATATTCATGCTAGTGGGATGCAAGGTCAACACTCTCCAGGCTTCTACAGGAAGCTTTTCCCAGGACCCCCATTCCCACTGCTGCTGCCTTCCCTCAGGAATTACTTCTGTGTACATACTCTTTGCAGGTTGCCTCCACAGTTAGAATGTGAACTTCTTGAGAGCAGTTTTTTGCCTCTCTTTGTCTCTTCACCACTTAGATACCTGGCACATTACTGTTGTTCAGACATTTCATTCTTGTCATTTAAGTCTCTTATGACTTCATTTGGGATTTTCTTGACAAAGATGCTGGCGTGTTTCATCAATTCCTTCTCTAGTTCATTTGACAGACAAGGAAACTGAAGTAAACTGAATTAAATGACTTGCCCAGGGTCACACAGCTAGAAAGTATCTGAGGTTTGGCTTGAACTCAAGTCTTCCTGACTCCCCTGTACCAATCTGGCCCATAGTAAATGCTTTGAAAATGTTTATGGAATGGAATAGCTAGGTGGCCCTGTGAATAGAGTGCCAGGCCTGAGATATGAAGTCCTAGATTCAAATTTGGCCTCAGATACTTTCTAGTGTAAGAAAATATTTGGTAGCCATGTTGAGTCAAGATGATGGACAGTTACCTGCTTAGAATGTAGAATGGACCAAGCTTGGCATGAGCCTGGCATGAGCCAAAAGCTGTTAGGCTCATGTATAAAAGGAAGGGATTTGAACTCATCTGGGTCTCAGTTGTAAGATATATTTTGGGTGAAGGGTGGATTGGATAGGCTTAGCTTATTTATCAGCCAGCAACCAGCTTCAACTGTGTTTCATCAATCCCTGTTTTCTGAATTATAATTACCAAGAAGACCATTAAAATATCTATCATTCAGCAGGATAACCTTGACTCTGTGCTGTGGCCTGTCCAGCTTCAGCCAGGCTGTGAACAATCAAGAACTTTGACCAGCAATATATAAGTGAAGATTTATCAATAATATAGTCATCTAGAGATATTTAGGGATTTCCAATTCCCACTCTCCCAGCCATTACCCAGCTCCTTTCCCTAGAACCATTAGATTATTACATCATCTTTAAGAATACGACCTGCCTGAGAGTCTTCAAAGATCTAGTGGGCTTTTAGCTGATTATATCCAGTGTCAACTTAAGGAAAGAGTTTATTTATATTACTTCAACTTGGTGATCGAATTCACAGAACAAAGTCATTATCAAATTCACAGGGCTTCTGTTGGGCAGAGTTAGCTGAATTCCTCTATCAGCTGATTCTAGCTTGGCTGTTAGCCCTGGGATACTGTGGTCATCTTGGGTTTGGAATAAGCAGATTCTTCATATTCTTTTTTTTAACATCAGCTGCTTGGGGGGGGGTTGACCTTTGGGTTCACTACCACATCTTGGTGTCCCATTTAGGATTCAACACCCTAAATTAATCCAGACCCAAGAATAACCATAACACTAGCAAGTCACTTCATTCCCATTGCCTCGCCCTTACCACTATTCTGTCTTGGAACCAATACACAGTATTAATTCTAAGACAGAAGGTAAGGTTTAAATATTTGTAAAATGACTGACATTTACATGATAACTTGAGTGCAGAGGAAGCACCAAGAACCAAAGGGATCAGGAAAGACTTCCCATAGGAAAACCACATCAGTTACCAAAAACATGGAGTATCCAAAGTGACAGATATAATACTGAAGCTGTCTTTGCAAGTTCTTTTGATTTAAATATAAAAACCCTTTGAGAATAGTTGGCCAAGTGAAATAAGGTCTCCTTTATGACTGGACAACATCAGCATGTTATAGGAATACTGGTTTATCTCAGGATCATGAAAGAAAACCAGAGAGGAGATTAGATCATCTCTAAGGTTTCTTCCAACTCTAACAGCCCTAAAGTTCTCCTCTCCCCCATCAAATTACTAGGAAAAACACGGGGCTATTCCATGCAGAACCCTAACCACCCAAACAGTAAAAGGGATCAAAAAGTACAAATTGTCATATATGGAAGGAGTAGAAGCTGAGCTCCTGTTATAACTGTGTAAACCTGGAAAATGATAATAACAACCAACGGCATATTGGTTCTTTGCATATATCACCTCAATTGTACCCATGGTATAGCATCCAGGGGACCAGAGTTCTTATCAGGGAGTCTTGCGTTCAAATACTGCTCTGATGTTGTTGGGTAAATCACCTAACCCTGTTTGCCTCAGTTTCCTTATTTGTTAAATGAAGTAAGTTAAATATGATGGAATTAAGGTCTCGTTTAGATCTAAATTTATGAGGAAATTACTACATATTTTATAAGGGAAGAAAATGAAACTTACCAGAATTAATCAATGTGTTCATAGTCACATGCCTAAATATTTCCAGAGGCAGGATTTGAACTTGGCTGCCTCCTGACTCTGGGTCCAATGTTCTTTCCATTCCACCCACTTGACCATTCATTTTCCCAGGCATGAGTTTCTTCATCCAAAGGGGACCATGTGATTCATTCCCTTGCCTAATTGACAGGATCCTTATCAGAATCAATTAGAAGTTTCACATATCTCTGGACAAGATGTACCATGTGGCAGGATGTGGCAAATCCAAGGCTACCATTCTGCTGGGCTCTTGGAAACCTTAATCAGTTAGAAGTCTCCAATGCCAGAACCTACTTTATCTCTGAAATAGGAAAGTTGTTCCAAAGCCTTATTGGCAACAGTTAATAAAGACGAAATTAAGCCTAGCGCACTCATCTTGTTGGTAAATTAATATTACTTCAAGTATAGGTGGTCAAATGGATGTGCTACCAGCATTTGCCTTCAAGCCACTCTTCTGATTTACTGTAGGAACTCTAGCATGTCTAGGACTCTATAGCCTCCAAGGCCCCCTTCTCTCTCTGATATTCTTCAATTCCATGTCTTAGCATCACGAACCCATTTAAGATGGTTCATACACAAAGAAGGAACTGTTATAATCTGATTGCCAGTCAAAACATGCCATCCTTCAATTTATTTCCTTCAGGATATTTTTTATTGTATGTGTCATGTATCTTCAGTCAGAACATGGGAGATATTGAAATATGTATAGTATGAAAGCATTAGTATCACCTAGACCTGATTATTGACCACCTTGGGGAGCAGGGAACAGAAGGAGAGAATCCGAATGGCAAAATGTCAGAAAACAATTGTCAAAAATTATTTCTGCATGAAATCGAAAAAATAAATTTAATTTAAAAAGAATTTTTAAAAGGGGTTCATACACGCGCCCTTGATATTTTTATTCTCAAATCTCAGGATCCAATTTTACTCATCACAAGCTAATGCAGTTATATGACAAAGAGAACAGAGTGCTGGTCCTGGAATCCAGAAAACCTGAGTATGAATGCTGCCTCGGACATTTAATAACTGTGACCGAGCAAGTCATTTAACTTTCCTGCCTTGGATTCCTCAACTGTCAAAGGTGGGGATTAGAATCCAAAACCTCTCTCAGGTTCTAAATCTGTGACTCTTCAAAATCTCTTATGGTCACAGAACAAGTTAACAAGAATTTATGTCTCTTAATATAACTTAACAAAACTTTGTCTCAACAAAGCTTCAAATGTCTGTTTTCATACCTCAAGGCAAGAGGTATGAAATACAGGGGCTGGTCAAAGAAAGTGATAATAAGAGGGGAGAGGGAGAGAAACAGGGATGGAGGAGAGAGGGGGAAGGGAGAGAGAGGACAGAGAGGGAGAGGGGGAAGAGAGAGGGAGGAGAAAGGGGCAGAGAGAGGGAAAGAGAGAGGGGAGAAAAGAAGGAGAGAGAGGGAGAGGAAGGAAGAGAGGGAGAGAGGGGAGAGAGAGGAAGAGGAGAAAGGAGTGAGAGGGGGAGAGAAAGGAAGAGAGGGAGAGAGGGGAGAGAGAGGAAGAGGAG
>NC_058130.1:31253339-31300879 GCF_016433145.1 Gracilinanus agilis | reverse complement strand
GGGAGAGAGTGGGGGGAGAGAGAGAGAGAGATCATATTTCCCAGGGTCCATTTGTGTTCCACAGTATAAGAACTGGGACCTTATGATACAGAACACATTTTCCCAAAGTAGCCAAAGATACAATGGTGAATGTGGATTGTCTCCACATTTCTTCATTTTCTTGTTACACATCTTTGAGATCTGGCTTGTTCTACCTCTCAAATTTTATTACAGCCTGGATGCTCCACTCCCATTCAAGCACACTGTAGGTTGCCCCCTGCACATTCTAGGAGCTCTGGATTTCATTAGATAAGCTTTTTCTCCATCCTTTTTTTCACACCCATTACAGAGCTTGGGGAATCTAGTGATATGTTTTCCTTACTTTCCCCCTTTCCTTTTATTCCCCATTGGTAAATGGTGGAAGCAGATGTAGTGTTTGCTTTGAAGACCTTAGTGGATGAGTATGATGAATCGATGATGAATTGGAGCAAATGAAACACAGAATGGGCCAGAGGGGCTGAGAAGATGGATAGATGACTTAGAGCTGCTTTGCATCTTCCCTTTTCTGAATTCATTTGAAAAGTCAGTGCTCCTTTTAATCTAGTTCCAATTTCAGCGGTGTCTCTGCATAAGGTTTGGAGAAAGGGAGGAATCTTCAGATATAAACAGGGAGTTCCATTCCTCAGTCAGTCTCTAAGGAAGCATTGTCATTTCGGGGAGTTCAAACAGCTTGGAAACCACTTCAAGGCCCCCGCAAAGACAACTGGGCAGTTTTGGAGAGGAAGACAGTTGGCATCCCAAGTGACAAAACTTAAAACTGTAAATCTTCAGTGCCTGGGATGGCCAGGGTTGCAAAACACAGCTGTTGCTGCCTAGTCGCTACGTTCTGGCTCAGCATTAAAATGTATTTTCAAACCGATCATCGTGGACTGTTTGGTTCCTGGGTAAAGAGAAGTATTAGCAGGTTGGTATCTGGTCTTTGTTTGTTTTGAACTCCAGATCAGTTTATTTAATTGCCCCTCTTGTGTTCTTTGGCCACAAGAAGGGAAAATGAAAGATGAGTTAAAAAGAAACCACTAGTCCAGATCAGAACAAAGAAAGGCAAGGCCTCTTTTGATATAACAACAGACTCAGAATCATGGCATTTTAGGTTGAGATGGTAACTCAGAGACCATGTAGACCAAACTCTTTCCCCAAAAGGGTAAATGACAAGGAATTGTCCAGCTATTGCTCAAGAATCTTTAGAAAGAGTGCTATATCCAAAACCAGGAAGACCTAAGTTCAAATCCAGCCTCAGGCATATTAACCACTTGACTCTGAGCAAGTCATATTTTTTAAGAATGATTATTCTCCCTAACAGTTCTGGATTGTTATTCTCATTGGTCAAGCATTTTTTCAGTTATGTCCAATTCTTCATGATCCCTTTTGGAGGTTTTCTAAACAAAGATACTGGAGTTGTTTGCCATTTCCTTCTCTGGCTCATTTTACAGATGAGGAAATTGAGCCAAAATGGGTTAAGTGACTTTCACAAAACTAGTAATTGTCTCAGGCCAGATTTGAACTCAGTTTTCTTGTCTATAATATGGGAATGAAAATTGCATCTACCTTCTAGGGCTATTCTACAGATCAAATAAGATACTTTCAAAATGCTTTGCAAACCTTAAAACACTATATAAATACCAACTATAATTTTTAGCAAAGGAGAATTCAGTCTTTCAAGATAGTCTATCCCATTTCGAGATAGTTCTGTTTGTTACACTCTTTCTCCAGATATCTCAATTTGCCTAGATTTGTTTGTAGGCATCTTCTACCTATGTACCACGCAAATTCTGCTTTCCAAGGCTAACCCAAACAAATCTAATCTCTCTTAGACATGACAGCCTTTGACATAATCAAAGACAGTTCCTGTGTTTCCCCAAAGTCTCTTCATTTACTTTTTTTAATTTAAATTTATTCTCTTTTTTAAAATTACATTAAAATATCCAGTTTAAAAAATGAAGGGCCCAATTAATTTCCTCCCTCCTTCCCCTTTCCCCATTACAGAAGGTATCATTTGACAAAAAAGATATATGTATATATAAAACTAAGTCTTATTTATTTCTATTTATCAATATTTTCTCTGGAGATGACCATATACAAGTTATTCTTCAAACAATATTTCTGTTGTCCTCTATAATGTCCCTTGGTTCTGCTTATTTAACTCTTCATAATTTCATATAGGTCTTGCCATGGGTTTCCAAAACTAATCTGCCCCTCATTTCTTAGGGCAAAGTAGTATTCCATCACAATCATATGCTACAACTTGTTTAGCCATTGCCCGATTGATGCCTTTTCACAGACAATTTAATGATATAGAGAGAAATCCTAAAGATTAAACTAAAAAATTAGTCAAAACTATCAATAACTTTGTATTTGGGAATCTATCTGCCAAAACAAACTCAGGAATTATATGTACCCAACTACAAAACACTTTTCACACAAATAAAACTAGATCTAGATCTAAATAACTGGGAAAACATGAATTGTTCAAGGGTAGGATGAGCTAATCTAATAAAAATGACAATCCTACCTAAACTAATTTACTTATTCAGTGACATACCTATCATGCTACCAAAAATGCTTTCATAGAATTATAAAAAATTTTAACTAAATTCATTTGGAAGAACAAAAGATCAAGAATATCAAGGAAACTAATGAAAAAAAATGTGAAGGATGGAGGCCTGGCAATACCAAATCTTTTTTTTTTTTAAACCCTTAACTTCTGTGTATTGGCTCCTTGGTGGAAGAGTGATAAGGGTGGGCCATGGGGGTCAAGTGACTTGCCCAGGGTCACACAGCCAGGAAATGTCTGAGGCTGGATTTGAACCTAGGACCTCCCGTTTCTAGGCCTGACACTCAGTCCACCAAGCTACCCAGCTGCCCCCAGCAGTACCAAATCTTAAACTGTATTATAAAGCAGCAGTCATCAAAACAATATGGTACTGGCTAAGAGATAGAAGGGTGGATCAATGGAATAGATTTGGGGGTAAACTATCTCAGCAAGATGGTGTTCAATAAACCCAAAGATCCCAGCTTTTGGGACAAGAACCCACTATTTGACAAAAACTGCTGGGAAAATTAGGAAATAGTATAGGATAGATTAGGCTTAGATCAACATCTCACACACTATACCAAGATAAATTCAGAATGGGTGAATAACAAATAAAAAGAGGGAAATTACAGTAAATTATGCGAACATAGAATAATATACCTGTCAGATCTATGAGAAAGGAAAGAATTTAAGACCAAGCCAAAAAAGAAGAGAACATTACAAAATGTAAAATGAATAATTTTGATTACATTAAATTAAAAAGGTTTTGTACAAACAAAACTAATGCAACCAAAATTAGAAGAGAAGCAACAAACTGGGGGGGTGGTGAATTTTATAACAAAAAACTCTAGGGGCAGCTGGGTAGCTCAGTGGATTGAGATTCAGGCCTAGAGACGGGAGGTCCTGGGTTCAGATCCGGCCTCAGACGCTTCCCAGCTGTGTGACCCTGGGCAAGTCACTTGACCCCCATTGCCTACCCTTACCACTCTTCCACCTATAAGTCAATACACAGAGGTTAAGGGTTTAAAATTTTAAAAAAAAACTCTGACTACGGTCTAATTTCTCAAATTTATAAGGAACTACATATACAAGAAATCAAGCCATTGCCCAATTGACAAACGGTTAGGGGACATGAATAGGCAGTTTTCAGATCAAGGAATCAAAACTCTCAATAAGCACATGAAAAAAAGTATTCTAAATCCCTCCTGATTAGAGAAATGCAAATCAAAACAACCCTGATATACCACCTCACACCTAGCAGATTGATCAATATGACAGTAAAGGAAAATAATAAATGTTGGAGGGGACGTGGCAAAATTAGGACACTGATACACTGCTGGTGGTGCTGTAAAAGGGTCCAACCATTCTGGAAGGCAATTTGGAACCATGCACAAAGAGCTTTAAAAGAATGCTTGTCCTTTGACTCAGTCATAACACTCTTGGGTTTGTATCCCAAAGACATAATAATGAAAAATGTACAAAAATATCCCTAGCTGTGCTCTTTGTGGTGGCAGAAAATTGGAAAATGAGAGGGTGTCCCTCAATTAGGAAATGACTGAACAAATTGTAGTGTCTGATGGTGATGGAATACTATTGTGCTGTAAGGAATGATAGAACTAGAGGATTTCTATATGAACTGGAAGAACTTCCAGGAACTGATGCAGAGTGAAATAAGTAGAACTAAGAGAACATAATATACACAGAAAGTGAAATATTGTGGAACAATCCAATGTAATGGACTTTGCTACTACAAGACAATCCCAAGGGACTTATGAGAAAGAATGTTGTACATAAGGAGAGAAAGAATTGTGGGAGTAGAAACACAGAAGAAAAACAAATGACTTATCTTTTGTTTATATGGATATATGATTAGAGGTTTGGGTTTTTTTTAATTGCTCTATTACAAAAATGAATAATACAGAAATAGATATAAGTGATAACATTGGTATAACCCAGTGGAAGAGCTAATTGGATCCAGGATTGGGAAGGGAAGAGGGGAGGGAAAAAAATGAAATATGTAAACATGGGAAAATATTTTCAAAATAAATAAATACTAGGACTCTCCCCTTCTCTCTCTCTCTCTCTCTCTCTCTCTCTCTCTCTCTCTCTCTCTCTCTCTCTGTCTGTCTGTCTCTCTCTCTCTCTCTCTCTCTCTCTCTGTCTGTCTGTCTGTCTCTCTCTCTCTCTCTTTCTCTCTCTCTCTCTTTAGTATGAGACTCATTGGTCCATCTCTCATTCAGAACATCTGCCCTATAAACCTCACAACTCTTGAGCCAAACCCCCAAAACTTCTGCTCTTTTCCATTGCTCAGACAATGTTGATGCTTTGGTGTCAGCATCTGGTTACAGATCAGTGGTCTGAGCTCTCATGAATATTACTCATCATCAACAGAGTTTGACAACAAGTCTGGCTTTCCATAGCACTGGCCAGTCTCTTCGGCACTACTCTTAGCTAGGTTTCTGGTTTTGGAGGTCATCGTTGAAGATCCACCTTCCAACAATACAGGGCATATGATGAGCTCATGACTGGGGTGTCCACTGGAAGTACTAGCAATGTGGGGCTGACTTTCTTTTCCTTTCCTGCCATATCATGCAGGACTCATGACAAGCTGCATTTCTCTCCTACCTAGAAAATCTTTACATAGATTTGTTTTTTTCACTTTACCATGAGAAGATAAATACCTAATCATTTTTCAAATGTCACCGTAAAATCACTCTGGCAAAACCCGCCCCTACAGTGTAGGGGAGAACAGAGGTGATTAATTGGATAAAATCCAAGACTTTTATGCCTCAATTTCTACTCTCTCTGGTTAATTACCTCACTTAAGTTAAGCTGACCCATATCTAATACACATGACTATGTTGACTGATCCAAGCAGTCAGTTCATTCAAAGTGGCTGAACTCTCTTGGATGTGTCAGCCTGACACTGAACCATTCCCATGAAAAAAGGAGACTTCAGCCATACATCAGGGAGGAGAACCTTGGAGCCCAAGGGCCAAAGCTGGCACTCAGCTTAATATCAACCAGGATCACAAAACAGATTTTAAAAGAGGAGTCAGTTATGTCCACAGTTGCAAAAATGCAACTTAAGTCTTTAAGAGAAAATATCTTAAAGGTAATAGGATCATAGATTTAAAGCTAGACTGGAATATAAAGGTCATTTAGTCCAGCCCCCTCATTTTATGGATAAAGAAAATGAGGCCAGAGGGGGTAAATAATTTACCCAAAGTCATACAATTAGTATGTGCTATATTGGTGTTTTCTCAGAAAAGCAGATTTTTTTCTCTATAAAATTAGATAGGAAGTGTCACACTTTCTGAATTAGCTAGGTGGTTCAACGATTAGAACACTGGGCCTGGAGTCAAGAAAGCCTCACCTCAAATATGGCCTCAGACTCTTGCTAGCTGCATAGCCTTGGGCAAGTCACTTAACCACTGTTTGCCTTAATTCGCTGGAGAAGAAAATGACAAATCATTCCAGTATTTTTGCCAAGAAAATTCCATTTGGGGTCACAAAGAGTTGGATGCAACTAATCAGATGAACAACAGATCTCACTTTCTAAGGCAGGAAGTTAATATTTTTCTCTAAAGAAAAGAAGAAAATAAAATTTCTCAAGAACATCTGGATTTCCAATCTTCAGGTGAAGAAGTTGTAATTCCTGAAATGAAATCTAGCAAAGTCTATTCACTTGTTAAATGGGAAAGGGAAGGAAGGGATCACAGAATCACAGAATTTCTGAGCTGTTGGAATTCTCTTTACAACATACTTAATGAATGTCTATCCAGGCTGTCCCCCTCAAAAATTAAAAATAAAAAGGCAATAGCAATTGACCAGCTCCATCTTTGTTTCTTCCTTATTCCTCTACCTTGTCCATCTCATACTTCCTGTGAATATGTCATGGTGTCAGGACCAGAACCAGGGGAGGGAAGTAGACATGGCCAAAAGTAGAGGACATTAGATGGCATCCCAGGCATGGGGGGAGTAGATATAACTAAGTGATTGAGTCCAGAAAAGTAGGATGAAGAGAGAAAGTGTTGGACTATCAATATTAATACCATCCTGCAGAGGTCGTTATAGTGGAGAGATGGCTGGGTCTAGAGTCAAGAAGACCCGAGTTCAAATTTAACTGCAGATATGTACTCCTTTAATCACCTAACTTCTGCCTCAGTTTCCTCAACTGTAAAATGGGGACCATAATAGCACCCAAATGAAATAATAGATGTAAAGTACTCAGCACAATGCCTAGTACATAGTAGGTACTTAATAATGTCCCCCCACCCCTTCCCTTTTTTGACCAATGGTTCTCTACCATCCTCTGGGGAAATCAGAATCTTTCCACAGACCACTTGGGCATCAACCTTCTCAGCCTTGTTTTCCTTCTCAAACTGCTTTTCTCTTCTCCATCCTAGAGGATTTAATTTCACTTTTCATTTTATTTAATAGGTTCATGTTACATCTTCGTAGCTTGGTGAGCAAAATGTTTTACATTCTTTTCTTTAAAAAAAAATCCCTCCTAAATTAACTTGTATTTTACTTTCATGGGCTTTATTTGATTCTACTACCCTGCCCTCCAGGTCAATGACTCTCAAGAAGCAAAACGTTTCTTCCCCGCAGGCCTCTATGATACCAAACACCTGGACAGTTTCTCTTTCGATCCAGATGTTTGGCATCATATCTGCATGAGATACAGCCTATCCGTCATGTCTACAACCTCAGATCATTTTTTATTCCCCAACTTCCCCATGTCTCAAAATTAAATATGAAAATACATACAGGAAAGATGTGATTTACTAGGAAGAAACCTGGAGTTTCTATTCGGGGTTTCTGAATAGCCTCATCTTATTAGAATCAGAATTCTATTTGAGGCTAAGGACTAAATGAAAAAAACAGCCACTTTGGGAACTAGAGTTAATAAAGCTCTGAATCTGGGTTAGTTCAGCACAGCAGAACAACTCCAAAAGCATGGAATGGTTTAATTTTTGACTTATGATAGTTTCCATTCATAGAGCTCTTTAAAGTTTGCTAAGCACTTTCCATGTGTTATCTCATTGGAGCTCTGCTACATGAGATGGGCACCACAGATATCTCGTGTTTGGGTCCCAGTGGGTAGGGGGAATTCTTCTTCCATGACAGATTGACAATTTTTCTACACCGTGTAGTCTTAAAGAGGATAAGTGACTTGTCCACAGACACAAATAGCTAATATTTACATAGCATCTAGCATGTGCCAGGTGCTGTACAAAGCATTTTACAGTTATTTATCTCATTTGATCCTCACAAACTGTCCTGGTTTGGGGATCCCGGGCAAGGGGGGGGAGTCTGAGGAAAGAAACTTTTTGCATATTGAGAGTCATTGTCTTAAGTGTAAAAATCATAAAAGTCATTCTGACTTGAGTCTTTCATTTAGAATTAAGTGCTTAATTCCTGGCGACCCTACTCTCTGATAAATTTAGTCCAACCATAATTTTACCCTTTACATAAGGAGGAAGGATAGTAGGATCAAATAAAACCTTGTAAGTAAAATACAAATTAATTTAGATGGGACTTTTTTTTAAAAAATAATAAAACAGGCAGGTAAGTGTTATTATTAACTCCATTTACAAATGAGGAAACTGAGGCAAACAGAGGATAAGTGACTTGTCTAGGGTTGCATGGCTGGTCAGTGTCTGAGGCCAGATATGAACTGAATCAGGAAGACTTGAGTTCAAATCTGCCTTCAGATCCTTGATAGTTATGTGTCCCTTAACCTCTATATACCTTAATCCATCAGAGAAGAAAATGGCAAAAATTCCAGTATCTTTGCCAAGAGAATTCCATATAGGGTCACAAACAGTGGACACAAATGAATAACTAAACAGCAATGGCATTCTATCCACTGTACCACTTAGCCAAAATGTCCCAATTAAAATCTGCTTTCTATAGGAAGCCTCCCCTAACCCCTCTTAATTCTAGTGCCTCCCCTCTCTCATTTATTTCCTGTTTGTCCTGTATATCGCTTGCTTTGTGTGCCTGCTGTCTACCCAATAGCTTGGAAGCTCCTTGAGAGCATGAACTGTCTTTTACCGAGGGCTGCATCCCCAGCGCTTACTTTACTCTGGGACTGTCACAGACTAGACACTTCATAAGCGGTCACTGATTGATTGATGCTGCCCTTCAGGCTTTATTAATCCCCATTTGGGCTTAGAGATGCTTAAGTAATTTGTTCAGGGACGCAGCTAGTAAGTACCTAAAGACCCCACCAGGAAGATCCAGCCGCCATACTGCGCTTCCTCACCATGCGAACTTAGAAATTAGCATGCTTGTCCATTTGGATTAGCTGAAGGAGCTGCTTCTTGAAGGGACCATTTCTACATAATATCAACCCCTGGAAGATGGCAGATGGGCGTTCTGCCCTTTTATATATCCATGGCACTCCGTCTAGAAAATGTGGCTGGCTGAAAATAATAGTTAATGATGCTTGAAAGTCTATTTCCTGCTTCTGTTGGGGCTTTTTTCCAAGTCCCCCTCTCATATTCATGGAAAGATATGGTTGACTGATCAATAGTGTTCCAACATCTTGGGAAGGAGAACTCTGTTTTCAAGACTTTTAAGCAATGCCTAGGCTAGCAAAGCAAAGTGAAGATTTGTACCCAGAAGCTGTTTTCTCAATCAGTAAATCCTATGGAGTGATTATTACATGCTCGGTACCATGGTGGAATACCAAAGAAATATGTGACTGATGCCTTCTCATTGTTGACAGCTCCATGCCCAAGGGCCATCCCCCTTACTCAGGCAGTTAGCCTTGCTGTAGTTGTTCAGTCTTGTCATTCATTCCAGACTCTGTGATCCCATATGGAGTAGTTAGCCATTTTCCTTCTCCAGTTCATTTTACAGATGAGGAAACTGAGGCAGAGTTAAGGGGCTTGCTCAAGGTCTTGCCACTGGTAAGTGCCTTAGGTCAGATTTAAATTCAAAAAGATGAGTCTTCCTGGTTAGCCCCCTAGCTACCTAACTCCTGCTTGTTATAGGTTAGGGACCCAATTTCAAAAACTATCCCTTTAATAATAAGGAAATAGGTCTTGGTGAATGATACATGTAAAAAACCAGTGGAATTTCTTGTTGGCTACGGGAGTGGGGATGGAGAAAGGGAGGGAAAGAACATGAATCATGTAACCATGGAAAAATATTCTAAATTAATCAATTAAATAAATAAATTTTAAAAATTAAAATTAGAAAAAAATTTTTGAACTATCCTTCTCACCCCCACAAGTAGGCTTATCTAATTCCTATTTCTTAAATATTACAGCCCCAAATTTCTTTCTTTCTTTTTTTTTCAGGAGGCCTTTTAGTACCTGAATTCAAAACCAATCCCTACCATTTATCACCATGAGCAAAAACATTCTACTTCACCTATAAAAGAAAAAAGGTGACAGAACCAGAAAATCAAGCTACTCAACAACAGCAACATAAAAGAAAAGAAACAACGTGAAAATATTCAAAATTGAATGCTTCAAAATTATAACAACCAAACCTGGCCCCAGAAAAGAACCAAGAAATGGTGCTTCTCTGGGATCCTCTGCAGAATCATACATACAAAATCAGACTTTGGGGATATATCGAGCAGTTTTGTAGAATGCTTTTTCTTCCTCTTTTTAAAAATTCTTTATTGTCAGGGATGGCTCACTGGAAAAGTGAGGGGAAAAGATTCAGTGGGAAACATAAATGATTTAATTTTTTGATAATATTTTATCTTAAAGGACATTGAACAAGAAAAAATAATAATTCAGTGGCAAAGATCCAAGAAATGGTATAAAATCAGTGAAATTCCAATTACATTCAATTTTTTATTTAAAAATTAAAATTAATCATTAAAATATAATAATATTTTATTTTTTTTATCAATCTTGAAATATATTTTGATTGATAATACATGTATTACTAAATTCCTTGCCAGCTCCAGGAGAGGGCAGGGAAAGGAGGAAAGGGGGACAATTTGGACCATATAACTTTGGAAAACTTATGTGGAAATTTGTTATTACATGTCCTTGGTAAAATAAAATGTTTATAATTTTTAAAAAGAAAATAATAATATTTTTTTTATTTTTTACCCAATTACATGTAAAAATATTTTTTGACATTCATTCTTTCTAAGCTTTGAGTTCCAAATCCTCTCCTCCTTCTAACCCTTCCTCCATCACTTCCTCCCTCACTCCCTGAGATAGTAAGCAATCTGATATTAATTTCCCATATATAGTCATATAAAACATTTTTTCCAAAATATAGATGATTTTAAATAAAGCTATATTCATAGAATACATCTTTTGAAGAAAAGGTGAATTGGATTTGAGGGCGTCATGACTCTAAATCTCTGATCTTTTGATCCTTGAATCCAATCCTGACTCCCCAGTTCCCCAATGCCAGTCTTGTTAACCTTGAAGTTCAACTCCTGGTAACTGGGTTCTTTCCTTATACCCCGCTCCTCCTGTGAACTACTTTCTTGGCTTGTGCCTTGGTTCTCTCACTGGTCAGCTCTCCTGTGCCTGAATCTCAGGGTCTTCATGACTGGCCTCCCATCATGAACCCTTTGTGCCTCTACCAATTTCTAGCTATTCAGTGCTGCATTAATCCCCTGTCCTTGTTTTAAGAGACATCCACGATCGTAGACTCTTTTGGCACTTTGATTAATGGTATTCACCCCATGGCTGGTTTTTTCATCCTTCAATCAATTGCCAGGTATAAATGACAACCCCTAGACCTACATCTCAGTCTCCATTCAAACATTCCTGGCTAGAGTGAATTTGCCTTCATTAAACTCCAGTTATAATAGTCAATCAATTGATAAGTATTCATTAAGCACCTCCTATGTGTCTAGCACTGGGCTAAACACTGGGGATCTAAAAGATCCCCAAAACAAATGACAGTTCCTTTTCTCAGTCTAGTTTTCCTTGAGCTGTTCAGTAGTGAAGCAGTGGGTCATAGTCCAGAGAGTCCTAAGTTGGCAGTAAGAAAGACTCTTGCTTAAACCTCACTTCCAACATTTACCAGCTGTGTGACCTTAAGCAAATCACTTAACCTCCTGGGCCTCGGTTTCTCATATGTAAAATGAGAGGAAGGGGTGACAAACTTAAATTCTCAGTGCCTCAGGCAACTTCCTAGGATTTACCTACTACAACATAGAGAGGTCATTGAAAACCATAATAATGCCCTTTCCACTAGCTCTGGAATCAAAGGACCTGGGTTCAAATACTACTTCCATCCAATACTACCTGTATGACTCTGGGCAAGCTACTTAACTTCAAAAGAGATCATTTACCTCATTTGTAAAAATAAGACAAATGGACTAAGTAGTCTTTGAGAACACTTCCAACTCTTAAACTACAGGAATGACTTTATCTTAAATTATCTGGATAATTGCCTCAATTTCCCATGGCATTCAGTAATGGGAAAAAGAATGAGTTTCTTTCCAGTTAAAAGACCTACATTCAAGTTCTAGCCATCAAGTGATCTACTCAAATTATTATACTTTTCTGAGCCTCGGTTTTCCTTTCTATAGTCACAACGACCAAAAATCCTTATATTTCCTGCTATATGGGGTTGTTGTAAAATTCAGATGAGGTCAGTGTCTATGAACTGTCTATGATAAAATGATCCAGAACTGACTTAATGTCACTTCTTTATTATTATTATTATTATTCCTGTTATTCTCCTTGCCTATTTAAACTCAGCCTTGGGCAAAATGGTGGAACTAAATTGGAGAGCAAAAGGGCTTTGACCGATTCTACAAGATGCCAAAACAATTGTGTGAAAAATGAAAGATTCTGTCACCTGGTTGTTTCCTAATATCCAGGTGTTGGATGTTATGTGGACCAAATGTTGGAATGATTGATGGAATTTTCCCCCTTCATTTTTCACTCTTCACATAGACATAACTTGATTCCCTTGGCTTCTAAGACTCACCCACGTGTTGTATTTCCCTCACCCACCCAAACGGCTCTGGAGAATTCCGTGAGCAGCACTCTTGTGCAACATTTTTCCAGTCTTCATCCTTTCAGCCCCATTGCCTTGTCAGAAGCCTTAACAGTTTAAAAAAATCCAAAGACTCCACATCCACAGCTAAGCAAAACCCCTCCAGTTTATGCTGGAAACATTTTCATCATTTCCACTGAGGAGAAAATGGAGTTAATTTTAAAACAAAATATAAAGAAGTTATTCAGGAAAATTCAGGACTTATTAAACAATGGGATAAAGAATGAAGACTATTCCACTATACCCACACATGTACATACGTATATATGTTTCTACACATACATACATGTATAGATGATACTATTGCCACGAATGAAAATAATTCTATAGCAGGTAATGAATTTTCCCCCCAAAGTTGGGCACTCTGTAGTGTATAACCAAATAGAGGCATTCCAAGTCTTTAGAATCTTTCCTTTTTTTTAAGGGACCTGAGAGTCCAATGGGCCCAATCCCTTCAGTTTATAGATGAGGGAAACTGAGGTCCAGGGAAGTTACAGAACTCCCCTACAGTCATACAGATCTGAATTCATATCCTGTATCTCCAACGTTACCTCTATTACTCTTGTACCCTGTGTCATAATAACTAGAATCCTTTAGATGTATAATTGTAGAAAGCACTTTGCAGAGTACTCGACATACAGGGCATGCTAAGAAATGGGTTATTCCCATTCTTCTCCTATAGTGATCCCTAATGTTGAAAGTGCTCACCTGTGACTTCATCATTATAGATGTTGCTGACGTTTTATGAATAAGGCTGAGGCAGGGAGAATGTGGGTTACTTGCTTAATCACACAACTAGTATCAGAAGTGGGATTCAAACCCAGGTTTCACTTCACTTTAAATTCAATTCTCTTATAAAATAACAATAAATAGCATTTATATATTGCTTTAAAGTGTGTAAAGAATTTTACAAATGTCATCTTATTTGATCTTCACAACAGTAGTGTTATTATTGTCCCCAATTTGCAGATAAGGAAACTGAGGGAGATAGTGGTTAAATGACTTGCCTAGGGTCACACAGCTACTGAATGTCAAGCATTAGATTTTCACTTACATCTTTCTGACACCCAGTTCTCTCATCACTTAGCTGCCTCTTCTTAAGATAGGCATCTGAAAGAGAAAGAATATTGGCCCCAAACTCAGAAAAACTGGCTTCAGCTTTGACACTTACTACCTATGTGGCCTTAAACAGACTATTTAACCACTCCAGGCTTTCATTTGTTCTTCTTTAAAATAAGGAAGCTGGATAATTTTATCTCTAAAGTCCCTTCTAAGTCTAAATCTATGTCTGTAGAATACTAGACTTGGACTTGAATGGGTTTAAATTAAGTACTAATAGTTGTGACCCTGGACAAGTCACAGCTTCTCCCACCCTCAGTTTCCTCATCTGTAAAATAGAGATAAGGATAGCCCCTACTATGCATATATACATACGTATATATAATTGTGTTATTGTGAGATTAAGTAAAACAAAGCACAAAAAATCTGTTTGCAAGCCCTAAAGTCAAAATTATTTAGTTGTAATTAATCTTATTCCCCTTTCTCCAAATGCTGGGCCATCAAGACAAAATAGGTGCAATTTCTCTCTCTTCTTCCACACACCCACTATTTGGGCTGTACTTGAGATCCATTTTTCAATGGGCTTCACCTATGTAAAAATGTTGGGGTTTGTGTTTGTGTAGGTGCATGGAGTAAAAGTTAGTGGAGGGAGGGAGTAAGTGTACAATGTCATTTGTCTTGGGAATTCACATGGCCAACCTTGTCCCAGGCTTCCAATTCCATCCTCTGCGACCCTTCCTACAAATGTCTTTTCTTCCTCTTTGGACTTCACATTTGTACAGCCAACAACACTTACCTTCCCTGTTGTTGTTAGAATACCCACTTTTCCTATTCTCTCCCCAGTTCTCTCCCTATAGGATATAACTGGCTATTATAATTTAATATTATATTATTTAAAATGGAAATAAATCCTTCAGTTGTAAATGGCAAAGCACTCAAAGCCATTGCTTCTTGACAAAGGCAGATGATTCCATCTCACCATTTTACCCTTTTCCTTGAAAACCAAAAAGACATTTTGCCATTTAGGGGGAAAAAGTACTATTCTTTACCCTCAATAATATGTCTAATACATGTTCTTAGCCAGCCTTAGTGAGGCTCTCCTTTTGGTTCTTTGGGGAAATGAACTTCTGGAGGGTTGGTGGTAGTTGGAATAAACATTGCCAATATCCAGGGGACATGTGGATGGCTCAGCAGATTGAGAGTCAGGCCCAGAGATGGGAGGTCCTGAGTTCAAATCTGACCTCAGACACTTCCTAGCTGTGTGACCCTGGGCAAGTCACTTGACCCCCATTGCCTACCCTTACCACTCTTCTGCCTTGGAGCCAATACACAGTATTGACTTCAAGACGGAAGGTAAGGGTTTTAAAAAAAATTACACAATGTAAAATAAATAAAGGGCAAGTCACTTAGTCACCATTGCCTAGCCCTTACCACTCTTCTACCTTGGAACTAATACAGAGTATTGATTCTAAGATAGAAGGTAAGGGTTTAAAAAAAAAAACATTGGTAATATCTAACCAACCATGTCCCATCTGGGCCTTCCATAGGTCATAGAAGGGAGAGGTAAGAAGAAAAAGCAATGGATTCAGAATTGAGGTCCTGGGTTCAAGGATAGCTAGGTAACACAGAGAATAGAGCATCAGGTCTGAAGTCAAGGAGCCTCATCTTCATGAGTTCAAATCTAGCCTCAGACACTTAGTAGCTATATGACCCTGGGCAAGTCACTTACTCCTGTTTGCCTCAATTCCTCATCTATATAAGGATCCAGAGAAAGAAATGGCAAACCACTCCAAGATCTTTACCAAGAAAATCTCAAATAAGGCCATGAAGAATCAGACAATTGAAAGGACTGAACAACAACAGCAATGGCAACCTGTTTTCAAATCTCAGCTCTGCTACATTCTACCTTTGAGACCCTGAGCAAACTATTTCCTCTCCCTTAGTTTCCCAGACTGGGAAATCAAGAGATTAGACCAGATGACTTCTGAGGTCCCTTTCAGATCAAAATCTATGACCCTCAATCATTATAAAAAACCTTCTGTGTCTAAAACATTGCTGTGACAGTAAATGAGCCCCATGGCATTCCAGACTGAAGACCAAACACAGTTGTTGTAATTGTTCAGCAGATCCACAGAAAGAATTCACGCCTTCCCCAAGCCAAATAGCAGAAACAGCTAACATTCTTTAGGCAACATGTTTATTTTTTTCTCATACCCCCCCATAAAAAATACATCATTCATTCTATAGTGAAAACATTTCAAAACTTAAAACATAGCACGGTAAGGAAGAAAGAGGTAAAAGCTTTTTAAAGATGAAAAAACCAGCTGTTTAGGGGTAAGATAGATTCCACATAGGGGAAAACCAAAAGGAGAAAGTAGAAATACATTCAGAAAAAAGACATCTGAGATACATCTCCTCTCAGGGACATCTGACGGCAACAATCCATTAGGTCTTCCTTCTTGTGACAACATACTGAGCTTTTTTTTTCCCCAAACCCAGATTATCAAATGAGTTGATCTTAAAAAACAACTATTCCAGTTAAGAGACAACTGCCAGAAAACTCATCTCTTATGCACCTATACCCCACAATTCCAGGTGCTTTTGTTTGGGTAAAAGAAGGTATATACAACAAAGCTTATCAAAGACTCTGAGACAATTGGCTTTGGAAGGGTCGCCAATTTCTAGCACCTTTCTCTGTCCTCATCCAAACTCAATTTTGAGAGAATGGAAAAAAATGATGGTAGCTGAACCCTTTACAACATATACTTAGAGGTCTCCAGTGATTAGTCTATGAAGGCTTGATGGCTTCAACTGGCTTCTTCAGAGAGTTTCTGTTTTGGCTAAGTGAACACTGTTATTCAGAGACCCATGGAAGCTGCCATTTTCCCCTTCTCCCTGGCCAGCACCAAGACAAGTACAGTGGTGAGAAGCATTGACCTTCATTCCAAACTGTGGTTTTCCACACAGGGGATGTGTATGATTTTCAAAGCCACACACTGACCACAGGCTTCATGCTTCACCAAGAGGGTGAACTAGCCTCTTTACTGTCTTGCTGGAAGTGGACTCCACCATAGTAACTATTATCCACAAGCCATCTGACCACAAGAGACTTTTGAGGCAGCCAACCCATAGCAGACTGTTCCGAAAAGTATACGAGAGTCATTTCAGAATGGCCAGAAGTAAATGACTAGCTTTAGTTATAAACTGTAGTAAGCATTTACATTCCATATTATCTTATAGGTGTTGCTAGAATACAGTTGGAGCTGTGTGTGTGTGTGTGTGTGTGTGTGTGTAAACCAACTTGAGATCAAAGTATTCAATTTGTAATATGAGCACTGACAACTTAGAAATGGACAAATGCTACAAATCAGGACTTGATTTATTATTTTGTTGATTTCTAGACTTAAGAAGTGAAGGACTCTAAATGACCATTCTAGTGCAAACTAAACGATCACTCTAGTAGAACAAATATCAATAATATAGAAATAGGTCTTGATCAAAGACACATGTAAAATCCAATGGAACTGCATGTTGGCTGTGAGAGGTGGGAGAAGGGGAGGGAAAGAACATGAATCATGGAACCATGGAAAAATTTTCTTAATTAATCAATAAAAAATAAAAAAAATAAAAAAGAGGAAAGAAAAGAAGTGAAGGAAAAAAATGTTAAGAATTCATATTAAAATTTAAAAGTGTGTCTGAGTATTTTTTTTGGAGAGCCAGTTGTTAAACATCTACCAAAAAACCACTTGTTAGAGCCATCCAAAGTAGAATGAGCTGCTTGGGAAGAGGATGGCTTTTCCCTTACTTAAAATCTGTATTCTGTGACTTCATGTATGGCATTTTATGGAGAGGAATCTTATGCAGGCATACACATGGCTCATGGGGTCCCTTCTAATGCTGACATAGTGGAATTCATTGTATCATAAAAACAGAACCAATCAACAATCATTATTAAGCATCTACAGCATGCTAGGCATGACATTAGACAATGGAGATATAAAGGACACAAGCAGTTGAGGGAATCAAGAAAAGTTTCAGGTAACATTTGAGCTTCATCTTGAAGGAAAAGAGAGATTCCGTGGGATGGAGGGATGAAAGGAGTGCATCAGGGATAAATGTTACTTGTTTGGAATAATTATTTAAAATAATAATATTGTAATTGAAAAGGATAATAAGAATATCGTAGACTGGAAAGGACTTTCAAGGTCAACTAATCTAAAGCCCTCACTGCTACAGATGGAGAAGATGCGGTTGAGAGGGGATGAAGGATTTGGCTAACACCCACCAGGTTGTAGACATTCCCAGCTGGGATTCCAATTCTGGCCCTCTGGTTCCCAATCCCACCTTCTTTCCTGTGCACTATGTAGATTCTATGAATAAGCGTCAACATTTTTCTTCAGCAGACTGCCTTACAAAACAGGCTTATCAGCTTAGCTTTAACTAAAGACAGGATGTACAACTGCTCAGTCTTGCCAGTTTGAAGAGAGGACTCATTGGATTCTGAAAGAACTTGCCCTAGGCAGAAAGATGAACAAAGCCAAGTTTGCCTTTAGCAATCTCTGTCTTTTGCTTTCTTCCCTCTTTCTGCCCCTATCTCCCCCTCCCTGGCATCTCTGTTCCCCAGAACACTAACTTCTGCTGCTGCATGGACAATCAAGGAGCCCACCGCTAAAGTGATGAGCCCAGACCTGCCTTCCTCCCAGTAGCTTTCTATGCTTCAGTCTTGATATATTCTGGTCCCCCACTTCTACCCAATTAAATCTAACCTATCCTGACTCCCCTTCCCTCAGGCAGTTATCATTGGCACAAAGCAATCTGATAAACCAAACCCCTGAAGTGTTAATAGTTGCTAATTCTAACAGTATTTGTACTTTAGGGGCAGAATCCTCCAGACTCCTCTCGCCTAATCTTTGCCAAGGTGTTAATAGGTTTTTTGTTTTCTGGAGGATGTGCATTTTACTAGAGTTTCTTGGAGACACTATAGCCCAAAAGAGCAGTGGAAGTCAAAAGACCTGAGGTGAGGGAGAACCTAACCCAGACCTTGGCACTTACTCAATCTCCCTCAGTTTCTTCATCTGTTGAATTATAGGGCTCCATGGGACAATGAGAAAGAGTGCTAGATTTAGCCAGAGGACCAGGTTTCTCACTTTGGCCCCTATCGCATAGTCACAGACAAGTCATTTAATATTTCTGGGCTTCAGTTGCCTCACTTATAAAGTAATGGGTAAAATTGGATGATCCCAATGGTCTCTTTCAGTTTTAAAGCTATGATCCAATGATCAATTTGGTAGGTAGCCTTTTGTGACCCTTCCAGCACCCCAGGTAGGGATCTAATGGGCCTACATAGGTCAAAGTACAAAGGAGTAGACCTTGAAGATAGGAGCTGTCTCCTTTTCATCCTTAGATCCATTCTCTAATGCCTAGAAGGGGACTTCACATAGTATTGTTGTTATTCAGTCACGTCTGACTGTGACCCCATTTAGGATTTTCTTGGCAAAGATAATGGAGTGGTTTGCCCTTTCTTTCTCCAGCTCATTTTACAGATGAGGAAACTGAGGCAAACAGGGTAAAGTGACTTGTCTAGATTATGCTATGGAGCTATTAAATGTCTAAGACCAGATTTGGTCTCAGGAAGATGAGTCTTTCTGACTTCGGGCTCAGAACTCTCTCCACTAGCCGCCCCATATAGTGAACACTTAATCAATAGTTGTCGAGTTGAGCTATCTAGCTAATATGACCAAGATAGGCCAAGCTGTTTATTTGGTAACATTTGCAATTAGAGGAGAGAGAGTAAAAGGAAGTTAATTCTTTCATTTGACTGATATCTTTCTTGCCCCTCCCTGTGATTTTATTAACCTAAGAATCTCCTAGAGTATGGGGGCAGCTGGGTAGCTCAGTGGATTGAGAGCCAGGCCTAGAGACGGGAGGTCCTAGGTTCAAATCCGGCCTCAGACACTTCCTAGCTGTGTGACCCTGGGCAAGTCACTTGACCCCCATTGCCCACCCTTACCACTCTTCCACCTATAAGTCAATACACAGAAGTTAAGGGTTTAAAATAAATTAAAAAAAAGAAAAAAAAAAGAATCTCCTAGAGTAGATATTCAATCCACAGGTGCAAATCAGCATCTTATCTATAACTTCAAGTCTTCCAGAATTATCCTGGGCCTGAGTTTAAATAATTCATCCAGCCATTCATGTCAGCAAATATGTGACTGAGGCAGAAATTGAACCCGTGTCTTTCCAACTCCAAGGCCAGCCCTCTCTCCAGTCTTCCAGCTTACATCTCTTTGGTTGAACATATTAGTCATATTAACTGTAGAACTGCCAGTTTTCCACTTTTCTTTTAAGCTGTGTAGACAGGGATAGGCATGTAGACAAGGCCAGTTATCTAAACAAAAGCTCAAGATTTTTCCATTGACTCTGACAGGAGAAGGAGTCCAATTTTTAAAACTTTTAATCACTGGTTCTAAGGAAATGTTTGTTCTAGTTATTAATTGCATGCCATACTTCCAAGTAGACTTAAATGATTTTGAATGTGTGCTCTTACGGAACATCACCCTCATTCTCTTGTCTCATGCATGACTGCAGTTAACGTCAAAAGCGAAATTTTAAAATACAGCTTTATTATAGAGGGAAAGCATTGTTGATTCAGTGACTGACTCCTAATCTCACGGCATAACAGGAAGACCGTGTTGCCAACATGTGGTTTTAGTCTCAGAACCTGGGAGTCGAAACTCCAGAATCAACAGCTATTGACTTCGCTGGTTGGATTTTTTTTTTTTTGTACAATTACAAATGTGGGCAGATTGCCAGATCTCTCAAAGAGGAAGTAAGGTGCTACCAGAACTTGTTTTTTCAAAGAAAAGCTTAAATGAGACAAGAAAAATAACCTAATGGGGTGGGACTCTGTTGTTCCTCATTTGCACCAATGAGGGGCATATTTTTCCCGTCTATTATATCTTCCTGAATTTTGTTATTGCTATAAAGAAATATTCTAGATTTTTATATAATTATTTTTGTATTCTGCTACTTTGCTGAAGCTATTAATTGTCTCAGTTTGTTTTCTTGTTGATTCTCTGAGGTTTTCTAAGTAGACCATCACATTAGGAAACAAGAATAATTTTGTCTCTTCTTTGTGTATGTTTATCCTTTTAATTTTTTTCTGATGTTTTATTTTCACATGAATTTTTAGAACTGCTTCAAATATTAGTGGAGAAAAAGGGCATACTTGTGCAATGATAGAGATTTACATCCCCACTCCAATGAATGTCAACACAGAAGGCTAATACTTCTCCTTAAAACTTTAAGCACCTCGAGTACAGGAATGCGCTTTTATTTGAAACCTTTCTTTGTATCATGGGGATGCACTTAACATAGGACCTGATACATATTAGGTATTTAAGTGTTTTTTGACTTAATTTGTTAACTAAATCCATCAACAAAAAAATTTAGTCTAGGTTTGAACAAGTTCATAACAATTTGGAATAAGCAAAGCATGTTGATTATTAGATGAAAATAGGAAAACTTATAATTATTTTAATCTCGTTCTATGAAAAATATGACAAACCATTTTAGAATCATGAATTCCAGCCCAAGCCAGGGAATTGTGTGTTAAATCCAGGGAAGAACTCCTGAGATAGAGTTGCCTTTGGTGGTTATAGGTTTCTAATCTATCATTCTATACTGTCTGTGTCTATGATGTCTGAGTCTATGGTCTGTGTCTGTAGTTCAGGAAATCCAAAAGAATCATCAGAAGAGTTACCAGCAATAAGAGGTAAAGGGTGGAAGAATAGTAAGTAGCAACATCCCCAAAGAAGCAATAGAAGCTGAAAGACACTCTAACAACAATGTAGACACATCACAGAAAACAGCTTTGATACTCTATAAGAGCCTAGACTCACTGAAGTTAGCAACAAGCTACATCCAAGAGAAACTAACTTCATGAGAACTCTGAAGGAAAATGAAGATTTCCATTAACCAAGAGATGTGAGCTGGCACTCTATAAAGAAGAAAAAGCTTTTTGTTTATCATCTTATTGAATAGACACATGTATCACAGCCTGAGTGACCATTCCTGCTACTACCTTGCCTAACTATACCCAACTCTGCATCACCGGTCATCCATCAAGACACACCACTTCAATAATATTTCTCTCCAGTGATTCAGACTAAAGATTGCTCCCCAAGTTCAACATGCACCATTTTACTAAAGGGCCCCATAGACCAACTCCTTCATCTTTTTCCTTTTCATGCCCACAAAAACAATCTCACTAGAATTAATTGGATGAAAGTGCTGCTTTGGATTAAATATCAATGAAGTGGTGCCTGGCTTTTATTAAATATCATAAGTAAATTATTCATTCCTACCAGAAACCAAAATATAGACATGGTCATATTATAAACATTAATATTAGAGAAGTCTCTGGATCACGCTAAGGACTCTCAGAGACCACACTTTTGAGAATTGCTGAAATAATTGGTTTGAGGGATCAGTATCTTAGGAAAGAAGAGTTATAAGGACTCTACATGACAGAAAAATAGGGTACACACTCCTAGATTCCCATGAGCTCAACAATGCCCTCACTAGATGGTATTTATGCTAACCTCCCTATGTCTCTGACTTCTCTTCTAACTTTAATTTCTGGGGCAGCTGGGTAGCTCAGTGGATTGAGAGTCAGGCCTAGAGACAGGAGGTCCTAGGTTCAAAGCCAGCCTCAGACACTTCCTACCTATGTGACCCTGGGCAAGTCACTTGACCCCCATTGCCCACCCTTACCACTCTTCCACCTATGAACCAATACGCAGAAGTTAAGTGTTTAAAATAAATAAATAAACAAACAAACAAACAAATAAATAAATAAATAAATGATAACTTTAATTTCTCAGCATTCAGAGAATGAAAGGCAAGAATGGAGCCAATATAGAAAGGACAATGAATGTGGAGCCAGGGTACTCAGGTTCAAATCCCAGCCCCATTATTTACTATTTATGATCTTAGAAAAGTTATTTACTTGCTCTCTGCCTTAGTTCCTCATCTGTAAAAGGAAGGAGTTGGTCATGAAGGCCACTGAGGTCCCTTCTGTCTCTCAAACAATGATCTTATCATTCTAAGAATGCTGGTCCTCTTTAGTCCTCTGTGTCCCCTAATCCTTTCTTACAAAGCCCAGTTTATGTCCCACCTCCTTCAGGAAGCCTTCCTTGGCAAATAATTCTTCACTGATCTCCCACACCACTGATATAAAACTCAAGTTAGCCCTTCATTATATCTGTTTAAATATTTCTTTTGCTTCATATATGTTAGTCTTCCCCCCTACCAATAGTTGAATAAATTTGTTTTAAGTATGTCTTCCCTTTGCTCAAAAAATGATGGCTCTCTGTTGTCTTTAAAAGAAAACCCCCCAGTGTGATTGGAAGAGGTCCATTTTTATGTCTAGGCTAAGAACAAAGAAAAACACACGTTCTACTGACAGCTACATGATATCAGGAGAATTAAAAAAAAGCTACAGCATATATTGGATATCAGCGTAGATGAGCACATAGACAAGAATTTCATAAGGTTGGAAGGAATGGATAAATTACAATCAGTGTAATTGGGGGAGAATACCTACATTGGTGAGATTACAGATCCATTGCAATATTGGGATATTAGAATGCTGGAGTCCAAATTGATATCCCATTTCAATTCCTCTTATCTAGAGTTTGCTTTAGACTTTCTTAAAATCATTAGTTCTAATTTGTCCTACAACTTACAGAATCAAGAATCTCAGTGACAAGGGAAATTAGAGGTCATTCCATTGTATTTGGTACCTAAACACAGATCTCATCTACAACATATATGATTGGTCATCCAGTCTTTGCTTATGAGATCATAGGTTTAGAACTGAAAGGAACCTAAGAAGGCATCCAATCTAACCCCAACCATTTTATAGATGAAGAAACTGAACCTGCTGTCCCACAAAAGCTGGTGAAGACCTTGAATGAAGGGGATGCTTTCAATCTCATTTCTGCCTCCCTCTTTTATTCTCTGATCTATTAGTACCCAAACTCATCTTTTGTCCGATCCCTGATATACTTGTTATGCCCATCTGGATTCCATGCCTCATCTCTCTAGTTTGAACTTTCCTTCTAGATAAGATGGACTTGTCATGAGGTCCACATGACCCAGTCAAACCTTCCCTAGTAGAAGGAATGCCTGTACTCCCACCAACCACCAATCTACTCGAAGGCCCATTGTTACCCAGAACTGCCCTTTCCTGACCAAGCATGACTAGATTTATCCATGCAATTCCGAGAATAGTCGCCTGTTCCTCATGAACTCCTCCACTCACATTCTCTGGATTTCTGCAGGCCGCCAACCTTCCCGGTCTCTAAGGAGAACAGAGTCCTCTGAGATCTCATGAAGGCACAAATGCCAGTAGCTGCTTTTCCAATGGCTCTAGCTCATGGAATATCTTAGCCCGCTGCTAAACCACAACAAGTGAAAAATCCAGCCCTAAAGTCCCACGCCAAGCTGGCTGAGAGTGCAAAATCCTAAGGCCTGAGGCTAGCTTTTCCCACAGCTATCAAAAGATTTCTACAATCTGTCCTCAATCCAGCCTTATAGATTTACTTCTCATCAAAACAATTCATGAACCCCATAGGGACAGGAGCTAGACCTGTGGTTTTGCAGGTATAGAGAACTCCCAGATGAGGGAATTCCTACCATTGTAGGAAGGCAGCACCTTCTCTGCATCCTAAGGTCCGAGAGAATTGCCAGGCAAAGTAGTGTCAAACTCCAGGAGGAAAAAGGGCCAGTGATCCATCCATAAGAATGTGGCCACATATTGAATTAGTTTTAAAACATAATATTATCTATGTTTTAATATATTTTTATTTATTTTGTTAAATATTACCCAATCACAGTTTAATCTGGTTCAGGCTACACTTGGGAGTATTGTGGGCCCACATTTGATCCTCTAGCTTAGATCATTGAGAAGTAATTGTCCATCCCCCAGCCAGTAAGTAT
Organism: Gracilinanus agilis; assembly: GCF_016433145.1. Taxonomy (NCBI): domain Eukaryota; kingdom Metazoa; phylum Chordata; class Mammalia; order Didelphimorphia; family Didelphidae; genus Gracilinanus; species Gracilinanus agilis. The sequence continues at coordinate 31,276,242 of NC_058130.1, read as the reverse complement.
TGGAGGCTATACTTGAACCAAGGTCTTCCTGGTCTATGTATTTCACCTCTGCCTTTTACTGACCTTGTACTCAAACCAAAGTGTTTCAGGTGCCATACCCCGAGCTCTTTCTGGACTCCACACTTTTGCTCACATACTTCTTACTAACCTAAATATGCCTTTCTCAAACCTCTCCACCTGGTCAGGTCCTAATTACCTTCAATATAGTTGAGCCAATGATGAGGGACAATTTTGGGGTGTTTGGTTTATCAGGTTTCTTTGGAACAATGACAAGGGCAGGAAAGACATAAAAAAACAAAGGTTGCTTTGTTTTGGATAGGGTGGAAGACATCATGAGATAGGTCTAGAGCAAGGGGACCCATAGACCTAGACAGTATACATCAATGGAGTGTAGGTAGGAGTATTCCATGAGTGAAGGGGAGTAAGGTGTCTTCAACCTGGAAAGATAAGCTGAAGGGGTGATGTAGGTTTGTTTAGTAGATAGCAACAGATATGGAGGGGAGGAAATGGAGCAAAATTCTCTTCCTCTGGAATCCTCCCTTCTTCTCTCTTCCTCTGACTGACCCTGCTGGCAGTGATCTCTGCCCATTTGGATCCCTAGAGCCATTGCTGTCTGACTCACTCCTTGGGAATGAGTCCTGTAGTGCCTTTCAACACATTTTCTGTTGTTGTCTTACCTCGTAAGACCATAGATTTAGATAAGAAAAGGTAGTCATGTTCTCCAAACTCTTTGTTTTACAAATAATGGAAGTTAAATGATTTGTCCCAAGTCATACAGGAAGGAATCCAGACCAAGCATCATTCTTTTTTTTTAAACCCTTAACTTCTGTGTATTGGCTCCTAGGTGGAAGAGCGATAAGGGTGGGCAATGGGGGTCAATTGACTTGCCCAGGGTCACACAGCTGGGAAGTGTCTGAAGCCGGATTTGAACCTAGGACCTCCTGTCTCTAGGCCTGACTCTCAATCCACTGAGCTACCCAGCTGCCCCCCCCCCAAGCATCATTCTTATATTATTTGGGGGTTTTTTCCATGTATTTGGACTGGCATACAAGACTACAAGCCTCTCAAGCCAGGGACTACCTTGTCATATATTTCATGATGGGCGCACCATCCAGCATAGTACTGACTTGACATTGAGCATTCAATAGCTTCTTGCATAAGACTCAATGGAAATGTGCCCCCCAGAATCTCTGAGCAGAAGTCTAAGAGGCCAGTAGCTTATGAATCAATATCTCCAGCTTAGGTTCTTTATCACCTGTAATAGAAGTAGAATATTTATATGTGGCCACCCTAGTAGAATATTCCTTGCCTGGTTCCAATACAACTGGCAGGACTTTGGAAGCCTATTTCCAGGCCTGCATTAACTGAGTTCATATTATGTGATGATTTTTTAAAGTCTTTTTAACTGGTTTTCAGAGTAGGATGATTCAGAAGGATGTGAGCTAGAACTGAGTGTACATAGAAAAATCCAATCAATCTCTCAGTCTCTTGTTGTCATTTGAGTGAGGAGAACTCTTTGTGGTGCCAGGGGGGAGAAGCAAAGCTGACCACCTTCACCACCCAGACATTATACACCCACAGACACATGGTGCCTCTCTTTTTGTGTGTGTTTATTCTTTCCTAAACTTATTGGAAAATATTCTGAGAGGGGATGGCCAGGCAACTTGATAAATTCTGAAGATCAAGAGGTCCCAACAGTGACTGGCGTTAGAATCAAAGTTCACCAGAGGCAGTAGTAGCAGCAATAGTCATAGGAATCAAAAGGTGACTGAATAACCTTAAAGAATAAACTTGTGTGCACTGAAAAGTTTAGAGAAATTACAGGATGATAATTGAAGGCTCTACCTCAGCAGAAGCCAAGTCCTACAAGAAGCCAATGAAGCAGCTGGGAGGCATCTTCCCCTTCCTAAGCTCCTGGGTAGAGATTAAGGAAAGTAGCAGCAGAATGGTCTGGGCCAGCACAGGAATAGCCTAGATTCTAGATAATCTCCACTCCTGTTCCTAGAAGGGAGTTACACCTAAGGGGGACTTCATGAGAATTCCATTGATCAAGAAAAGAACTCCCAGGAACCAAGAATCAGAAAGCCACATGTATTTGTTATTTTAATTGAAAAATTTTATTTAATTAATTGATTTAGAATATTTTTCCATGATTACATGACTCATGTTCTTTCTCTCATCTCTTCCCAGCCAGCCCCTCCCCATAGCCAATGAATAATTCCACTGGGTTTTACATATGTTATTGATCAAGACCTATTTCCATATTATTAATATTTTCATTAGGGTGATCGCTTAGAGTCTACATTCCCAATAATGTACCCATCGACCCATGTGATCAAGCAGCCAACTTGTATTCTATACACATGTGATTTGCTACTATTGTTACTTTAAGTTTGAATCTACTCTCTCCAAAAATTTTGTGTGTATACGGGGAGAGTATGCCTTTGGTTTGAAGAGGGTTGGTTTTTTTTGTATCAACTCTTCTTACCACACTTTTTCTTTTTCTTTATTTTTAATCCTTGCCTTCCATCTTAGAATCAATACTAAATATTGGATCCAAGGCAGAAGAGTGGTAAGTGTTAGGCAATTGAGGTTAAGTGACTTGTCTAGGGTCACACAGTTTTACCTAGCTGCCCCTTACCATACCCTTTTCATTAAGTCCCTTTCCTAAAAGCTAATGGAATCAACTGGTTTATTGCTGGGGAGAGCACACCAGTGGGGGCTCTTAGCAAAAATAACATAAATATAAATATTTCATTAATCCTGGATGGGGAGAGAAGAGAAGCATGTAAGCAATTGACCTCCTAGAGACTCCATAAATATAAGTACAGGTTGGGAGAAGTAGCTTGGAAGATCTGTTTCATTCATACTCTGATAATTAATATTTATTCAGCTGAGCCCTTTCTACCCCTTTTCCACCATTATTGGCGGAATTACTAAGTACCTCTACTACTAGTCTCCTTCCTAGTCTACCCCTGATGCTCTCAGTGGTACCTAGTTCAAAAGCTATAACACTTCTTCCTTCCCTTCCCCTTTTAGTAAAACCCTTTTTAATCAAATCCGTTAGTCACCAGGCAAATATCTACTTCCTAGCTTTCACTACAGATATTCAGTCCAGGATGAGAATCCATCATTCTTGTATGAAAATTCCATGGGATCTAATAGGATCACCATATAGAATAATACAGATCAAAAAGAGGGGCCCCAGGATAGAGATTTGAGAGATATAGTTCATTAGTGTTACATAGATGAAGAACGAGAAGCCTGAGAAGAAGTAACCGGAGAGGTAGGAGGAGAACCAGGAGAGATCCATGTAAAGAAAAACTAGAAAGGAAAGAGTAAAACTAGAAGGAGAGGGGCAGCTGGGTAGCTCAGTGGATTGAGAGCCAGGCCTAGAGACAGGAGGTCCTAGGTTCAAATCCGGCCTCAGACACTTCCCAGCTGTGTGACCCTGGGCAAGTCACTTGACCCCCATTGCCTACCCTTACCACTCCTCCACCTATAAGTCAATACACAGAAGTTAAGGGTTTAAAAAATTTAAAAAAAAAAACTAGAAGGAGAAAGTGATCAATGATATAAAATTCTTCAGTAAGGGAAAAGCTTGATAAAAGGCCACTAAATCTGTCCATTAAGAGATCCTGAGTAACATTAAAGAGAGAAGTCTCAGGTTAGAAACCAGATTCCAGAGGACTTAGAAGAGAGTAAGAGGAAAGCAAGTAGAGGCTTCAATTATGAACAGAAATTCCAAAGTGAAAAAGGAGAAATAATGATCGTTCATTTCATAATAAAAGAGAAATTGTGAATTTTTTTTAAAGAATACTGTCCTCAAAGCTTAAAATGCCAAAGAGAGGAATTTGCATTTTATTTATCCTGGGGGCTCACTAAGTTTTCTTGATCAGGACAGAAAAGTGGTCAGATCTGTCTTTTAGAACTATCAAAGATATTGGCTACTCTCAGCAATGCCATGATCTGGGACAATTCTGAAAGACTTGTGATGGGGAATGTTATCCATCTCCAGAAAAAGAACTGTTGGAGTCAGATGGATGCAGATCAAAACATAATATTCTTCACATCAGTTTCTTTATGATTTGGGGGGGGGCTGATTATGTATGAATGTGCTCTTACATTATATACAACAATTCCAATATGGAAGTGTGTTTTGCATGATAATAAATTTTTTTTAAAAAGAGATGATTCTGAGCAGCGAGAGAGAGAGAGAGAGAGAGAGAGAGAGAGAGAGAGAGAGAGAGAGAATATCAAAGAGAGTAAATATTCAAAAAGTCCCCTTGGAAAAAAATCAAGCTTTTTCTCCTTGACCTCGAAGGACACAAATAAGGACCAAAAGAGGCAGATTCCAAGCATAAAGAATCTCCTCCTTCTGAGGATGTTACTTTGTGAATCTTGAAGAAGACTGGATGACCACAGAAAGGAGTCATTATTGATTTATGAGGTGATCCAGACCCTTCCAAATGCTACAATCCTGTGACATTCTAATTTTCAGAGTTTGGGAGGGAATTGTAAGAAGTTAGACTTGAGGTCAGTAAAAAATCTCCCCAACAATTAGAGCTATCTCAAAGAGGAATGGGCCACCTTGGGAGGTCTCCTGGCCAAACTGGTGATTCACTGACAGCGTCAGAACTTCTAGCTTTGACCTTTCTCACCTTCACTTGGTTTACTGCTGGCTTCTTGGCTTGATTCTACCCTTAGCTTTGGGCAAACACCAATTCCTCCGTTAAGTATCTCCTCAGCCTCTTTTGAGAGATGAATTAATTAGTTTGCATTTTAACCACTGGTTATTATTAATAGTAACTTTGAACAATTATAGTTATTACTGTATCCTGGCTTCAGGCTGGAAGAGTGCAAGGATTCTTCCTGCAGCAGCTGGATGGAGCCACTCCCAGGGAAAGGGCACCCAGTGAGCAAGTCTTAGAAACATGAAAGTGTCCTCCAGGCAAGAAGGGGAAAAAAGTTCCATCTTCTTGAGGCAGGGAGGTTGACAGCTGTCGGATGAGTCACGCTGCATTCCCACACCCAGGTGTCTAAAGGCAGAGGCAAGAAGAACTCTTGTTTTTTATTTTTTTATCTCAAGTCTCAGCCTTCCTATGAAATCCAAAATGGAAGCATGTTTCCACAACTTGGAGCCCTGGAAATGTTGGTCATCAGAAATGACCCATCAAAGGACCAACCATCCATCCAGACAGGAGAGAATCCTCAGAAGCTAGGTTGTTCAGTCTCCTCACCCTGAAGAACAAAAATACCCCAGCCCAAGAGAGGAATCCACTTATTTACCTAATCCTTGTGAGACAAAGTGCAGAGGTCTTTGAAAAAGGAATGCCCTCCCCACCAGGTGGCTCAGTGATGGAGAGCCAGACCTAGAGAAAAGAGGTCCTGGGTTCAAATTTGGTCTCAAATATTTCCTATGTGTGTGACCCTGGGCAAGTCACTTAACCCCATTGCCTGGCTCTTACTAGTCTTCCACCTTGAAACCGATACACAGCATTGATACTAAGATGGAAAGTAAGAGTTATAAAAAAAAAGTCTTGTGGGGTTCAAGAAAGGAAAGGGAAAGATAAGCATGTATTAATCACCTACTATGTAACAGGCACTGTGTTAAGTGCTTTACAAATATTTGATCCTCACAACCACACTGGCAGATAGATGATATTATTAACCCCACTTTACAGTTGAGTAAACTGAGGCAAAAAAAAAAGATTAAGGAACTTGCCCAGGGTCACATAGGTAGTATCTTAAGCTAGATTTGAACACAGATCTTCCTGACTCCAAGCCAGATGTTGTCTACCTCAGTGGTACAGTGGAAAAGGGGCTAGATTTGGAGTCAGAAGACCTGGGTTTGATTCTGTCTCTACTATTCATGATCCCTGTGACTTTAGATAGATCAATTAACTGCTCCATCTCAGTTTCCATATTTGATGGCTCTGAAGGCTCCTGCTCCATCTGTAATAATAAAAATAATTATTAATGTCATGTTTATTTATTTATTTTTATTTAGAATGGTTTCCCATGGTTACATGATTCATGTTCTTTCCCTCCCCCCAAACCTCCCCCTTAGCCGATGGGCAATTCCACTGGGTTTTACATGTATCATTGATCAAGACCTATTTCCATATTATTGATAGTTTCACTAGGGTGATTGTTTAGCATCTACATCCCTAATTATATCCCCATCAACCCATGTGATCAGGCAGTTGTTTTTCCTCTGTGTTTCTCCTCCCACAGTTCTTCCTCTGAATGTGGCTAGTTTTCTTTCTCATAAGTCCCTCAGCCTTGCTCTGGATCCTTGCATTGCTGCTAGTAGAGAAGTCCCTTATTGTTATTTTTAGAATTCATTTAGAACTTTACACACATTGTCTCATTTGGTCCTTTCAATAATCCTGTAAGGTAGATGCTATTGTTACTTCAACTTTATGGATGAAGAAACTGAAACACAAAGAGGTTTACAGCCTCAACACTAATAAGTGTCTGAGTCAGGATCTGAACTCGAGTCTTCTTGACTAGGGAGCTAGTAGATGTAATGCCTTGGGCAAGTCACTTAACCTCTGACTGGCTAACAAAAGGATCCACTGGAGCCACTGAAGAAGGAAATGGCGAAGCACTCCATCATTTCTGTCAAGAGAACTCCATGGGGTCATGAAGAGTCTGATTCAACTTTCAACCCTAATCTCTCTAGGATGCCATCCAACTGGGACGCCATGATCTTCCCTGCAGGGCTTATTCTGAGCATCGTGTCACTGACTCTTATTGAAGGAGCTGAGGCAGGCAAAGAAGAGATCCATTTATTAAAGGCTCCCATATTGATTGCTTCCCCAACCACAAATGTTTGCAGGCAGAGCATTTAATTCTAAGTTGAAGTTATTTGGAAAGCCCTCCAGCAAAGCACTTATCTTTTGATGTTTTTCTTCCATTGTGTCCTGTATTAATATGCAACCCCAGAGAGAGTAGGGGAAACCCAGCCATAAATTCTGAAAGCTAGAGAGCTCTGGGAGGAAAAAGCATGTTTCTGATTTATTTGGATACTATCTCAGCAGACCCCAGGTTGGACTTGGAGTCTTCTGAGACTCGGTGCTGGTTTCTTTGTTGGCCAAGGGCACAAATGGGCATTGGATCAGTTACTTAAATTTTCTAAGCATCAGTTTTCAGTGCCTCCTCCATAGTGTTGTCATGAAGCTCAGAAAAGAGGGTGCCTATGGAAGGGAACACACATTAAATCAATTATTAGGCAGCTTGATGGCAAAAAAAGATAAAACAATGGCCCTGGAGTCAAAAAGATCTGAATTCAAATCCAGCCTCAGATATTTACTTGCTATGTGGTCTAAGGCAAGTCACGTTATTTGCCTCAGTTTCCTCAACTGTAAACTGAGGATAATAACAACACCTACCTTCCAGGATTTTTTTTTTGAGTATCAAATGAGATAACATTTGTAAAGGGCTTCCCATGGTACCTAGCACCTTGTAGGCATTAAATAAATGTTTATTCCCTTTTCCTCTAATTATTCAAGAATAATACAGCTTTGGGGCAGCTAGGTATCATAGTAGATAAAACACCAGTCCTGGAATTGGGAAGACCTAGATTCAAATCTACCCTCAGACACTTCCTAGCTGTGTACCTTGGGCAAGTCACTTAACTGTTTGCCCAGCTTTTGCCCTTCTGTCTTAGAGTTTTATTAAGACAGAAATTAAGAGCTAAAAAAAATAATAATAATACATGTCCCCAAAGTCTTAGTGCCTATAGCTTTAAGCTTTTTTTGTAACAGACTTCTTGGATGTGAAAAATAATAATAATAATAGTATTTATATAGCACATTAAGTTTTGAAAATCACTCTCCCTATTTTATCTCATTTACTCTTCAAAACAATCTTGGAGTTGTCTCCCCAAAGTGCCTAAGTCCCCAGGCTCATACAGCTAGCAAGTGTAGGAAATCAGATTTGAGCTGAAGTCAGATTTGAGCCGAAATCTTTCTGACTCCAAGTCTAGAATTCTATCCACTACACTTGTGGAGGAGGAAGAAGAAAGGGAGAAAGGAAAGAAGGAGATGAAAGAAGACAGAGGATGAAGAGGTTTCCTCATCTAAAAAAATGAGGAAATTGGACCAGATGATCTCTAAGATCTTGTCCATTTTCTGTCATTCTAAGATTTTATGTCATTTTGAGGGGAAAAAAAATTCTCTCTCTTGTAGACAGCCTAAATAGCTCCAAATGCACTTTGCATTTATTATGTTCTGAAGACTGGTGCCTGGAGCAATTAAAAATTCCTTGTCTCCATGCCCTGCTCTTTCTTTAAAAAAAAAAAAGAAAGAAAGTTTATTGAGGCCTTTCATTTTTACATCACAGTCATTTCCAGATATACTCAAACACAAAAGCATAAAACCAACTTGTAACAAAAATAATATTTAAGCAAAACCAAATAACCCAATGAATGTCTGATGGTATGTGTAACATTTCATTCCCATGATCTCCTTCACACTTTTCTATCAAAAACTTCCCCCATTCTTCTTTATAAAACAAAACATTTTATTGCAAAAAAAAAATTCTAAATCAATCCAATCAATTAACCTTATTTTGATGGTTTACAATTAAATAAGTAACATCAAGATCACTATTCTTCGTCCATTCATTCCCAGTCATTTTCTTCTTATGTGGTTATAGAATTTATTCTATGCTTTGGCTCTGGATTTTAAAAAATTGTATAATCTGGGGGGGAAATTGTATAATCTTGGTGACCAGCCTGGAGACAGAAGGTCCTGGATTCAAATATGACCTCAGATACTTCCTAACTGTGTGACTTGGGTGAGTCACTTACCCCCAATTGATTAGCCCTTACCTTACCATTCCTGCCCTGGAACCAATAGTTAAGAGTTGATTCTGAGGCAGAAGGTAAGAGGTTTTTTTTAAAAAACTGTATGATTTCATAATGCCTTTTCTATGTTTCTTTACATTTCTCATATACTATTTGTTCTTTCATTAAACACACTCATTAATCGCCATTTTTGCCTGTTATAACTGCATGAAAATATTTTATTCTTCCTCATTCCTAGGAAATAAATTTTTTGCAATTATAAGTAACACATTTATGAACATCTTTTTGTTCATTTGATCTTTTTTGTATTTTTTAACATTTATTTTTTTTTGTTTTGTTTTTAAACCCTTAACTTCTGTGTATTGGCTCCTTGGTGGAAGAGTGGTAAGGGTGGGCAATGGGGGTCAAGTGACTTGCCCAGGGTCACACAGCTGGGAAGTGTCTGAGGCCGGATTTGAACCTAGGACCTCCCGTCTCTAGGCCTGACTCAATCCACTGAGCTACCCAGCTGCCCCCAACATTTATTTTTAATGACACTTTCAGGGCACTCTGATGACAACAGACTTATCTGGCTAAAAGGAAGGATTGTTTGTGTTGCTATGATTGTATTCTGTCAGATGACTCTGAGAAAAAATTCTAAAAGTTTGTGGTTTTTTACACTTACCCTCCATTTTAGAATTAATACTGTGTTTTGGTTCCAAGACAGAAGAGTGGTAAAAGCTAGGCAACAGGGATTAAGTGACTTGCCCAGGGTCACACAGCTAGAAAGTGTCTGAGGTCAGATTTGAACCCAGGACCTCCTGTCTTTAGCCCTGACTTTGAATCCACTGAGCCCACCAGCTGCCCCCTTTTAAAAGATTACAATTCTATGAGCGATGAATAAATTACCTTTTTTCTCCACAATCCCATTGGCATTGAGTTTCAATGATTTTAATTATTTCCGCCAAAGTGATAGATATGAAAAATACCTCCTAGTTGTTTTGGTTTATGTCCCTGATTTTCCCTTCTCTTTTCTTTCCATAGAACACCATATTTCCAGCCATTCTTCCTACAGACCTACTGATGGTTCCCACTCATCTATCTTTATACTAAGCCTTGGTAAAGGGAATGTTCCCCTTCACTTCCTCTTAGTAAACAAAACGCCCATTTGGGGCACCATCAATAAACAATGTACTAACAACCAACCTGGGTCTAATTATTCTCTTTTAAGTTCTAGACAACGTGATCAATCTTATTCTCAAATCAGAACTTTTGAACCAATCTCTTCTTTTTCTTTTAGATTACTTGTAATGGAGTTGAGGGGATTCATATTGAAGCACATAGTAAGGAGTGGCAGCTTTTGTTTTTATTTTAGCCATCTGATAGGATATCCTCCACCCAAATCAGGTTTGGAAAAGGGTTTTCCACTGAACCATAACCTCGCATACATACAACACTGCTGTCTTTCCAGAGAATTCCCCTTGGGAGACAAGCGTGCTGTTGTGAGTTTGTACAAATCTGCTGCTAATTTCATGTTACTCACAGCAGAAGTATTTATAACCCTGTCTTGCTAAATCATTTTAAAGCATCTGAGCAGAAGAAAATTAATCCATTCCTGAAGCCTTTCTGCCTCCAGTGTTTTTTGAATTAGTTAAACTAACAGATTTTTTTTTCATTAGAATTGGCCTTTAATTCTTTCCTGGGATCAGAAGTCCCAATGTTAGTAATTGCAGATTTAATTCTGTTGGTTTTTCCTCTCCAATACACTCCAATTTGGGGGTTCCCACTTTTCTCTCACTTTCAATGTTAAGTGAAGGTTGAGGGTTTTTTTTTCTCCCAAAGCAATAAAGAACAGTGTCCCCTCACTAAAATATACACGGTAGGTTTTTAATTAGTGTTTTCATAAGTGAGAGCCTATTAAAAATAACACTCTTTCAAATGTTTCCAGATTTAGAGTCATTTCTCATCTTGTTTTTCTTATTGAAATTTCTTCGTATAAGCACATTTACCAAAACATATAAAACAGCTTTGATGAAGACCATGAACAGAATGACAGTCAGTCCTTTAAACCCAAGTAACCCTCTTCTAGAAATTCCTGGGACTCTTTTTTTTTTAATAGAAGTATTCTACTTATCATGCCTCAAACCTAAAAGGACATTCAAATTTTTTTTAATCTAAAATCCCCAATGGTCTTTGTTGAACCCAACCAACTTTTAGTTAAGTTAAAGGTTTGAGACACTTGGAGTCAACCAACTAATGAAAAGTTACTTATTAAGCCCTGGAGATACAAAATAGCCCTTGCCTTCAAAGGGCTTACATCCTAATCTGGGGGAAAAAAATGTTGTCAATAACTAGGTTCATATAAGATATATGGGAATAAGTTGAAAGTAATCTGAAAAAAGGGATGCATTTATGGTTGGTGGGAGAGACGAGGAAAGGTCTCTAGGGTAAGGTGGGATCTGAGCTGAGTTTTGGAGGCATCCAGGGAAAGTAAAGAGGTAGACTTCAATAGGGAGAAAGTATCACAGGCATTAAAGATAGCCAGTTCAAGGGCACAATGTCATTCTAATTTTTTAATTTTTCATCTGCTTTCAATGAATGCCCACTCTAAAGGAAAATTGGAAAATTAAAAAGAATCTGCATGAATTCGATGTTTTCTCCTATGAGTGCTGAGCCACCAAATGGTGACAACAGTTGGCTTTCTTCCATGCTAAATCACGTGGTTACTTGACTGGACTTCTCTGACTCTTCAGATATAATATTCATGTAGCTCTAACCTTTCCTATGAATAATTGTAGCATCTTTTGAATACATAGAAAGAAAGGTGCCCAGATAAATAGAATTATCCAATTGTTGAATCATAGATTTTAAGCTGGAAGAGACCTCAAAGAGAATTTTGTGAAAACCTCTCCTTTTGAAGCTGAGGAAATGAGGGGAGAGAGCTAAAGAGATGAAATATCCATGCCCATCCCTAATCGCACAGGTCAAAAAATCATAGAGCCATACATGGTTGCCATCTGGTCTAGTGCCTCAGGTATCCCTTATCTGCCCCTCTATACTGCCCCTCTCTGTCCATGTAGATGGCAGTAAGATAGACCTTTGAAAAATCTTTTGTCAATACTGGGTACAGGCTCACACTGATGCCTCTGCACTCTCCATCCTAATTCCCTTTGGGACCAGTGATGCTCATTTGCAAGACAGATGATGGCTAGGGAAAATCATGCACCATGGTCATAAAATAAAGCAAAGAAGAGAGGAGTAAATAAATAAATATTTATCAGGCACCTACAATATTCTAGGAACTGCTCTAGATGAATTTTAAAATATTACCGTATTGGATCCTCACAATAACCTCATAAAGTAGGTGCTATTACGCTATTATTCTTTCCATTTTACAAGTGAAGAAACTGAGGCAAACAGCATTAAGAGACTTGCCCAGGGTCACATAGCTAGTGTCTAAGATAAATTTGAAGTCTTCCTGACTCCAGTGCTAGTGCTCTATTCACCACCGACTTAGCTAACAAATGGAGTATACTTCTGGATAACAGTCCAAAAGATAGATGATCAGCTCTTTGTTTTTCAAAAGCAAGATTTTTTTTCCTCTTGCAGTCTTGTTTTCCCAGACTAGGAAGACCTATGCCTGGCTTTATCAGGTTGGCATTTCAGAGGATCCTGTTTAGTGCCAGCTCTTGACTAAATGAGGCAACCACTGAGGAAGAGTCATGTACATCTGCCATTCAAACAAACTTACTGAGATAGAACAGTTAACACTATATCACAGAATCATAGCATGGCGGATGTGGAAGGGACCTTGCAGGCTTGATAGGCCAACCAAAATCTGAAAAAGAATCCTTCCTACAAGAAGTGGCAATCCAGCCTCATGTCCAGTGGAGCCACACATAGCAGTGACCACAAGACCAGCAGACAATCATTTAAGCAGTGGTCAGGTGAAAACATCAGGAAGCAATACTGACAGAAACTACACAGCACACACATATCTCAGCAAAGTCTACTCGTCCAACAGAGGCAATGTACCATGCAAAGCCAATGAGGAGCAGAGGAATGGTATCCATAGCCCCATAGTGTTGGAAGAATAAATTGACCTTTTATGTATGTGCTTAGAACAGATGTTCCCTAGATGTGAGTTTCTCTTCATCTGTCCCCAATATGTACCCCTCCTTCCCACTAATGGTATGAGTATATATTGTAACTTGTACTCCAATGATTTATAGAGAAGATATTTTATTGATACTTTTCTTACTATACAGTTTCATTAAATACTTTTTCTTAGAATTAATTATATCTTCTGGCAACTACAAGAAGAATAAAACATCAGTGGGGGCTCATAAGCTACAGTTCTGAGTGAATATGGTTCCACATAATACATGTATGAGATAGTGGGAACATTGTATCTATGGTAGTAATATCTGGGGACTCCACCAGTTGAATTGAGAGGGTCCCCTAAATGCTCCAGTTAAAAGCTTAGGTGAATTTGTGGATTGAAAGCCAACCCTAAAGACAGGAGGTTCTGGTTTCAAATCTGGACTCAGATACTTCCTAGCTGTATAACCCTGGGAAAGTCATTTAACCCCCAATGCCTACCCCTTAATGCCTTGGAACACAGTATTGAATCAAAGACAGAAGGTAAAAGTTTTAAAAAAAAGTTCTGTCTACCATTTGCAAACAGGAAGTATTATATATGTATATATATATATATGTATATATTTCCAAATTTAAGAGTTAAAATATGATTAACCATAAACCACTGAAACTTTATTTATTAATTGGTACTAAGTCTTAGCATATTCCAGTGGCTTGGCATAGCTTGACTATATTTAAAGATGCTGGCAATAAGCCAAATTCTTCAATTCCTTTGCATAGACACACACATGGGTGATAATCCCACCCAAGAAGGTAGAAAATGGAAATACAGACATAGAAAGACTGTGTTTGAATGTGTTCCTAAGAATTTAAAGTCTCCCAGCCAGCTTTGCCTCAGGGAACCCTCTAAATGCATCTGGAGTGGTATCAGGGCTGTCCAGTGGCATAAATATTAAACTCTGCCAGTCTCTTGCTTACTTGTGGACTCCAGGAACCATCACTGTAACCTTGACAATCAACTTAATGAGCTGAGTCTCTCCAGGCAAAGGAAGCAATGAGTTTACTGGGATTGTGTAAATGTGTCCGGAGCTTGGCACCAGCATATTTATGATCCCCCAATACTGAATGCAAACAAATCCCTGTTTCAAATAGCATAGTAATATGAAAATGTCTTGAGCCAAAACCAACTATAAGGGACAGGATCTGGAAGTCAGTTGGTTACCACCAACTACTTTTCAACACTATCCAATCCCAGCTTTAAATTTTGAATGCTCCCACCTAAGAAGGTTCATCTCTTATATCAGTGTGACATAATAAAGATGCTGAACTCTGGATCACCTTGTATGATGAATTTAGTTTTCAAATTCTCAAATACATCAAATGTAACATAATCCAAAATGGCAGATCTCTTGCATAAGCTCCCTTCTCTTCACTCATTTCCCTAGTTCAGGACCTTATCTCTTACCTGAACAGTTACAACAGTCACCTAATTGGTCTCTCTGCTTCTAATCTCCCTCTTCTTCATTTTAACCTCCATCCAGCAAGAAGAAGTCATTTTAAAAGTTCTATCCATTCACTCTCTGTCCATGAACTTCTGGGACTCCCAGTGACTTCTGGGGTAAAACATAACCTTCTCAACTTGGCTTTAAAAACACTTCCTAGTCTGGCTCCCACTTACCTTTCCAGATTCAAATACTACTCTCACCCATGTATTCTACTTTTCAGCCAGATTGACCAATGTACTGTCTCCAGATCTCAGTGACATGTTATCTTGTTATTCCCTCTCCCATCTCTGTGTCTTTGTATAAACTATATCTCACACATGGAGGGTACTTTCCCCTCAATCAATCAATGGATCAATCTTTGAATATTAATTAGGTGCTTACTATGGCCAGGCATTGTGATAACTACCAGGGATGCAAAGGAGAAAAAGAAAAATGAAAACCCATCCTTGCCTTCAAGGGCTTTCATTTTAATGTCCTAAAATCACTGCATACAAGATACATACAGAATACATAGAAAGGAGCCTTGGAAGAGGAAAGAATTAAGAGTTGGAGGCACTGGGGAAAATCTCCTTCACGAGATGCTTGTGTAAGGAATAAAATTTAGGTATTTATAGATATATATTAAAAATATGTGGCCGCCACGAATCAATAATTTAGGTTGATTCCGTAATTAAATCAGACCCAAGTCAGCATCGGGTTGAAGAGTTTATTTACAATCGGTAGTTAAAAGTAGGAATAAAGAGAAAAGTAGAGGCTTTGGACTGAGAGAGAAGGTTAAGGGGGCTAAATAAATGAAGTTGTAAGCCACAAGACCCAACAGCCAGATAGGCAGAGTTTAGAATTGGCCCAGCAAGGCCAAGGAAGTCAGCCTAACTTACCCACATGACAATATAGAGCGTAAGCGTTCTGTGGTCTCAGGAGATGCTTCTTCTTCCAGTTGGAGACGGCAACTCTCTCAAAAGGAAGTTCACTCACTTACTTAAAGAGATAGTGTCTTTCATCACTTCCTGTGGTCCACCTCTAATTCAAATGGACAAATGGCAGTTTCTACATTGATTAGGACTGCCCAAAGGGCAGTCCCTTATTCTTGATTTGTTACTTATTGTCACGTGTGGGTAACTCGTCTCCCCTTCCCACTAAGGGAGGTGAGAGTGACATCATTAGCACGCCTGGGTTGAGTAGATTTTTGACTATTAATGGGTTCGAGCTAATTCTATTTACACACTTGAGCTGAGGTTTGAAGGAAGAAAAGGAATCTAAGGGGCTTATTAGAAGGGAGAGTATTACAGGCATGGGGGACAGCCATGCAAAGGAATGGAGATGAGAGATAGAGTATTAGGTGTGAGGAACAGAAAGAAATCCAATATAGCTGGATCATAGAGTACATGCAGGGAATTAGGTGTTAAAGGAGTAGAACATAGGAGGGGGCCAGATTGTAAAGCTCTTTAAATGCCAATACGATGGGTTGATAGTTGATCTTAGAGGTAATGGGAAGTCGTTGGAGATTATTGAAGAGAGATCTGATATGGTCATATCTGTGCTTTATAGAAAATCACTTTAGCAGTTGTTGGGAGAATAGATTCAAGTAAGGAGAGATTTAAGGCAGAGAATCCAATAAGGAGACTATTGCCATAGTCCAGACATGAGATGATGAGGATGGGATATATTCAAGAGATGGAGAGAAAGAAATGACAAGATTGGGCAACCAATTGGATATTTGGGATCAGTGAGAAAGGAGTTGAGGATGACTCCAAAGATATAAACCTGGGTAACTGGAAGATTGGTAGTGCCTTCCACAGTAACAGGGAAGTTTGGAAGAGAGATAGATTTCAGGGGAAAATAGTGAGTTCTGTTTTGGACATGACATCTTCACTTCTTCCTCTTGAAATCCTCAGCTTCCTTCAAAGTCCAAGTCAGGTGCCACCTCCTCCAAGAAACCGTTGGGTGTTAGTGGACTCTCCCTTCTCAAATAATTATATATAATCTGTCTGTCTGCTTGTCTCTCCAGTAGAATATAAACTCCTTGAAGGCAGGGACCAATTTTTTTTTGTCTAGCACAGTACCTTGCACATAATAGGTGCTTAATGACTTATGGGGGAATGTTATCCACTTCTAGAGAAAACATTTGGATCAGATGGATACAGATCAAAGCATACTATCTTTAACATCAGTGTTTTTACAGTTTAATTTGGAGATTTTGGTTGTATATGAGTAAGCTATTGTAACAATGACAAATATGGAAGTGTGTTTTGCATGGTAATAAAAATAAAAATTTTTAAATAAAACAATTCCTAAAATATGTTTTTAAAAGTAATGGGTACTTAATAAATGCTTATCATATTGAAGTAATTAATAAAATAAAATTTTAATTTAATTTAAATTAATAAATGAAATTAAAATAAAAAACCAGTACTATAGCTTCCCTGTATAGGAATAAATCTGTTCTAGAGATCCATTGACTAGAAAATAAAGACTGAGCAGAGAAGAGTTATCATTCTCAATTCCATATACATAAGTCACAGGGTTTTGTGCTAGAGTGGGCCTCTGAAGCCATCTCATAAGGTTCTCAATGTGTTTTGTTTCCCTTTCACCAACAACAGCAATGTGTTGTGAATCCCTAGGCAAATTTAATATACTACTCCTAATGTTCTTTATAATCATTTACTGCTTAAACCACCATTAAAGAATTTTAGCACAAACCTTAGTTGGCAAACCACTAAGTGGGAACCACTGGTGTTCCAATGCCTTCATTTTACAAATGAAAAAACTAAGGATTCGGGAGATTAAGTGACTGCCCAAAGGTCATACAGGCAGTAAATGGCAGAGATGGGATTTGAACTCAGGACCCCTGATTCCAAATCCACAACTATTTCCATTGTGCTACCTCCCTCAAACCAAGGCTTCCTTCCATCCCCAGTGAAAATGTCATGATTCTGTACTTCCGGGTTAAGATGGTGGCACAGTAGAGGCAGGGAGACTTTATCTCCTTACAAACAGATATAGCATACCTCCAAAGGACAAGAAAACAAAATCCAGATGAAATAAGGGACCCCACAATAGGGGGCAGTATCAAAGGTTCGTGGGATTTGGGCACTTCCATGCAATAAGGGGGGGGAGGAATAGCTCCCATCAAAATGCGAGTGGATCAACCCTCCCCCACCCCACCCACAGTACCAGAGGCAGAGGCTGCGCTCCAGAGTTAGAGCCAGCAGGGGCACAAAATCTAGCTCCTTGGCAGCTAACTGGCACCACTAGGAGCTTGCCCCTGAGAGCAACAAGACCTAAAACCCCAGGTAGCTGGAAAACTCAGACCTTGGACACTGAAGTGGTGCTGAGAGAGGCAGCAGCAGCACCCAGCACACTCAGACTCAGGGGAAAACCCCAGGTAGAAGAGCAAACATGGGCCAAGTTCTGGGGTCTGGGCAGCTGGCTAGGAACAAGGGAGCTCAACCCTGAAAACAGCTAGACCAGAGATCCCAGGAGGGTCACCAGAGAAGCCAGGAGACTCACAAAGTAGCCTCAGGCAAAAAACTGCTCCCTAACTCCATAGAAAGAGAATAAGATTGCCTTACTCAGACTTCTGGCAGATAAAGCACAATGATGCCAAGCAAAGCCCAAGAAATAAACAAGAAGACAAAGAAAAAAAAAGTCTAACACTTGATAACGTTTGCACAGAAAAAAACCAGAAAACAGTGGAGGACAAACAATTAAAGACATCCAAACCTTCCCAAAAAAATGAAAATGGGTCACAAGTTCTTGAAGAGTTCAAATCTGAGATCACGAGAAAGATGGAAGAGATCAGGCAAGAAAATAATGGTTTAAAAGGCAGAATTTCACAATTGGAAAGTGAGGCTCAGAAATCAAATTAATTGATAAGCAAATTGAAGACCAGAAATGACCAGCTGGAAGCCTTGAAGAACCAGATAGACCAGATTGAAAAGGAAAACCAAAAGATATTAGCCAAAAACCAGGTTTTAAAGGCTAGAATTGGGCAATTAGAAGCCAATGATCTTACAAGACAACAAGAATTAATAAAGCAAAGCCAAAAGACTGACAAAATAAAAGGAAATATGAAATATCTCAATAAGAAGTTAACAGACCAAGAAAACAGGTCTAGAAGAGACAATTTGAGAATCATTGGTCTTCCTGAAAAAGCAGAAATTAATAGAAATTTGGACTCCATACTAAAAGAAATTATTCAGTAAAACTGACTTGAAGTTCTACAGCAAGAGGGCAATATAGACATTGAAAGGATCCATAGATCCCCCTCTACACTAAACCCTGAAAAGACAACCCCGAGGAATATAGTAGCCAAATTCAAGAGCTTCCAAGTAAAAGAAAAAAATATTACAAGAAGCCAGAAAGAGACAATTCAGATATCAAAGAGCACTAATCAGGATCACACAGGATCTGGCAGCCTCCACACTAAAAGACCGCAAGGCCTGGAATATGATATTCAGACAGGCAAGAAAGCTGGGCCTGCAAACAAGGATCACCCATTAAAAATGACTACATACTTCCAGGGGAAACTATGGGCATTCAACAAGATAGAAGATTTCCAAGCATTTGCTCAGAAAAGACCAGGACTAAATGGAAAGTTCGATATGCAACCACAAAAACCAAGAGAAAGATGAAAAGGTAAATAAGAAACAGAGGGGAAAGAAAGAAAATTCTTATTTTTAAATTTGCCTCTTTGAGGGCTTTAATAAGATAAAATTATTTGTATTCCTATATAGAGAAATGTTATGTGTAATTTTCAAAAACTGTATTCACTATTATAGTAATTAGAAGAATTATTCTTCTAGGAAGAGGTTGGAGCACTAAATGATCTAAGATGAGATGGAGTGGGGAAAAAAAGAGGGGGGTGAATAGTAGATGACACAAAGAGAAACTTGAATGAATAAGAAAAATAGGATATTCTATACCACACAAAGAGAGCATGGGAAGGGGATGGGGATGAATACTATTATAAGAAGGAGAGGAAGAGAGCATTAAGAAGTATTATTTAAAACTTACTCTCAGCGGAATTAACCCTGAGAGGGAAGAGTAGCTATATCCATTGGAATATAGAATTCTATCTAACCCTACTGAGAAAGTCAGAAGGGATTAACCAAGGGGAGCAGGGGAGTGGGGAAGTCAAAAAAGGGAAGGGAGGAGAGTGGGGAGGGAATTCATTAGGCCTTAAAAAAAAAAGGAGTGGGCAACTGGAAAGCTCAGTGGATTGAGAGTCAGGCCTAGAGACGGGAGGTCCTAGGTTCAAAGCTGGCCTCAGACACTTCCCAGCTGTGTGACCCTGGGCAAGTCACTTGACCCCCATTGTCCACCCTTGCCACTCTTCCACCAAGGAGCCAATACACAGAAGTTAAGGGTTTAAAAAAAATAATTAAAAAATAATAAAAAGAGGGGAATAATAAGGAAGGGGGTGGAAAGGGAAGTAAATCAAGGGAGGGGACAAGAGAGTATTGGTCTAAAACAAACCACTGGTTTAAAAGGAAATAGAGTAAGAAGAAAGGGTAGAACTAGGAGAGGATACCAAAATGTTAGGGAATACACAACTGATAATTATAATTCTGAATGTGAATGGGATGAACTCACCCATAAAAACAGAAGCAAATAGCAGAGTGGATTAGAAACCAAAATCCTACTATATGTTGTCTACAAGAAAAACATATGAGGTGGGTGGATATACACAGATTTAAGGTCAAGGGCTGGAGCAAAATCTTTTGGGCTTCAAATGAGAAAAAAAGGCAGGAGTGGCAATCATGATTTCTGACAAAGCCAAAGTAAAAATAGATATGATTAAAAGAGAAAGGGAAGGTCTGATAAAAGGCAATATAGACAATGAGGAAATAACAGTACTCAACATGTATGCACCAAATGGTATATCATCCAAATTCCTAAAGAAGAAACTGGCTGAGCTCAAGAAGGAAATAGATAGTAAAACCATACTAGTGAGAGATCTGAATATTCCTCTTTCAGATCTAGATAAATCAAACCAAATAATAAATAAGAAAGAGATAAGAGAAGTGAATGAAATCCTAGAAAAATTAGATTTAATAGATATGTATAGAAAAATAAATAGGGACAAAAAGGAATACACCTTCTTTTCAGCTGCACATAGTACAATCACAAAGATCGACCATGTAATAGGGCATAGAAACATTGTAAACAAATGCAAAAGAGCAGAAATAATAAGTGTAACTTTCTCAGATCATAATGTAATAAAAATGATAATTAGTTAGCACATGTGGACAGGCAAAACAAAAACTAAGTGGAAATTAATAATATGATTCTCCAAAACCAGTTAGTTAAAGAATAAACCATAGAAACAATCAATAATTTCATTGAAGAGAATGACAATGATGAGACATCCTACCAAACTCTGTGAGATGCAGCTAAGGCAGTACTTAGGGGGAAATTTATATCCTTGCGTGTATATATTAGCAAATTAGAGAGGGCAAAGAACAATGAATTGGGCATGTAAATTAAAAAACTAGAAAGGGAACAAATTAAAAATCCCCAGCTAAAAACCCAATTATAGATTGCAAAAATTAAAGGGGAAATCAATAAAATTGAAAGCAAAAGAACTATTGAATTAATAAATAAGACTAGAAGCTGGTACTTTGAAAAAAAACAAACAAAATTGACAAAGTACTGGCCAATCTAATTAAAAAAAGGAAAGAACAAAACCAAATCAGCAGTATCAAAGATGAAAAGGGAGACCTCACCTCTAATGAAGAAGAAATAAAGGCAATCATTAAAAACTATTTTGAGCAATTATATGGTAATAAATATAGCAATCTAGGTGAGATGGATGAATATTTACAAAAATATAAATTGCCTAGATTAACAGTAGAAGAAATAGAATACTTAAGTAATCCCATATCAGAAAAAGAAATTGAACAAGCTATCAAAGGACTCCCTAAGAAAAAACCCCCAGGACCAAATGGATTCACAAGTGAATTCTATCAAACCTTCAAAGAACAACTAATTCCAAACTATACAAACTATTTGACATAATAAGCAAAGAAGGAGTTCTACCAAATTCCTTTTATGATACAAATGTGGTACTGATCCCAAAGCCAGGTAGATCAAAAACAGAGAAAGAAAACTACAGACCAATCTCATTAATGAACATAGATGCAAAAATCTTAAACAGAATACTAGCAAAAAGACTCCAGCAAGTGATCACAAGGGTTATTCATTATGATCAGGTGGGATTTATACCAGGAATGCAAGGATGGTTCAACATTAGGAAAACCATTCACATAATTGACTATATCAACAAGCAAACTAACAAAATCCACATGATTTTCTCAATAGATGCTGAAAAAACCTTTGACAAAATACAACATCCATTCCTATTGAAAACACTAGAAAGTATAGGAATTGAAGGGCCTTTCCTAAAAATAATAAACAATATATATCTAAAACCATCAACAAGCATCATATGCAATGAGGATAAATTAGAAGCCTTCCCAATAAGATCAGGAGTGAAACATGGATGCCCACTATCACCTCTATTATTTAACATTGTACTAGAAACACTAGCAGTAGCAATTAGAGAAGAAAAAGAAATTGAAGGTATTAAAATGGGCAATGAGAAGACTAAGCTATCACTCTTTGCAGATGATATGATGGTCTACTTTAAAAAACCTAGGGAATTAACTAAAAAGCTAATAGAAATCATCAACAACTTTAGCAAAGTTGCAGGATACAAAATGAATGCACATAAATCATCAGCATTTCTATATATTTCCAACACATCACACCAGCAAGAAGTAAAAAGAGAAACACCATTTAAAATCACCCTAGACAATATAAAATACTTAAGAATCTATCTACCAAAACAAACACAGAAATTATACAAAAACAACTACAAAACTCTTTCCAAACAATTAAAACTAGATCTAAACAATTGGAAAACCATTGATTGCTCATGGGTAGGACGAGCTAACATAATAAAAATGACTGTTCTACCCAAATTAATTTACCTATTTAGTGCCATACCCATCAAACTACCAAAAAACTTTTTTACTGAATTAGAAAAACCTATAACAAAGTTCATTTGGAAGAACAAAAGATCAAGAATATCAAGGGAAATAATGAAAAGAAATGTGAAGGAAGGTGGCCTAGCAGTACCAGATATTAAACTATACTATAAAGCAGCAGTCATCAAAATGATATGGTACTGGCTAAGAGACAGAAGGGACAATCAGTGGAATAGACTTTGGGTAAGTGACATCAGCAAGACTATCTATGATAAACCCGAAGAGCCCAATTTTGGGGACAAAAAATCCACTATTTGGGGGGCAGCTGGGTAGCTCAGTGGATTGAGAGCCAGGCCTAGAGACAGGAGGTCCTAGGTTCAAATCTGGCCTCAGACACTTCCCAGCTGTGTGACCCTGGGCAGGTCACTTGACCCCCATTGCCTACCCTTACCAATCTTCCACCTATAAGTCAATACACAGAAGTTAAGGGTTTAAAATTTAAATAAATAAAA
>NC_058130.1:31221895-31244835 GCF_016433145.1 Gracilinanus agilis | reverse complement strand
GTCAAAGCAGTCCACATGACTTAGCAGCCTGTTTCCCAAGCCCAGCCTCTGCAGGTGCAGGTTCAACAGCCCTCAAGGTTGTGATTAATGGGGTAAAAGTGACTTTTCCAACATGTTCCTTTACACTAACTATGCTCTCTCCCCGAAACCTTCATTTGGAAGGCATTAGTCACCTGGACACTGTGGAGTGCCTTCAAAAGGGCCCAGCAGCCATTTGGAAAGGATTAGGTGTGATCCATTTCAAAAAATATAACTGCCAATCATCCCATTTACTACTTCTTTTATACTGGACTGGTTTGTATTTGGTGAGGTTTCGCTGAGCAAAACAATAGCTATTGATTTCTTCATACAGCAACTTTAAATGTAGTCATCTTTCCTTAATTTTTCCAAGAATGTACTTAAAAGAATGACCTAAAAAAGCTCTAGGGATTTCTGAGGTGGTCACCGAAGAAGAGCAAGTGAACAAGAGATTTAACAATTAGCTGAAGCTTATAAAAGATGAGCAAAACTGAGTTTAAAAATGTGTTGCCTGATGTTAGACCTTGAAGACTTGAGAGATGGTTATGTAGGTCTGATTCAAATCCAGTGGACACATGTTGAGCATCAGTTATGTACCAGGCATTGAGTTGGGCATTAGGGAAACAAAGACAAAAGAAGATCAAGTTCACAGAGATTACCTTCTATATTGGGGCCAACAACATCTAAACTAATGATCATATAGATCAGTGGTTCCCAAACTTTTTTGGCCTACCGTCCCCTTTCCAGAAAAAAATATTACTTAGCCCCCTGGAAATTAATTTTTTTATTTTAATAGCAATTAATAGGAAAGATAAATGCACCTGTGGCCATCACCGCTTTCCAAGAACACTGCAGCACCCACCAGGGGGCAGTGGCGCCCACTTTGGGAATCACTGATATAGATGATGATTTGAGAAGAAGGGAGAGAATTTTCTCTTAGCCTATTCCCAGAGGCATTCCATGACTGAATCTCTGGAAGCAAAAAAGTAGAAAGGCAAAGGGGTTCTACTCAGATGAATATATTCCATATTTTTTTATGGTAACAGGGCCAGACCTATGATTTTCATGGTATAGAGAATTCCCAGTGAAGAAATTTCCTTTACTAAATAATAGCTTTGCAACATCAGTTCTTTGAGAGTTGCCAACAGCACTAAGAAGTTAATTAAGAAAGTGACTTATCCA
Organism: Gracilinanus agilis; assembly: GCF_016433145.1. Classification (NCBI taxonomy): domain Eukaryota; kingdom Metazoa; phylum Chordata; class Mammalia; order Didelphimorphia; family Didelphidae; genus Gracilinanus; species Gracilinanus agilis. The sequence continues at coordinate 31,243,635 of NC_058130.1, read as the reverse complement.
AGGTAACATAGCTTGTATTTATCAGAGGCAAGAAGTGAATTGAGATGTTCCTGACTGTCCTTTAGAGCAACACCATTCTATCTCAGTCTCTCTCTGTCTCAGTCTCTCTTTTATATGTGCATATACATATATGTATGTATTTATAAAACAGAATTAATATAATGTGTATATTCAAGTATCTGTGATGATATGCCCAGTAGAATATAATGATAACCTGTTTTATATAATCAAACAACATATAATATATAATAATAATTAGTGATATTATTTAATTTATTTATTTTTAATAAGTATAATATATAATATAAAACATATAACATATAATATATAAATATAATCAAACAAATCTTTCATTTTCAATGATGATCCTGAGGTCAGAGTCCTTAATTTAAAAAAAAAACATGACAAAGGAATTAATGAAAAAATACAAAGAAAGATGATTTAGCTGGACTGGATGTCAAAATGTAGTATAAAGCAGCAACTATCAAAACAATCTGCTACTATTTATGAAATAGAGATGTATCAATGGAATAGATTAAATGCTCAACCCATAGTAAAAAATGACCATAGTAACTTAGTTTTGACAAACCCAACGATCCAGACTTTTGAAAGAAGAATTCACTATTCCATAAAGACTTCTGGGAAAACTGGAAAACAATACGGCAGAAAACAGACAAAGACCAATACCTCACACCATATTCCAAGGTAGAGTCAAAATGGATTCATGATTTTTTTTTAAAAAAAGGTGATATCATAAGCAAATTAGAAGAACATTCAATAGTTTACCTGTCGAATCTATGAATAATTGAAGAATGTGTGTCCAAACAAGACATAGAGAACATTTCAATTAAAAGGTTTTTGTACAAGCAAAACCAAAGCAACCAAGATTAGAAGAAAAACAATAAACTAGGGGAAAATTTTTTATAGCAAGGGTCTCTGACAAAGGGTTCCTTTCTATATATAGAGAAAACTGGATTTAATTTTTTAAATTAATTTATTTATTTTTAAATATTTTTCCATGTTTATATGATTCATTTTTTGTCTGCCTTCTTCCCACCCCCTTCCCAGAGCCAACAAACAATTCCACTGGGTTGTACAAATGTTATTACTTGATATCTATTTCTAGAGAGAGAACTGAGCCAAATTTAAAAGAATAAAAAGCACTCAAGTGACAAGTAGCCAAGTGATATGAATAGATAATTCTCAGATAAAGAATTAAAACCATCTTTAGTCATATGAAAACATGGTTCAACTAGTAATTAGAGAAATACATATTAAAACAACTCTGAGGTACCATTTCACATCTATTAGATTGGCTAAATGACAAAAAACAAAAATGATCAACATTGGAAGGAACATGGAAAAATTAGAACACTGGTACATTATTGGTGGAGCTATGAAGTGATACAACTCTTCTGGAGAATGATCTGGAACCATGCCCAAAAGGTCATAAAACTGTGCATACACCATTTGACCCAGCAATACTATATTAAGTTTATATCCCAAGGAGATCAAAGATAGGGGGAAAGAACCTACTTTTACAAAAATATTTATAGCAACTCTTTTTATGGTGGCAAAGAACTAGAAACTGAAGGAATATCCATTAATTGGAGAATGACTGAACAAGTTGTGGTATATGATTGTAATGGACTACTATTACACCATAAGAAATGACAAATAAGTTGATCACAAAAAAAAATCTGGAAAGACTTCTGTGAAGTAAAGCAAAGTGAAGTGAACAGAACAAGGAGAATGTTGTACACAGTAACAGCAATAAAGTATGATGATCAGCTGTGAATGACTTAATTATTATCAACAAGGTGAGGATTTAGGACAACTCCAAGGGGCTCATGACCAAAAAAAAGGCTATATACCATCATAGAAGAAATTGACAGAGTCTAAATCAGATTGAAGCATACTATTCTTCATTTTATTTCCTGGATAATTTTCCTCTAGTGTAAGGAATATATGTCACCTTTCACAATATGATAAACATAGAAATATGTATTATATTATAATATGTATGCAACCTATATGATATTACCTGCCATCTTGGGGAAGGAGGAGCTATGGAAGGAAAGAACAGAATGTGGATTGCAAAACATCAGAAATCATTCATTAAAAATTGTATTGACAAGTAATCTGGAAAAAGAAAAGAAATCATGTCAGTGTCCTAGCCAAGGAAAATAGCTAAGCCAGGAGCTGATAGGACTCCAGTGCCTGCTCCTCTACATGCTGGCTTCTTCCCAGAGTCTTTCTCTCTAGAGTCTAGAATGGCATGACTTCTCTTGAAGCTGGAATTCAGAAAACCAAAATGTCTCTTCCCTCCTGCTTTTTCAACAGATCCACCCTTCATTCATGCATGGAGCATGTGTAATAAATCTCAACTGATGAGAATCTTCTCATCAACTGACCAAGGGTTTGAGCCATGGGTTACAGACTGAAATACAGTTATTAAAAAATTGTTTAAGTTAAGAATTCCTGATCTAGTCCAACCTCCTCATTTTACAGATGAGGAAACTGAGGCTCAAGAAGGTTATGTGCCAAGTAGTAAATGATAAATCTCTAACTGTAGATCCAGTGAATTTTCCATTGCTCCTCATGGCCTTCCAATAGATTAGTCAAAAATAGATAGTAGAGAGTTACTAGTATTAAAATGTGCCATTAGTATAGCCATAGGGGAATAAATATGTTATTCAGTGTTAATGGAGAAGTAACTTGGGGCCATCTTTTTGGAGAGCAATATGATAATTGAAAAAAGAGTTACAAAACTGATCATTGCCTTTAATCTAGTGAGTCCAAGATGTAAGTTTTTGAAGCCAGATATGAACTTTGGTCTTCATGATGCAAAGCCCAGTGCTCTATCCACTGAGTCATTTAGTTGCCTCCATAAATACTCCAAGGAAGATCTCTTCAACATTCATGAGGCGTATGGACATTTAATATCCTGAGAATACTAGCACATTTAATATCCTGAGAATACTAGCACAACTCTTGATAGTTTTATTCTTCACTAGGGCTACATGGCTGACCTTTCCTGATCATCAATTTCCTAAGTGATATCCATCATACTACTTCTTAAATGTAAGTTATCATTGGCAAAATGCTACAGGCTACTTATACCTCCCCTTTTCTCCCTCTTGCCCTTGGCATCCAATTACAATTTTAATTTGTCAGAGAAAACTGGTGTTGTGTGTATGATCTATGCTACTCATCACTTGACTGAGAGGTGATGAACTTAGGGTGATTCTCAACCATGGGGCATCATCATAAGACTATTGGTATTAAAAAGATAGGGTTTGGGGTATCAGCAAGCAGCCTGAGATTGTAGGAAGCATTATACAATTTCCCAAGTGTAAATCTTCATTCTCTTCCTTTTGTGCAATTCTAGACCCTGGCCAGCGTTTGGAGCAATGAAATGGACTGTCCATCCAACCACATCTCATAGTGGAGACAATAAGCATGCTTTATTCCTTCATTTTTCCTGGGTGGATTGTTAAATCTAGACTTGACTTGGATTCAAGAAGATTCAAGTTCAAAAACTGACTTGGACACTTAATAGCCATGTGACCTTACCTAAGTAACAACTTTTCTGTCTCAGTTTCTTCATCTGTAAAATATAATAATATTGGCACATACTTCACAGAGTTGTTATAAGGATGAGATGAGTTAACATTTAGAAAGTGCTTTGTAAACCTTCAAGTGCTTTCTAAATGCTAATTATCATTGTTGTCATTATTTGGGCAACTAATGGATGTTATAAGGATGCTCTCTAATTTTCTTGGATTTCTTGCAATCAGCTCAAAGTTCTTCATCAACAAGAACACCTGAAAAACATTCATCTATAGAGAATCCTTCTTCCATCTGGAAGCCTCCATGATAGTGAACCATCTTTGGAGAATATATATCTCCCCTGTTTGACATGCTACACTCATACTGATGACCAGAAAATCATGGAACAATGTTGTACCTGTGAATGTAGCTATCAAGAAATAACATGATTTTAGTTATGCATTTCATTTCGCCAAGTCAAATGCTTTTTTGCTTTTAAATATGAGTGGCATCTTGTTTTCTCCACACTTCACAGCAAATTATTCAACTGTAAAGTGGTGGTCCACTGTTAAAAAATATTTGTGAAACCTTGCCTGTTTGCGTTAGGCATACCCTCACTATATGGGCACATAATTCTCTTGGGATTATTTGACTAAGCTGGGTTTCATGCCAAGCTTTCAGCAAACTTGTTTCCCTTTCCCCTACCCTTCACTGGTTTGTGAGGTGAAATGTTTCACAATCTTTCACCATCCTCGTAAATATTTTAGAAAGCAATGTGGAAATACACAGTAAGAGTCACAAAGTTGCTCACGCCTTAGGATCCAGTTATTGCCCTGCCAGGATTTTATCCTAAAATGTGATTTTTTTAAAGGATAAAAAGTTTTATCCATATAAAAATATTTACGAATACTCTACTTTTCACAGAAAAAAATGGAAACAACCATTATGTTCAACATCGAAGAATGGATAAATAAATTATAATCTATTCATGTAATAGAATATGATGGCAGTTTTTTAAAGAGAGAAATATAAAACTTACAAGGAAATACAAAGGCATTCCTATGAGTTAATAGAAAGTGAGATCAGTAGGACCAAAACCATATGCACATAAACCACCAGTATATTTCTTAATAAAAAAAAAAAGAGAGAGGGAACAGAGAAAGGAGAATTAACCGTAGATTTGAAAGAAGATACATCAGAAATGTGTTATGCTTGTGATCATTTGTCAAGAAAAGATAAATGCTGAACATGGAACTAGGAGAGTATTAGCCTAAGATATTTATTAGCTATGGATAATGAATAAGTTCCCAAGCCTCTGATGATCCCCTAACACAAGGCTTTCAATTTGGGGGTCTGTGAACTTTTAAAAAACATTTGTTTTAACATCTACTATTTCAATATAATTGATTTCCTGTCTAATCTTCTAGGTGTTAAATGCAATAATAACAGTATTCTGAGATAGGGTCCATGGGTTTCAACAGCCCACCAAAATGGCCCCATGACACACAAGGTTAAGAACTCTTAACTAAAATATCTACTAAATAATATTCAGGTTGTCTACTAGAGATAATTGAGGTCTTCTCATTTATTTAGTTTTTAACTTTGTTAAATACTTCTTTTTAAGATTTCATTCTTGATTTCTATTGTTTATGGTTATTATTTTTTTAGGTTTTATTGCTATGTTTTCGTTTTATAATTATAAACTTTTCCAGATTTCCCCTACTTTTTAACAAACTAAAATAACTAAAGAAACTAACACTACAGTAAGATCATCTGAAAGTACATAGTACTCCCCACATTTTTAAAAAATGTCTTTTAATTAAATGAAATTCATTTTCTCTTCCTCTGACCCTCACCCATATTGAAAAAAAAAGAGAAAAGAAAAGCAAATTCCTTATAACAAATATGCATAGAAAAGTAAAACAAGTTCCCTTATTGGCTCCATACAAATATGTGTGTGTGCTTGTGTGTATCATTTTCCTAATGATATATTAGATACAAGATACATGTGTATCATTGGTCCTAAATTCATCACCTTTCTCTCATAGAAAGGAAGCTTCATCATGGGTCCTCTGGAATCAAGGAATCAATCACTGTACTGATCATAGCCTTATAGCTTTCAAAGTTGTTGGTCTTTGTGGTTTTATTGTTACTATATAAGTTGTTCTCCCAATTCTGCTCATTTCATTTATCATTTCATAAAAGCCTTCACAATTAGAAAGCAAAGCCATCAATAATCATATGAAAAAATGATCCAAATGTCTCTTGATTAGAAAAATGCGAATTAAAGCCATTCTCAGGTACCACCTCAGAGCAAGATAAGCAGAACCAGGACAATATTATACACAACAATAGAAATATTGTAGAATGATCAACTGAAAATATGGGTATTCTCAGCAATGCCACGATCTGGGACAATCCTGAAGGACTTATGATGGGGAATGCTATCCATCTCCAGAGAAAGAACTGTTGGAGTTGAATCAATGCAGTTCAAAGCATACTGCCTTTCACATCAGTGTATTTATGGTTTTATTTTAGGGTTTTGATTTTGTTTTGAGTGTGCTCTTTACAATAATGACCAATATGGAAGTGTGTTTTGCCTGATAATAAAATTTTAAAATGTTTAAAGTCTTCAAAATTGTTCATTGTTATTATGTTACTGTTAGGACATAAATTGTTTTCATGGTTCTGCTCAATTCATTCTGTATCAGTTCATATAAGACTCATCTCTTTGAAATCACCTCTTGCCTCATTTCTTACAGCACAATAAACTATATCACATTCATATATCACAATGGCTTCAGTTATTCCTAAATTAATAGGCATTTCTTCAGTTCTTACTTTTGTTTTTTTGACACCACAAAAAGAGTTGTTATATTTTGTACACATGAACTGTTTAGTAACTATTTATGTTTCATTCCATTTTCCAGAATGGTTTTATCCCATTCAGAGATCAACCAACAGTTCATCAAACTGCCTATTTACTCATAATCCCTTCAATATTTATCATTTTCTTTTTTTAATATATTGGCAAAACAGATGAGTATGAAGTAGAATCTCATAATCCCTTCAATATTTATCATTTTCTTTTTTTAATATATTGGCAAAACAGATGAGTATGAAGTAGAATCTCATAATTCCTTTAATATGCATTTCTTTTTTTTAGCCCTTCCCTTCCATCTTACAATCAACACTATGTATTGGTTCAAAGGCAGAAGAGCAGTAAAGGCTAGGCAATGGGGGGGTTAAGTGACTTGCCCAGGGTCCCACAGCTAGGAAGTGTCTGAGGCCAGATTTGAACCTAGGACCTCCCACCTCTAGGCCTGGTTCTCAATCCGAAGAGCTACTTAGCTTCCCTCAATGTGCATTTTTCTTATTAATAATGGAGCACTTTTTTATATGTGTGTACATTGCCTGCATTTGTTCCCTTGAGAACTGCCCATTCATATCCTTAGACCATTTATCAATTTGGTAATGGCTCTCTTTCTTACAAATTTGAATCAATTCTTTATATATCTGAGAAATAAGGCTTTGTCAGTGAAATACTGAAAAAATTGTTTTGGTAGTTAATTGTTTCACTCTTAACCTTAGGCATTTTGGATTTGTTGGTACAAAATCTTTAAAATTTTATGTAATGAAAAGTATTGCCCTTCGTTTTCTGTGATCCTCTCTATCCCTTGTTTGGCCATGAATGTTTCTTCTACCCATAGATCTGATAGGTAATTTTTTCCATGTTTCTCTTAATTTGTTTATGATGTGACCTTTTATTTCTAGGCCACATATCCATTTGGAGCTTGTATTGGCATAAGGGGTGAGATGGAGATCTAAGTCTAATTTTTTCCATACTAGTGTACAATTTTCTCAGCAGTTTTGATCAGATAGTGAGTCTTTATTCCAGTAGCTAGTCTTTGTGTTTGTTGAATACAAGATACATTTGCTTCTGTGTTTTATAATTAATCTCTTCCAGTGATTAATCTTCTATTTTTTAACCAGTACCAAATTGTTTTGGCTATTACTGCTTTGTAGTACAGCTAAAGATCTGGCACTATTAAGCCCCTTTATTCTTTCTTTTTATTTTTTTCCTTTAATTCTTGAGGCTTTCGCTCCTATATGAATGTTATTTTTTCCTCTAATTCAGTGATTCCCAAACTTTTTTGGCCTACTACCCCCTTTCCAGAAAAAATATTACTTAGCATTCCCTGGAAATTAATTTTTTTAAATTTTAATAGCAATTAATAGGAAAGATAAATGCACCTGTGGCCATCACTGCCTCCCTGGATCACTGCAGCACCCACCAGGGGGCAGTGGCACCCACTTTGGGAATCACTGCTTTAATTCTATAAAGTAATTCTTTGGTAGTTCCATTGCTATAGCATTGAATAAGCAAATTAATTTAGATCATATTGTTATTTTTTATATTGGTTCATTCTACCAATAGGCAATTAATATTTTCCCAGTTACTTAAGTCTGCCTTGATACCTTATAATCAATGGTTTGTAGGTTATCTCTGCTTCTTGTGAATATCTTGGTAGGTAGATGCCCAATTATTTTATGCATTCTATTGAGTTTTTAATAGAATTTCTCTTTTTATCTTTCTGCTGGGTTTTATTGGTATTTTATAGAAATGCTAGTAATTTGTGTGGATTTATTTTATATCCTGAAATTTTGTTGAAGTTATTCATTGTTTCAATAACTTTTAGTTGACTTTAAAGGTTTAGAGTTCTTTAAATACAATAACATATCAGCAGCAGAAAGTGACGATTTTGTTTCTTCTTTACTTATGGTGATTTACTCAATTTCTTTTTCTTTTTTTATTTCTATTGGCAGCATTTCTAGTAGTCTGCCAAGTAAAAGTGATGAAAATGAACATCCTAGTTTCATCCTTGATTGTTCTGGAAATAATTTTACTTTATTTCTGCTATCAATAATGGAAATTATGGAAATAGAAAGGTGTGTGTACATTTTACAGTTGAGCATCATTTTACAAAAAGTAATTATGTCTTAGGATATAAAAATCAAACAAATTTAGATAAGTGTTGTTTGTCATTCTAAAGGAAAGTACTTTTTATTCCTAAGTTTGTTGTGTTTTTAACAGAAAAGATATTGTATTCTGTCAAAAATATTTTTATATACATATTAATATAATCATAAGATATTTATTGATTTTGTTGTTAATATTTTAATGAAATTTCTAGTTTTCCTTATATGAAACTAGCCCTTTATTTCTGTTAAAAATATTGCCATTCTTTTCTGGCACTTTAAAATTACATTCCTAATTGATTGGTCTATTCTTCTCCTTTTTTGTGAATAGAGATTAAATTTTCCACCCATCACTACTTCAGCTGCATCCCCAAAATTTTAATGTTTTTTCATGCTTGTCATTATATTCAATAAAATTATCTAAGATTTCTATAATTTGTTCTTTGACCCAATAATTCTTCAGGATTAAGTTATTTAATCTTAAATTGACTTTTAAATACTTTTAAAATAAGATCTATAATATAATTTTGTGCATAGTCAAGTATGTATATAATATTTCTACTTTCTTCTATATTTCTTAGTGATATTTTGAAGTACTAAGACATGACTAGTTTTTGAAAAGATTCTATGCATGACTAAAAAATGCATATGTTCCTTTCTACTTCCATTCAAAAATCGCCAGAAATTTATCATATCTAATTATTCTAGGATTCTATTTACATCTTTAATTTCTTCTTGTTTATTTTTTGGTTAAATTCATCTATGGCTGATAGAGATAAAATGAGATTCCTCTACTATTACAGTTTTAGTATTTCTTCTTGCAATTCATTCATTTTTTCTTGAAGATTTTAGAAGCTGTGCCATTCAGTGAACATACCATAAGCATTGAAATCAATTCCTCGTCTATATTACCATTTAGTAAATATAATTCTCTATCTTTTTTAAGAAAGTCTATTTTTGCTATTGCTTCATTGAAATTATGATTACAAGTACTGCTTTTCTGTGAGACATAATAGATTTTGCTCCAACTCTTTATTTATTCTTTGAAAATCTTTATGCTTTTTGTACACAGTGACTGATACACTGTGGTACAATCGAACATAATGGACTTCTCTACTAGCAGTAATGCAAGAATTCAGAGCAAGGGTGAGGGACTTATGAGAAAGAAAACTAGCCACATTCAAAGGAAAAACTGTGGGAGGAGAAACACAGAAGAAAAACAACTTCTTGAACACATGGGCTGATGGGGATATTATTGGGTATGTAGACACTAAACAATAACTCTAGTCCAACTATCAATAATATAGAATTAGATTTTAATCAATGATACATGTAAAACCCAGTGGAATGCTGCATTGGCTAAGGGGGTTAAGGGGATTTGGGAGAGAGGGAAAGAACATGAAACATGTAACTATGTGAAAATATTCAAAATTTAAATTTATAAAAGAAAAGAAAAAAGAAAATCTTTTTGCTTTAAGTGTTTCTTATAAACAACCTGGTTTCGGTAGTTTGCTTTCTAATCTAATGATTCCCAAATTGTTTGTTCTGCAATTCCTTTTCAACAACAACAAAAAATATGTTGTGAATGCTCAGGATAATTTGAAATGCTACTCATAATATCCTCTAAGTATTTATTGCTTGAGAGATGATTAGGGAATCTTTAGCATGAACCCCTTGGACAATCACAGTAAATCCTCCAAGTGGTTTGTAAATCTCTTGAAGTCTATTTTGTTACTCTCTTCTATTTTGGGGGTGAGTTCATCCCATTCATATTCACAATTCTGATAAGAAATTATTTTTTCCATATTATTCTGATACTTTTTCTTATCTATTCCTTCTCTATACTCTTTGTTCTCTGTTTATTTCAAGTTCTTAGTCTTTCGTTCATCTTAACCTTATTTTACTTTTCCCTCTCCAAACTTAGAGTTTACTTTATTTATAAATAACCCATCACTGAATCTACCCTTTCTCTTTTATTTTAACAACCTTAATGTCATGGGGTCATGGAGGTGATCAATTGAGACAGAAAGTCTATAAATAGTTTTGTTATGTTTTGAAGATACTATAAGAAAAAAGAAAAGGGGAACGTGAGTAGATAATATATTAGGGGGAATGAAAGGAAGATGAGAGAATTTGTTAACATATATAATCTGGGTATTCATCACTTGAACTTCAATTTATTCTAAACTGGTCAAAAGAGTGGACAAAACACATACACACAGAGTTTGATGCAGGAAGGAATTCAGCTCAGATGGATATAGATTGGGACAAGAAAAGAGGAAATGCAATGCTGTTAAGTATAAAATGAAAAAAATTAGAGGCAAAAAAATTTGCCATTGCTGTCTGGAACTTTTGGCAAACTGATGCCATTTTCTGCTTAAAAGATGATCAAGAGTTTGCTAACTGAGGCTAACTGGATTATTTGGGCTCCCTGGTTATGAAGATTGTTTTATATTTGTTAAACTTATATGAAAAATGATAGTAATCAACAATAGTGTATTTTCCTTTATCCATGTCCCATTTTTCAGATTCATCAGGAAAGGTTGAAATAAATATAATTGCTCTCTATGCCTTCTTTCCCTCTTTATCTTTTCTCTTAATTTGGTATTAATTTTTACCCTTGCTTAGTTCAAGTACCACATCCTGGGTTAATTAAAGCTCCTTCAAGTAATTAATTGCTTTATTTTTATCTTTCTATCCTCAGAGAGTGCTTAATAAATGTTTATTCAATCAAATCAAATATATTTTGTTTTAAGGAGCTAGTCAAACTAGTTGGTACAGCAGATAGAAAGGGAGTCCTGGAGTCAGGAAGTCCAGGTTCGAATCTGGTTTTGGACACTTCCTAGCTGTGTGACCTTGAACAAGACACAACCCCATTTGCCTAGCCCTTGCTCTCCTGTCTTAGAGTTCTTGCTATTCATAAAATAAAATAATAAATAAATAGCTAGCTTAGAAAATCTTTCCACATCTGTAGTACATAGTAGTATCATCTTTCAGATAGTCATTTTTTGATGAGCAGAATGATTACAGAAAAACCTAGAAAGATTTATGTGAACTGATGCAAAGTGAAGTAAGCAGAACCAGGAGAACATTATACATAGTAACAATAATATTTTATAATGAACAACTGTAAATTACTTCATTGTTTTCAGTAATACAGTGTTCTAAGACAATCCCAAAGGACTCATGATGAAAAATACCATCTATCCCAGGGTCGGCAACCTTTTTGGCCATGAGAGCCATAAATGCCACATTTTTTAAAATGTAATTTTATGAGAGCCGTACAGTGCTCACAGTGTGGCTCCTGTAACAGCACCTGAAAAAAAAAATGGACTTTATGGCTCCTGCAGAAAGAGCAATATCTGGCCCTCAAAAGAGCCAGATATGGCTTAAAAGCCATACGTTGCCGACCCCTGATCTATCCCTAGAAAAACAACTGATAGAATCCATATACAGACCAAAATGTATCATGTTTCACTTTTTTTCATTTTTTGTTTTTGTTAGAATTCTCTTCCATGAAGTGACTAATATGGGAAAGTGTTTTATATGATTGTATATGTAAAATTTATATCAAATTACTTACTGTCCCTGGGACAAGGAGGGAAAGAGAGAAATTAGAATTCAATTTTTTAAAATTAATGTTCAAAATTGTTGTTATGTGTAATTGAGGGAAAATAAAATATTGTTCTTTAAAAGACAAACATTTTCATTTTTATTAAGTTATTCATTTATTCATTAGGAAATAGCTAAGTAAATCAAGTCAAGTAAAGTAGACAAGCATTTATTTAGTTCTATCATGGGTGTGCTGGCAAATCCTTAACAACTAGGTTCCTCCAAATGGAAGACTTGTATTTAAATTTAATCTGTATTAACATTTTCTTCCCCACTTTCTTAAATCTAGATAATCATTAAAACAATAAATCAAGTCATGCTTTGCAACCTTTAGAGATTTCCAGGGTGTGGGTGCTCACACTGAAAATTTAACAATTGGGCAACCAGATATGTCCAGAACACCTTTCCTATCTATTCCAGGATAGGCATTGGTTAGGTTCCCAGAAGACAAAGACAGACAATTGCAATCTCTCATCTCAAGGAGCTCAAAGTCTAGCAAGTGAGACAATACACACAAAGAACTAAATACAAACAATATGTATACAAGATAACTTGGAGATAATCTCAGATGAAAAGCACTAAGATTGAAGAGGATTGTGAAAGGCTCTTTTACAAAAGGTGGGACTTTGGGTAAGACTCCAAAGGAAGCCCAGAGGTAGAGTTCAGAGGGAAAGAACTCCAGGCAAGAGGAGATTGCTGTGGAAAATACCCAGAGACTAGGGATGCAATGCCAAGATAGAACATAAAGGAAGCTACTCTCACTGGATTGCAAAATGCATGGAGGGTTTTAAAAGGAAAGGTAGCAAAGGGCCAGGTATAAAGGATTTCATATTTGATCTTGGAAATAATAAAGAGCCATTGGAGATGAAGGAATAGGGGACTGACATGGTTAGACTTGTGTGCCTTAAGAACCATTTGACAGTTGATATTGGGTCCAAACTAAATAAAGAGATCAACAAGCAAACTATTGCAGTAGTTCAGTGGTGATAAAGACCATATTCGTGTGATGGAATATTATTATGCCACTACAAATTGTATATATATATATATATATATATACATTATAGTAATTATAGAATAATGAAGAATAATTAATTACCAATAATAACAGAATCTTTATATATCTATATATAAAGAACACAAAGAAATTTGGAAAGACCATCTAAAATATTTAAAAGAAGGAATTCAAAATTAGAAAAAATAATAACTATTGAAAAAATTTCAACAGAAACATGAGAATTGTTTGCAAGCAGAAAAGATATTTAAAGAAGATGGAGTAAATAACGTTATTATTTTATTAACGTTTTTATCTTTCTGAATACAAGAAAATGAGATTTTAAGATTGGTGTGTAGGACATTGGATGGAAGGTTAGACAGGTAATCGGGATCAGTATCCAAGTGCTATTTTTATACTGAATGCATGACCTCGAATGTCAGTCACTTCTCTTGCCATAGGCACAGAAACTACAGACTCTTGGGGGGAAATCTGCATGGATGAAGAATTTCCATATTGGGAGTTCTTCATCCCAACAAAATCACATATCTGAAACAAAACAAAAAACAAAGAATTATTTATAGTTTCTGGGTTTTGTGATATCTTATCCCCAGTTTTTTATCCAAATGCTCGTTTTTGTGCAGTCTTATTTGGTTTATAGGGAAAGGTATCTCAAATATTAGTGTGTATACTCAAAGGGCAATAATAATAATAGCTGACCCCTACTATGTACCAGGTACCATGATAAACACCTTACAGATATTATCTCATTAAATTCTCACAACAATGCTGGGAGGTAGATGCTATTATTGTCCCCATTTTAAAGTTGATGAAATTAAGGTAGACAGAAGTTAAGTAATTTGCTCAAGGTTACACAGCTTATCAAGTATCTGAGGTTGGATTTGAACTCAAGTCTTCCAGATTCCATTACTCAACATATACTGGCCACCTATCTACCTACATGCTCATTTCAATTTATAAATACATCATGGTTCCAACCCAAATTTTATCAGTAATCTGATGCAGGTTTTACATGTTCAATCATATAAAACATTTTTCCATATTTAATCATTTTGTGGAAAGGAACTTAAAAACAGAAAAGAAAAAAGAAAGTAAAATATAATTTAAGTCTGCATGTCAATCAATAAACATTTATTTTTTATTCAAATTAAATTTTATTGAGAGCCTATTGCAATTCATAGAGTTGTGTGGGATACAAATATAAATAAGATCATCCCTACCTTCAAAGAATTTATAATCTTGTCAATCACAAAAACAGATGTTCTTCAACTTAAGACTATACAAGATGATGTGTTTCCTTTGGTTTTGTGATTTTTTTTTTAAAAACCCTTATCTTCTCTCTTAGAATTATTACTAAATATCAGTTCCAGGACAGAAGAGCTAGACAACCAGGGGTTAAGTGACTTGCCCAGGTTCACACAGCTGAGACGTGTCTGAGGTCAAATTTGAACCTAAGACCTCCCGTCTCCAGAGTTGGCCAACCACCTGCTCCTTATTTTTTAATAAGCACCTACTATACACCAGAAATTGTGCTAAGAAAAGGCAAAAGCCAGTCCTTGCCATCAAGAAGCTCACACTCTAATGGGACGGGGGAGAGGAGGGGCACAACATGCAAACAAATATGTGCAGACAACCTCCATACAGGAAAATAAAAAGGAAATAATTAGCAGAGAAGTTACTAGAATTAAGAGGAATTTGAAAATATTCCAGTAGAAGGAGGAATTTTAGATGGGACGTGAAGGAAGCCAGTATGTGGAGCAAGAGAGGGAGAGCATTCTAGGCTTGAGGAACAGTCAGAGAAAATGTCTGGGGCTGAGAGCTGGAGTATCTTGGTCATGGAACAGACAGACAGAAGACCAGTGCCACCAGACTGAAGACTACAGCTGCAGAGTAAGGTATAAGTCTGGAAAAGAAGGAGAGGGCTAGTTTATGAAGGACTTTGAATGCCTAACAGGATCGTGTATTTTGATCAATAGCCCATTCCTCAACAAATGCTCATTTTTCCTTCCCATTTCAGCTAATCTGACAATCGGTTCTTATTTTAACCAGTGCTTCTAAAAAGAAGAGAGAACTGGCTGGAATTGCTATCATCTGACCTGGGGCTCTTTTTTTTCTTTCTTTCTTTCTCTTTCATTTTTTATTGGGGCAAAGCTGTCTTGTAAGAACCCTTTGTAATCTGAGAAGGGCAGGTACAATTCATCCAGCTCTCCTGGTTCTGGTGTGTGAAGGAATTCATCCTCCTTTGCCCTTTAGGACAAAAAACATTTAGATAACCAACAATTAAGGTAGACCTGGTGCAAATAGATAAGCAGAAGTCAAGGTTGCTCCTCCCCTCCTCTACTCTCTTGTCTAAGGCACTTAACACCTTGGCAGTACTAGTTCTCAAACCCTTCAATTAATCTCACCTGGATTTGCTAGCTCCTGGATTAGGGTCAAGGGTGACGATTACTTCCAAGGATTTACCAAGAGTTCAGTTTCCAAACTGACAAGGTCGTTAGCCTCTGAAGTAGAGCAAATTAATAGGACATTTCCCTTTATTTACTTTATACACATTGTGTATGAATTTTAATTCTATCTGGTTTTTGCTCTCTACCCCCACACCAAGTAAATTCCATTATCCTAGCACCTAACACTCAGAAAAGATAGACAAACTTAATAAATCCTTTTAGATGCTTAGCTATCTTAGTTTTTCCAAAGAATCTTTGAAAAATGTGCTAAATTTAGATGATCTGAGTTTGAATCCTGCCTCAGAATTTCACCTCACGGTTACCAGATTGGCAAAGTTGACAAAAAAGGAAAATGACAAATATACCTGGAAAACAGTTCTATTAGTGGAGCTATGGACTGGCCCAGCCATTCTGGAAAAAGAAATGTATAACTTCCCCAAAACGTACTAAACTGTACTTAAACATACTCCAAAGACATCCAAGAAAAAGCATACTAAATATAGAAAAAGTATTTATGACAATTCTTTTTCTTGTGGGAAAAAATCTGGAAACCAAAGGGTCACTGGTCAAACATGAATAAATTTTAGATTTATAGGTTTTTATTATTTTTATTATTATTATTATAAGATTTAGAATAGCTGAATAAATTTTAATACATAAGAAATACTCTAGAAAATCTAGGAAAACTTGTATAGACTGATGGAGAGTAAAATGAGCTCATGTAGAAAGACAATTCATGATATATGCAACAATGTAATAATGAACAATTTGGAAGGAAAAAATTAAGAATTCTGATCAACATAATTATCAACTTTGATTTCAGGGGATGGATGTGAAGAATGCTGCCTACTTCCAGAAAGGGAGGCAACATACCAACACATAAAATGAGACACTCATTTTTTTGGCACAGCCAATATAGAAATGTATTTTATTCGACTAGACTTTTTTAGTACAAGGGTTTTGTTTTTATTATTCTTTTTCCAGTGGTGGTGAGAAAGGAGATAAAATAAATGCTTGATAATTTGGGCAAAGAAGAACTATTGAGCCTTTTAGTGGGCTCTTTTTGTCATCAAGTATGTTGCGAAATTAATCTCTAGTATTTTAAGGTTGAGAGCATCTAGGATGAATGCATGTAGACTACTTTAAGATAAGACTATCAAAGGAGCAGCTAAATGGCTCAGTGGATTGAGAGCCAGGCCTGGAGATAGGAGGTCTAAGGTTCAAATTTGGATTCAGACACTTCTTAGCAAAACACTTAACCCCCATTGCCTAACCCTTACTGCTCTTCTGCCTTAGAACCAATACACAGTATTGATGCTAAAACAGAAGGTCAAGGGTTAAAAAAAAAGATAAACACAAGATAACGGCCAATAAACACAGAAAAAATCCTGCTTCAGATGCTAATAAGCTTTGTCACAGTGAGAAGTTATTTAACTTTTCTCAAACCCAGTTTACTTCATCTTCGAAATAGGGATAATAATAGCATCTGCCTCACAGAATTGTGGTAAAATAAATTAGATAACAGAGAAATGCTTTGCAAATTTTAAGATGCTCTATGGATGCAATTATTGTTATAATTTTCATGCGAGCGCTCTCTTGGTTCTCCTACCTGTTCATTTGACTGTTCTGTCTATCTTCTTTGCTATATCTTTATCCAAGTCATATCTGCTGACCATGTGGATCCCCCAAAGCTCTTTCTTGGCCCTTTTCTCTTCTTCTACCCTATTTCTCATCATTCTCATCTCATCAGCTCCCACAGGTTCAATCATTATTTCTATGCTGATAATAATAATAGTAATAATAATTAACATTCTTGTAATGATTTCCAGTTTGTAGAATTCTTTAAAAACATTATCTAACAATGATCCTGGTTGTTGGGTACTATTATTATCATCTCTATTTTATAAATCAGAGAACTGAGCCACAAAGTGGTTAAGTGACTTGCCCCAAGACACACCACTAGCAAGTCTAAGACCAAATTGGTACTCAGGTTTTCTTGACTCTGTGTCTGGTGCTCTGTCCATTGTACCATTAGCTGCTGAAGATCCTTAGATTTATTTGTCCAGTATTAACCTCTCACTTGACCCACAGACTCCCATCTCCAACTGCCTATTGAATATCTTAAATTAAATGTCTCACTGACACCTTGAACTCAGCACATCCAAAACTGAACTCAGCACAGGAACCACCACCTGCCTGATCGCATAGGCTCAAATATGTAGGTATCATCCTTAACATGCCACTCTCTCTCATCATCCCATCTTCATGCCATCTCTACCTTGATACCCTGCAACTTTTATATATGCCCCCTATCTTTTCTCCTCTGACACAGCCATCACCCTGGTGCAGGCTCACATCATCTCACACTTGGACTCTGGAAATTGTCTTTTTCTGGTTGGTCCCCTACTTCAAGTCTCTATTGAATTAAGTTCATCCTCCACGTGGTTATCAAATGGATTTTCTTAAAGCACAATTATGACCTAGTCATCTCCTACTTAATAAACTTTAATGGTTTCCTATTTCCCTCAGGATTGAAAATACTCTGCTTGGCTTTTAAAGATCTTCATAGACCAATATGACAGTAAAGGAAAATTATAAATGTTGGAGGTAATGTGGAAAAATTGGGACACAAATGCATTGTTGGGGGAGTTGTGAACTAATCCAACCATTCTGGAAGGCAATTTGGAATTATGTCCAAAGGGCTATAAAAGAATGCATACTTTTTGATACAATAATGTCACCACTAGTTCTGTATCACAAAGAGATTTTTAAATTTAAAAACCAAGAAAGGACCTGTTTGTACAAAAATATTTGTGGCTGCTCTTTTTGTGGTAGCAAAGAATTGGAAACTTAAAGGGATGTCCCTCAATTGGGGAATGGCTGAACAAATTGTGGTATATGGTGGTGATGTAATACTATTGTGCTATAAGGAATGATAAACAGGATGATTTCAGAAGGAACTAGAAAGATTTATGTGAATTGATGCAGAGGGAAATAAACGGAACAAGGAGAACATTATACACAGTACCTGAAATATTGTGGAACAATTAAATGTGATAGACTGCTACTAACAGCAAAAAAAAAAAAAAAAAAAAAAAAAAGAATGATCCAGAACAATTCTGAGGGACTATGAAAAAGAATGCTATCCAAGTCTGGAAAAATAATTGTTGGAGTAGGAATATAGATAAAAGTATATGATTTATCACTTGTTTATTTGGGTGTGTGTTTTGAGATTTGGGTTTTATAAGATTATTCACTTACAAAAATGAATACTACAGAAATATGTCTTGCATATTGCACATATATAAACCAGAAAAAAATTTAAATAAAGTTCTTCATACCTGGGTTCCTACTTTTCCAATCTTTTTCCACCTTCTTCACCAACAAGTATTCTTTAGTCCAGCGACATTGACTTATTTGATGTTTCTCACACATTACATTCTCTCTGCTGTCAGCATTTTCCCTGACTATCCTCCATGTCTGGAATTCCTAACTCATTTCTGCCTCCTAATTTCCCTGGCTTCCTTCAAGTCTCAGCTAGTCTTTACTTTTATGAGAACCCTTTCTTAAGAGCCCCTTAATCTCATTGCCTTACTTCTGGGATTATTTCCAATCTATCCTTAATATATTTTGTTTGTACCTGTTTGTTTGCATGTTATCTTCCCTATTACATTGTGAGCTCCTTGAAAGTAGGGACTATTTTTTTGTTTGAATCTCTAGCATTTAGCATAGTACATGGCAAATAGTAGATGCTTAATAATATTTCCTGACCCGGTTTACTAGTTTACTACTCGGTTTATTGGTTGTCATAAACTCTGGCACATAAACCTCTTATCACAACAAAAAGGAACAAATAAAGGATTGTATGAATATCTTTCAAGGCTGAAATAAAAATTCAAATACCAAAGATAATAGATTTTAAGGTAGAAGGAATTTAGCAGACTATATAATCCATCCCCTTTGATTTTACAGATTTGGAATTGAGGCTCAGGAAAAATTAGTGACTTGTCTATAGTCACAGAGATGGGGTGGGGTAAAGGGGGCGGGTTGACAGAAGGAGGAGTCTTACCTCAAGTTCTTAGACTCCAAATTCAGCCATGACTCTCTATCTGAAAGGCTTTCATTATGGTTTTTTACCTTTTCCAAAGAGTTTACCAAAAAGTAAATTGTGTTACATTAATTCAGATTTTTAGTAGCCAGTATTAAGGAAGTATTCACAGTACATCAGAGGAGAAAATGAAGACTTCCACTCATTATATATTGTATTAGGTACTGGACATACAATCAAAAAGCATACAGAGGGAAATAATTGTTTTTAAGCTTTCAACATACATCTCTATGTCCTTTTTAAAAATAGTATTATTGGTGTTATATGTAATTGGTAAGTAAAATATCTTTACCAAAAAAAAAATGAATTTAAAAGGGTGTTGTATAAGCATCTATCTGCTCTATTAAAAATGTTTTTAAAAAACAAAAAAATAAAGAAGTTTGGCCACTAAGAATTGAAAAAATTCTCTTCCCTCTTTGCAGAAGTGGGGGAAGATCTGAGGGGGAGAAGGCAGGATTATCATATATTCTATTGCTGGCTTGATGTGTTGATTGGTTTTGCTGAAAATAATTGTTTTGAACTGCTTGATCACATGACTCAATGTGGGATGTGAATGATGGGTATATAATTGGGGATGTATACTCTAAGCAATTACCTTAATGCAAATATTAATAATATAGAAATAGATCTTGATCAATGACACATGTAAAACCCAGTAGAATTGCTTGTTGGCTATGGGAAGGGAGTAGGAGGAGGGGAGGGAAAGAACATGAATCATGTAA
This sequence comes from Gracilinanus agilis, assembly GCF_016433145.1. Lineage (NCBI taxonomy): Eukaryota > Metazoa > Chordata > Mammalia > Didelphimorphia > Didelphidae > Gracilinanus > Gracilinanus agilis. The sequence continues at coordinate 31,223,199 of NC_058130.1, read as the reverse complement.
CCATGGGAAAATATTCAAATTTAATTAATTAAATAAAAATTTTCAAATCACAAAAAAAAAGAAAATAATTGTTTTGGGGATGGCCCACTGAGAAGGAGAAGGGGAACACTTAAATTCAGTCATGAGGGAGATGCAAAAATACAAAATATTTTTTTAAAATAACTATTAAAATAATAATAATGGCCAGCATTTGTAGCACCTGCTATATGCTAGGCACTATACTTAGACCTTTACAAATATTATCTCATTTGACATAAAGTTTTTTTAAACTGTGCTATTATTCTCGTTAATGGGTACAAGAGGGCTTCTTCACCCAATAGCTAGTTAACTGTTTTGTCTGCCTAAACTCCCAAGCCCAAGTACATGATTATCAGGGATCTTTCAGATTTCTAGCTGCCAAAACTCTCCCAACTTGGGGGTAGGGGAGGCTGGCAGGGATCTCTAAACTGTAGATTTCCTACAATAGAAAATGGAAGCATTTCCTTTGCCTTAACTTGTGCAATTCAACTCAAGAGTGTTTTTAAGTTTTTGTGAGGGGAACTGTGCTAGGTGTCAAAGGATAGAAAGAGGAAAATGATACCATCTTTGTCCTCAAAGAGAATTCATTTGTTTCTTTCTAGGCAGGAGGTGACACAGTGGATAGAAGGCTGGACTTGGAGTAGGGAAGAAATGGGTTAATATTTGATCTCAGACTCTGTCTGATCACTATGTGGCCCTGGGCAAGTCACTTAACTTCATCTATAAAATGTGGATAATAATAACACCTACCTGACAGTATTGTTGTAAGGATCAAAAGAGATAAATTGTGCCATGGGTGGGGGGAGTGCAGGGGGTGAAGGGGAAAGGAGGAGCATGAATCATGTAACCATGTTAAAAATGAAGATTAATAAATGTTTGGGGAAAAAAGAGATAAATTGTGTAAAACATTGCATACTTTAAAAGTACTCTGCAAATTACTATTATTATAGCTTATATATTATAATACATATTATAATATTATACTAATATTGTGTGTTATATATCACATATAATATATGTTTAGCTATGTATTATAATTATTATATTATTACTATTATTATAGCTTATATTATATTGTATTAATATCATATATTATTCTATACTGTATATCATAGTATATATTATATGTTATTATAGCTATTATTATAACTATTATTATAATATTATTATTGCTATTATAGTTTATGTTATATTACATATTATAATAATATAATATATTGTATATTATATATCATAGCTATATAATTATTATGTTATTATTACTATTATTACAACTCTATAAATTA
>NC_058130.1:31189811-31212360 GCF_016433145.1 Gracilinanus agilis | reverse complement strand
AGGGAGGGAGGGAGGGAGGGAGGGAGGGAGGGAGGGAGGGAGGAAAAGAGCACTGCAAATGAAGTTAAGAACTTTGGGTTCTAATCCTAGATCTGGCATCAAGTGTGTGACTTTGGGCATCAGTTTCCTTATCTGTAAAAGGAAGAATTGATCCCAGATGATCTCTGACATCCATTCCAATTCTAAGTCTATAATTCTGTTGCCAGGGTGATCTAGGGAACATGTAAATGATTTGGTGGGTCTCCTCTCCACTTGAATACATGTTAAATGGGAGCTCTTCTCAAGGAATTGGACAGATGTGGATTTGGCCTTTTGTTGTGTTACTGGAATGCAAGGTGAACTTCTCTGATTGGTCCTCAGTCCCTGGAGATATACTTCCTGATGATTGCCTAGGGACCCAGGAAGACAGAAGTATGTTGGCATAACCTCTTCACTCTAGTTTTTAAGAGTCTCTCTCCCTTAGGACTTATTTCAGATTTCTTTTCTCTTAAACTTGAAGCAAGTGGGGAGGATCTAGGTCAATAGTCCCTTCTCTTAAGGTCTGAAAATATGTATACATGCTTCTATCTCTATGAAAAATCCTTCGCCTTTGTTTTGATACAATTCTAATAAGCAAACAAAACTTTGCTTCTGAAGAAAGACAGTCAAATTCACTTTTTTTTTTTTTTGTATTTTTTTTTTATTTTAAACCCTTAACTTCTGTGTATTGACTTTATAGGTGGAAGATTGGTAAGGGTAGGCAATGGGGGTCAAGTGACTTGCCCAGGGTCACACAGCTGGGAAGTGGCTGAGGCCAGGTTTGAACCTAGGACCTCCCGTCTCTAGGCCTGGCTCTCAATCCACTGAGCTACCCAGCTGCCCCCAGTCAAATTCACTTTTTTCCCTGATCTGGGTCTGAGCTTTCATCCTTTCCTAGCAGGAAAACACTGGGAAGTTTTTATAGCATTTGAGGAGGTTTTTTGAATTAGAAGCCAGTTTCCTCATTCTTCCTTGACTGCATTGATCTCCTTTTGAAGTCAACTGGAGCTCTGCACTGGGAGCCTAGAGAGAAACCAGGTTCTGGCCTAAGTGAATTGTTAGAAAAATACATTACACATGAAGTCAGGATTAAGTTACCCAGAGAAAATACACCTTGGCCAGGAGGTATTGCCATCAGAAGCGTCTGACTGGGTCCTATGCCCAGAGAAAGGAAGAAAATCTTTTTTTCCTTCTTTCCCAATCGATGCAAGCAGTTGCTACCAAGGAAATAAAGAAGCATTGTCCTTCATATGTATAAAACATGAATTACCAATTAAAGATGCTATTGGCAAATTGCTCTACAATAAAAAACACAGAAATGTTGTTTAAGGCAATTAGAATAATTGTCGTGTGTTAATTATAGTTTGATGGATCCTGCATACTGCCAGTAATTACCTTTGGAGGATGAGTTTTTCTGAACAGAATCCAAATCCATAAAGCCACTGATATAATAAGAAATCTCTTCCTTTTTGGCATACCTCCTGCTTTCTGAATGTCTCTTAAGATTTGCAATTAGTTTTAATTAGGTTTCTAGAAGAAATGTTCTTCATAGTTTTTTCATTAGCTCATCCTTAAAGAACCTCATAACCGTTATTAAAAACAGAAACAATGCTTGGCTGAATCATAATGGTTTTCTCTAGAAATATTGCAGGTATCCTCTCATTTTCGAAGGTAAGTAAAGTCAGGGTAAGATCAAAAACAAAGCTGGGATTTGAAATGTAAATTTTTTCCTCAAGCCATAATAATAATTTACATTTATGAATGTTAACAAGAGCTCTATGTTTCAGGTCTATCCCCATTCATAAAACCTGTTTAAGTAGGAATTCTCAGAAAGCTGAGATGTTGCAAAAATAAAACAATCCCCTCCCCCCAAAATAAAACAAAACCCTACAGCTTAGGGAGGAAATCAAGTGGACACAGTAACCAAGAGAAAAGTGCTACAGACTGGGCCAAGTACAAAGAGGGATGAGAGAAGCATGACACTCAATTTCTTTCCATCCCTGCCCTGCCCACTAATAATGAACCAACTGCAAAGAGGAGAGTTGGGGGTCCTGGCTGACACAGAGCAGAGAAGGCTTGGTTGGCTCCAAGAGTTTCTGTCTATACTTAAGGTTTTCTTTAAGTCCCTGCCCTTTACTTCAAGGTGGAGGCTGAGACCCAAATCAAGACTGGTTTTATTGGATGCCATGAGTCAATCATCTTGAATTGTGCCTCATCTACTCCTTTGTCCACTCACAGGAGAAGTAGTGGTGGAGTCAAGTCAAAGCTACCCTTATATTGCTTGTGAAGTGGAATGATGTTTATTCTTTTGACTAAATCTATACAAAAAAAGTAAAACACTATATATAGTATCCAAACATGCTCATTTATTCCCACTGAAAGCCAACTCCATTATGCCAAGATCACATGACTAGGAATTAATGTAGCAGAGCATATTTTGTGGGGCTGACATTTTGGTAGGTGGGGGCTCGGAGCTAATCTGACTAGGTAAATCCCACATAAACCATACCCTTAGATTAAGGAGACATCATAGTTATCTCATGAGGAGCAGAGATAAAGAATAAGGATGTCAAATGTTTTCCAAAAACCATATAAAGTTTGGTACTTCCCTAACACTCCCCCTTCCCCAATAATTCAGTAGGATAGGATAGAACGTATAACTGCCAGGAAGAATATGGGAGTTTCCCGGACCTGATCCTTCTTAGTGAAAAAAATCAAGTAAATGGCTAGCAATGCCACATGGAAGTTAAACATCTCACCTTCCTCATAACCCTGAGAGGTAGGTAGTGAAAGTATTACTCCCATTTTACAGATGAAGAAACGGAGAGTTGTAGGAGTTATTTGTCCAAGGTCTTACACAACTAGTAAAGATGTGCAACAGATTCAGCAGCTAGATCTTCTGATTCTGGGTCTACCACTGGATTCACTGAACCACATGCCCCTCACCTGGATGCATCTTGGGCAGCATCTCATGATCTGGATTTGTTATTTCAGCTCCTCTATTCTATGAAAATGTTGCTTTCAGCTATGTGCAATTTGGTAATTAGTTCACTGGTACATTGATAAAATAATGTATCTATATGTTTTATTGCTTTATGAAGGCTCATTTTTTTTATTCTTCTAAGGAGTATTTGCCTTTTAATATGTGAGTGATTGTAATCCAAAGGAATCAATATCTAATGTAGAACTTCAGGCACCAGGGAAGGTTTGGAAGGAAGGTTTTTTTTGGAAGGGAAGAAAGAGGAAATCATTACTTTTTCCATACACTTCCAGTTGCACGTATACATAGCTATTTGCTATACCCACATAGAATCTGAGAGTCTTAGGTCACCTAGTCTAACCTTTCATCGCATACAATAATTTTTCTCTATAGTTTCTCTGATAGGTGGCCATCTAGGCTCTGACTGAACCCTTCCAATGATGAGGAGCTCACTTTCTTCTATAATTCCTTCTACTGTGGAGCTTCTCTTGATCTCTCAATAGAATTTAATATTTAAGAGCACCAACTCAGCAATCAAAGGACATGGGATCGAATTCCACCTTTGACACTTAATACCTGTATGAACTTAGATCCTTCCCAGAACCTTCATCTAGAGAATGATGGCTTTATCTATTAAGGTGCTATCCATCTCTAGAGCTATGATCCTCTGAACTCCTATAGCACATGACACCTCTTCTATCAAACTTCCTATAGCCTGCCAATTATAGGAATTGATTTTGTCTTATTTCCTCCTTTTACCTCTCAGGGGTAGGTAGAAGAAGGATTAAATAAGATAATAATTGTAAAGCACTTAGCATAGAGTCTGGCACATAGTAGGTGCTATATAAATGTTAGCTGCTGTTATTATTTATTATAAACACCTTGAGGACAGAGAACATTTCTTCCAATTCCTTGTCAGTCAATAAACACTTATTAAATACCTATTATGTGTACTTGGGTTATAAAACAGAGCCTGCTAGAAACCAAGAAAATATTTAAATAATGAAATCAATTAGACAAGGAGTTATTAAGTGCTTCCTGTAAACATATGCTGTGGTATATAAAGATAAATAAAACCAATTTCCTGACTTTAAAGACCTCATAATCCTATGGGATTATAAGTAAGTAAGAAGGCAAGTTCTTATGAACTGGTCCATAACTTAGAGGTCAAGAGAGTAGCCTCAGACCTGGAGAGGTTAGAGGGCTTTCCCCTTGTAACTCAATAAGTGACCCCCCCACACACACACACACAAAGGTATACACATAAATGAGTTTCAGAGGCAAAACTTGAACACAGGTCTTAATGCTGAACTGCCTCTCCCAGGGGATAATGTATACATAAGAATACACAATACTCCAGTTTGCAATATAAATGTGCATGTAACACAAAGTGGGCTATGATGTGTATAGGACAAGGGCAAACTATCCTGAGAGATCCAGGCAGCAGGGAATAGAGAATACTCACTCATTCTTCCATTCATTTGACAATATCACAAATTTTGACCTTGGTAGCCACCTAGTCCAATCCATACATGAAAGGGGGAGTCTCCCCTCAAATATACCTGGCAAGTGGGGCCTCTGTTGGAGGACTTAAAATGAGAAAGAACCTTTTATTCCATAAGGCAATCCATTCCATTATCGGATAATTGTTAGGAAGCTCTTCCTGCAATCAAACCTAATTTGTCTACCCATTTGTCTGGGGCCAAAGAGAACAGTTGGTCAAATTCTCTTCCATAAGACAATCTTTAAAATATTTGAAAACAGGTATAATTTTATACATCTAGGTAGTGCTAGTGATAGATCCTAGAGTCAGGAAGACCAAACTTCAAATCTGATCTCAGCTAGTAGCTGTGTGACCTTGAGCAAGTCACTTAAGCTTGCTTGCCTCAGTTTCCTCATCTGTACAATGAGTTGGAGAAGTAAATGACAAATCGCTGCTAGTATATTTGCCAAGAAAATCCTAAATGGGGTCATTAAGAGTTGGACATGACTGAAACAGTTCAACAACACCAATAATCATTCCTGAAAACTCCACCACAAGTCTTTTCCAAATTAAATGTCCCCAATTATATCAGGTTATCTCATGGTATGGACTCGAGGTCTTTTACTATTCTTATTGTCCTCTTCTAGGCAGTTTCCAAATTTCCTTCCTAAACTATGGCACTCAGAACCCCAAACTATAAAATAAAGTCCTGACCAAAGCAGAATGAAGCAGGATCATCGCTTCCTTTCTCCTAGAAGTTTTGCCTCTTTTAATGGACCCCAGGATTTCATTAGCTTTCATGGAATCATAAGATAATTAGTCTAGAGTCTTAAAAAAGGATTTCAGAGGCCATCCAGTCCCTTTTTTGTTACACATAAGGAATATGGAGGTGAGATGGCATCTATCCATCTGTCTGTCTATCTATCTATCTATCTATCTATCTATCTACATATATGTGTATATGTGTGTACATATGTTTACATATATACATATAATACTCACATGTGTGTGGGGAGGGGGGGAATAAAAGCTGAGGCAGGATTTGAACTCATTTCTTCTACTCCAGAGGTCTTTTTTTCCTCTGAAATTTCTTTTTATTCATGTATTTATTCCTATTTATTCATTTATTCAACAGTCATTTATTATATGCGTGTTTCAAGCAGAGTACTCTGTTAGGCACTGTAAGAAGATAAAGAAAGAAGAAAGACATGATCTTTGGGAAGAGTTGAGAAAATATACCTCATTCTCTTCTTTTCAGAGGTGGGGTAAAATAGGAGTAGAAAATTGTACATACCATTTAACTCAGTTAATGTACTGGCTGATTTTACTGAACTTTTTATTTTAGAATTCTGTGTTATAAAAAATGGCTCTCTGAGTAGGGTAGGGATGGGAGGGACGTATTTGGAAAGAAAACTATCTGTAAAACCAAAAGATGTTGGTAACTCTTTTAAAAAGACATAGTATCTAGCATGAGAGACAGGTTCACAAGAATAACTCACATTTGTATTACATATAAAGATTTACAAAGAACCTTCCTTAAAGTGACTCTCTCAAGTAGGCATTGCAAATATATCATCTTCTTCTTTAGAGATATGGAACCTGAGGCACAAAAGAGTTAAATAATTGGCTCAGGTTGATACAGCCAGTAAATGTGGGAGCTGGAATTCAACCTCACATCTTTCCTGATCCCAAGTCTAGAACTCTTTCCACTACCCCACAGTAGGAGAAGGAGATGTTAGGTCAAAGGATGAACTTAGCTTCCTTTATACTGTTGTTGTTATTGTATAACTTGTTCTCTGATCCTGTTCATTTCACTTTCTGTCAGTTCATATAAGTCTTCTCAGGTTTCTCCAAAATGATTCCTTTTTTTTTTTTTAGTTTTTTTATAATGGTACTATAATATTCCATTATATCTCTATACCATAAGTTACTCAACCATTCCCCCTTGGCTTCCAGATATTTGGCTAAAAGAGCTACCATAAATATTTTCAATTTTATTTTTTCAATTAAAAAAGATTTTCTCTTTTTCACATCACCCAATTGAAAAAAAGAAAGAAAAAAATCTTTGTAACAAGTATGCTTTCTCAAGCAAAGCATATTGGCAATTGCTAAAAATATACATCTTATTCTGCAGTCTGAGTTCATCATTTCTCTCAAGAGATGGGTGTCCATTCTTTGGAATCAGTGCTGAGGAGAGCCCTTAAGTCCTTCGAAATTATTTATCTTTACAATGTTGTTGTAATTATAACAATTGTTCTCCTGGTTCTACTCACCTCATTCTGCATCAGTTCATAGAAGTATTCTAGGTTTTCCTTAAACCACCCCTTTTGTCATTGCTAATTGCAATAACATTCTAATAAATTAATAAACCATAATTTGTCCAGTCATTCTCCAATTCATGGGCAGCCTCTTGGTTTCCATTTCTTTGTCATTTCAAAAAAAAGTTGCTATAAATATTTTTGTACATTTATGACATTTTTCTCCTTTTTTTTCGTTTAGGGGATGCAGATTTGGTGTTGGTATTGTTGGGCCAAAGAATACTCACATTTTAGTAACTTTTGGGGCATAATCCCAAATTGTTTTCTAGAATGACTGGTCCAGTTCACAGCTTCTCCAGGATCCTATCAGTAATGGTTGACATTTATAAGAGTGCTTTAACATTTCCTAAGCACTAAACAAGGTCAAATCAATATTGGAGTTCAAAGAAGGAAGAAATCCCTAAGAAAGTTTCTTGAAACAGGTCAGGATGGAAGACTGGGTGGAATTTGGGAAGATACGGAGGAGTTTGGAGTGCCAAATGTCTATAGTGTTGAGACCTCTCTGCACCCTATCTATCTTTCAGGATTAAGTCATGCAAAGGATGGAAATGTTTTCACAGCTAACAAGGCCTCTGTTTCCATACTTGAGGTCAGGAAAAAACTTCCTAACTATTAGAGCTTTCCAAAAGTGCAATAAACCTACTCTGGGAGAAAGTGAGTTCTCTCTCCTTCCCTCCCTCCCTCCATGGCTGTGAAGTAAGGGCAGGAGGACCATTTGTTCTTTGAGGGTATGGATTGGACTGGAAGAATGTTGAGGTTCCTGCCAACTCTGAATTCTGTGGTTCTGGGATACTTTTTTCCCAAGAGCCCCTAGAGATTGCCTCATGAAGTGTCCTGGAACAAGGCTTGGAAACCCCTAGTCTAGGTGAATACACACAGTGTGTGAAATGTGTGAGCCATGCCAAATTGTTTCCCCTTTTTCCATGGTTAGTCAGTTCTCTTACAGAAGACAGGTTCTGAAGAATAACAATAGCTGACATTTACCTAGAGATTTAAGATTTTCCCTGTGTTTTCTTTGCAGTAACCCTGGGAAGTCATGAATGTGGGCATTTTTACTTCTGCTTTACAGAAGGGGAAATTGAGATTCAGCTCCTGTGGCTTCTCTCTGGTCCGTCACACAAGTAAATGGATCGAAGAAGTGTAAGACTGGAGGTCCAGTATTCTCATCAGCACACCGTACTGCCACCTTTATGTTTCAGAAACTACTTGATTTCATATATGTACAATCTTCTTCAATCTACCCACTTTCCTTCTCCCCGTAGTAATCCCAAGGGGCACTTTTCTCTTTATTGCTCCTCTACGTGTTTCATGCCAGCTGGGCAGCCTTTCTCAAGCAAGAGGAAATTCAGAGTTTTAGCCATTAATCTAGGAAGGTATCAATATTTCCTCTCTACTGAGAGGCTTTCTTTCTACTCAAGTTTTTGTTCACTTCCTTATTCCTGCATGAGAATCTCTCCAAACCTTTCTCCATCCTCTGTTTGAGAAAACATGTCCATGTTTTATCTCATCAGTCCAGGGAAGATAAAACTCAAACATCTGTTATTATGAAGGGGATATGGCTGTCTAACGGGCAACCTGATGGTCCATTTTTTTTCTTTCTAATTATTTCATTCAAATGTTCTACTGGTTAGTTTAGACTAATCAGAGAGGTTAGAGCAGTGATTCCCAAAGTGGGCACCATTGCCCCCTGGTGGGTGCTACAGCGATCCAGGGAGGCGGTGATGGCCACAGGTGCATTTATCTTTCCTATTAATTGCTATTAATATTTTAAAAATTAATTTCCAGGGGTGCTAAGTAATATTTTTTCTGGAAAGGGGGCCACAGGCCAAAAAAGTTTGGGAACCACTGAGTTAGAGAATCTACCTCTTCTGAGAGTGGTCTAATAATGCATATTCTCTTAGGCAGTTATATGGTTCTTAACATTCTACAAGCTATATATGAAAAAGATGGGTGTCTCAAAAGCCTTAGGGTAATACCCAGTGTCCATCTAAGCTATTACAGCTTAAAATGGCATTAATATTTTTAAGATACTCTCTGTGTTGGCTGAGCAGGTGGAGGAAAGTGTATTTTTGACACACTTTTTCCCAACATGCCCATGCACAGTTTTCATTAATTATGCCAATCAATCTTACTTGGGTCCATGATATAGTGAGTAACATGCAAGATTTAGATACAAAAGATCAAGGGTTGGGGCAGCTCAGTGGATAGAGAGCCAGGACTTGAAACAAGTTCAAATATGACCCTATCTGTGTGACCCTGGGCAAGTCACTTAACTCCAGTTGCCTGACCCTTAGAACTCCTCTGCCTTGGAACTAACATAGTATAAATTCTAAGTTTGAATAAGGGTGTTTTTAAAAATCTGAGTTCAAATTCTGCCTCTGATATTTATCGTCTATATGACCAGAACATGTCATTTCCCTCTCTCTTGAGGTTTCCTTTCCTTATCTGTAAAAGTGGGATAATAATCCTATTACAACCTCCCTCACAGGGTTGAAATGAGATTTAAATGAGAGAATGCTTGGGAAACACTTTGCAAGTGATCAAGTCTGTTTCCTCAATGCTCATTTTTCTGGTTAACACAACCCACAGATTCGTGGAGAGGAGGCAGTCGCTGCAGAATCCAGGGCACTCATCAGAACCTCCATTCCTGAAGAACTTGAAAGCCGGTCCTTGGACTCCGTGGGCCGCCCCAAATCAAAGCCATTGGTTAATTGGTGTCAAGAGGGTCAAATGATAGGGCTAATTCTTTATACTCCCAATGACAGGTTTGTTTTATTTTATGTTTGCAAGAAGTTCACTCCCATGTTGTCTCCTGGCCCCATTTGCCTCCTTGTAATTCTATCCAGCGATCTAGCTTCAAAAAGAAATTGTAGACCACCGGGAGTCTGTCTTTCTCTTGTGGGGCAGGGGGAGGCATGAGGGGTAGGGTGTGCAGACGCATAATGCTTTCGTGAATTATGTTCCAAATATCCACAAGGAGAACTGGGAACTTCACGGAGAAATGAATGAGTCTTATGAAATGTCTTTCATCCTGGGAGGACCTTTTCAGGGATACGGATGGAATATGGAAACGACATCGAGAGGCAGAGATGGGTGTCCATGTCTGTGATATGTGTCATCATCCTAGCTGCTATTTTGGAAACAAATATAACTGGCTGTAAAATGCTCAAATGCTTCTGATTAGGACCGACTGCCCTGCAAAGAGAGAGTTTCATAGCTTAAGATGCTTCCCCAAACTACTGCTCCTAGGCAACATATGTTTCGAATGCTACTCGAGTTAGGGTCAATAATGTCGACCACATGCTTTGCTTTATTTTAGAAATTATTTTATTAAGGGCTTATGAAAATATGAAAAAGAAAAAAACACACACATGCACATAAAAAGCACACCGAGGACGTAGGGTGGATTCTGCCCACGTGGCATCGATGGAAACAGCATCTCCGTGTGTCGAGTTTGTGTGGTGGACACAGTGAGGTGTCGGGAAAATATAGAGAACCTCCTTCTTCTCCGCGTTTTGGAAAGTCGGTGCCATGTATCAGGGCAAGAGCTGATGTGGTCTGTGTCAGTTTTGAACAGCCAGCTTGATGGACCTGCAGAGAGGAAATGCTGATCTCAAATCTGATCTCAGGTACGTAGGAGGGACGCCAGCCTGGACAGGTTCCCTCTTCTGTCTGTCCTGGCGGGAGGATAATCACTGTCTCACAGAGTTCCCAGAAGGACAAATGAGATAACAAATAGAGGGCATTTTGGAAACTTTGTAAAAGTGCAAGAGGATAGGATCGTGATTAGTTTATTAACCACAGAAGGAATTAGAGAAATACTAATAGCATTTAGGGGAAAAGCGATGCCTTCTATTCTTTTTCACTGTGTCCCTAAAGAGAGACTTAGCCAGAATCAATTTTGGTTACTTTTAGTGAATACAAGGTCAGTTGGAATTAGCCAAGTGATACCAATTCCAAAAAAGCCTATATTGTACATTATTGGGCTACACGACGAGACACAGGACAGCTAGGTGGGGCAGTGGTTAGAAGGCTGGTCCTGGCTTCAAATCTGTTCATCCTGAATTCAACTCTGCTCTCAGACACTCACTAGCTGTGAGATCTGGGGAAAGTCACTCAACCCTTGTCTATCTCAGTTTCCTTAAGTGTAAAATGGGGATCTTCCACAGCATTTACCTCACAGGGTTGTTGTAAAGCTCTTGGCACAGTGCTTGGCATGTAGAAAGTGCCCTTCTCTTTCCCTTCTCTTCCTTAATGTCTAGGCTTAAAAATTCTACTCTATAAAGCCCTGATTAAGTCATATTTGGGGCAGCTTGTATAGTAAATAGTGCTTTCCATTTGGAATCAGAAGGACTTGAGTTTGAATCCTGCCTCAGATATAAAATAGCTGGGAGACCCTGGGCAGATCACTTCTTGGCCTCAGTTTCCTCTTTTGTAAAATGAAGGAGTCAGATTTGATGACCTTAATTCCTTTCCAGATAGTTGTACTAGAATTCTATGAGCGTTTTCAATTCCAAGCACTACATTTTAGGAAAGACACAAGAAAGTGGAGCGAATACAGAGGAGGGTGACCCTTCCTAGCACATTCTTGTTCAGTCATTTTCAAGTTGTATTAGAATGCTCTTTGTGACCCCAATTAGGGTTTTCTTGGCAAAGATACTGGTCATATTTGCCATTTCCTTCTCCATCTCATTTTACAGATGAAAAAAACTGAGGCAAACAGAGTAAAGTGACTTGCCTAAGGTCATGCAGCTAATAAGTGTCTGAAGCTGGATTTGAACTCAGATCCTCCTGACTCCAGGCTCTGCCCTCTATCCACTGCACCTCCATGCTGCCCCTTCCCAGCATAGCTAGTTTCTTATCAATTAACATTTAATAAGAATTCCCTTTATGCCAGGCACCAAATTAAGTATCAGGGAAACAAAGGCAAAAATAAGGTAGGAGCTTAACTTCTATGAGGGAGACACATACACATATGAGAATAACCAAAATATACAGCTATGGAGTCAGGAGAGGCTTGACCAAAGGAGATGCCATTTATATCGGTCAAATCTTGTTGCTCCCTTCCCATTGTCACTTCTGTCCACTCCTCTCTGCTCATACAGCCACCACTTCTCCAGGGTTCTGGTGATTAGAGTAGCCTCCGAATGGCTTCATCCTTTCTCCAGTTGACCTTCCACATAACTGTCATAGTGATCTTCCTAAAATACAGGCATGACCCCAAACTTCCCCTGCTCAGGAAGCTCCAGGGACTTCCATACACAGGCTTCCTGCCCTTTCTCCACTCCTCTTTGTTTGGTTAATTCATTCATGATATAACTGATATTTACATAATTGTTGGAAATTTATAAAATGGGGCAGTTAGCTAGGTGGTGTGGTGGCTTGAGAGCCAGGCAGTCCTGGGTTCAAATCTGGCTTCAGACTCTTCCTAGCTCTGTGTATTGGTTCCAAGGCAGAAGAACAGTAAGGGTTAGGCACCTAGAATTAAGTGACTTGCCCAGGGTCACACAGCTAGAAAGTATCTGAAGTCAGATTTGAACCCCAGGACTTCCTGTCTCCAAGTTTGGCTTTCTCTCCATCAAGTCACCTAGCTGCCCACACCTGAATTACCTCTTAAGGATCCAGGGATTCTGAGAGGTGGAGGTGAACAGGAAGAACATTCCAGGCATGTGACTAGAAGATAGAAAGCTGGGCACAGAGAATATTAAATATAGATGGAATATAAGAGTATGAGGAAGAATTATATAAAGTAAACTTGAAGTTTTACTGAAGGAAATAGACCCAAATATTTTACTTCCTCATTAGTTCCTCATTTACCCAGGACAGGATTCTGAGTGTTGGGAAAAGGGCACTGGATTTGGAATAAAGAACCTTGGGTTTAAATTCACATTCTGCTCCCTGCTTTCTGGGACTTCTTGGGCAAGCCTCCTGCATCTCAGCTTTGCCACTGACAAAATGATGGGGCAACAGACCATGCCAAGTGATCCTTCTAGTTCTACCTCTTCTGAAGAAAAGGCTTGGTATCTCGGGCTTGATCTTTGGCCATTAAATCAGCAAGCCTTCCCATTATGTTTTCATTAATCAATATTTGCAGATTCCTGGAATTAGAATGAACATTTCTTTTTCCAAGGAGGAAAATGTAGAATGGGGGCCAGAACGCCTAAGAGCTGTTCCTTTATTCTCCCCCTGCCCTCATTAAGAAATCTTGGCTCCACTGCTTCCCTCTGCCATGCCAATCTCTCTCTTTATGACAAGATTGTTAGGAGGAGCTAATGAGTACACAGCGCTTGATTTTTCTTGAGTGAAGACCCAACACAAACACAAAGCAGGATGATCATCAGAATACAAGTCTCATAAGGGGATGAATCTGCAGGCAATTATTAGCCATTGGAATAGACCAGCAAGCAAACTGTCAACTTTTGGGCATCATCCATGTGTACTAAAGGCTGAACTCTAAATCAAGCAACACTTATTAAGCATCTCCCTTAATGTGCCAGGCAAGGAGAGAACTGATTAATCCAATGATTTGTTGAACTGTTTGTTCCTTCCCCCTCTCCCTTTTCAAGGTCCTTTTGTGTATTGTTTTTCTCTATTGGATTGTAAGCTCCTAGAAAGCTGCCATTGTCTTTCTTTCAGGATTTGTATCCCTAACATTTGGCAGAGTGCCTGGCACATAGTAGGTATTGCTTACTGACTAAATGTCAAGGTTTTTTTTTTCCTTAACTACTTACCTTACTAAGTATCAGCTCCAAGAAGAGCTTTAAGGGCTAGGCAATGGAAGTTAAGTGACTTGCTCTGGGTCACACAACTAGGAAGTCTCTGAGGCCAGATTTGAACCTTGGACCTCTCTTGTCTCTAGGTCTGGCTCTCTATCGACTGAGCCACCTAGCTGCCCCTGAGGCTGTCTTGAGAGAACAGTGATGCATAAAAAAATAGGGAATGGGCATGAACCATGTAACCATGTTAAAAATGAATATTAATAAATGTTTAAATTAAAAAAATAGGGAATGGGGCAGCCAGGGGAATCAGTGCATAGAGAACCAGGCATGAAGACAGGGGATCTTGAGTTCAAATCTGGCCTCAGACACTGCCTAGCTGTGTGGCCCTGGGCAAGTCACTTAACCCCCATCAACTACCTCTTATTTCTCTTCTGCCTTGGTAATAATACTATATTACCCTAATACTGTACAGTATATAACAATACTATATAAAATGCTAATATTATATTAATCTAATACTATATAATACTAATTATACTAAAACTATATTACTCTAATACCTATATAATTAACATATAATACTAATCTAGTAATACCACGTTACTCTGAATTCAAGGGCTATCTAGATCTAGGAGCCACCTACATAATTATTCAGTCAACGATGTGCCAGGCATCATGCTAAGCAATAAGGATGCAAAGAAAGACAAAAGTCATTTCCTGCCCTGGAGGAACTCATAGTCTAATGAGGGAGACAATAATATAGGCAAACAAGATATATGAATATATGTGTGTATGTCTATATAATAAATAGAAATACATACATCTGTGTGTATCATGCACATGTGCGCACACACACACACACACATCTGAGGGACCTCACTAAACTTAAGGAGAATCTGGAAAAGCTTCCTGTGAGAGGATGAATTTTAGCTGGGATTTGAACGAAGCCAAGAAGCAGAGATGAGGAAGGAGAGCATTCCAGGTGCCGGATTCAGCTAGGGAAAATGCCCCAAATTGGGAAAGAGAGTGAAACAATAGTGTGAGGCACAACATGGAAAGAAGCCAGTGTCACTAGAATGCAGAGAGAGTGATGGGGACAAAGGTGTCAGAAGTCTAGAAAGGTAGGAAGGTGCCAGGCTACAAAGGATTTTGACTGCCAGACCAAAGAGTTATTCCATTTCATACTTCATATTACCCCTGGCCAGGTACACATTTTATATGATCATAACATATTTTACATAATCATATTTTATATACAAACGATAACTTGGAATGGTTGGTTGATCAGTCGGTTGGTGTCTTTCGTACTTGAAGAGGTGCAGAATAACGTGGCAATGTCGGGGTCAGTGTGTCCAGATGTGGCCGATCACACCAATATGGAAGGCGCTTCCTCACAGATCAGGCATAAATAGCCACATGAACATTTGTGACTTTGAATTCTTGAGATTCCTTCCAAAGCACTAATTAGGAGCTGGCTGTACTTTGAGGCAGCCCAAAGACTAATGATGGTCCAGCTACAGACTTAGCTGAAGTTACATATAACCAATTAAGGTGGTTAAAATGTCATCATGGGGCGACAGGTGTAGGGAGCCCCCAAATCCAAAGGCTATTGATCCAGGGAGCGCTTTTCTCCTGAGTGGCCAGTAGAAAGCAAGGTTCAGACACCTGAACATGGGGTTTGCTGTTTGCTAGCTGTGGCATCGATTCTTAGGGTGCTGCCATTTGGACTCAATTACTGATAATTTCCCCATATGCAGCAACATGACTGTTATCTCAGCACACACTCAACCCAAAGCAAAGTGGACCGTTAGGGGGTGGGCAAACTTCCACAGATGGTATGAGGAGTAGACATGACTTCATTGCTGTGCCATAGACTAGAGTTGCTGCCAAAGCCTCCCCCTGTGCCCCCTCCTCAGTGTTATTGGAGAGATTTCAGCTTTTCGATGGCAGACCCCTGCTTTACCATAACAAGACCACAGGAGTCACTTAAACTTAAGCTTGTGGGCACGCATCCTCATGTCTGAGATCTCTGCTGGTTAGAGGTTTGGGGTTTTTCGACCTCTGGGTACCTAGTATTTTGGATGAAAAGCATGAAACCAAAAGACCTGAATTTCTGGTGCTAGAAATTGTGAGTAAATTCAGTTCAATGCAACAAACGGGAGGAACTAGGTTCAAATTATGACTCTGTTATTATTCCTCCTGTGTGAACCTGATCAATACGTCTTACTTTTCCAGCTTTGGTTTCCTTATTTGGAAAGTGATGACCTCTGAGATTCTTCTAACTCTAAATTTATGAACCTATCATTTTATGAGTAAGCATAGCATTTATTAAGCATTATAAACAAGGCAATGATAATCCTTTTTAGGACAAAGAAATAAAAGGACAGGGTCTCTATTGTTAAGAAATAAGGGTGAAGGGCTGCTGGGTAGCTCAGTGGATTGAGAGTCAGGCCTAGAGCCGAGAGGTTCTAGGTTCAAATCTGGCCTCAGACACTTCCCAATTGTGTGACCCTGGGCAAGTCACTTGATGCCCATTGTCTACCCTTACCACTCTTCCACCTAGGAGCCAATCCACAGAAGTTAAGGGTTAAAAAAAAAAAAAGAAAACGAAATAAGGGTGACATCCAAACAACTATGTGCAAATATGATTTTGTGTGTATATACCTCATAGAAATATATACACAAGAATATTTTTGAATACATAATATGCATATAATTTAATAATATATAGTAATAGAAGTTATTTCATTTCATATCAATTAGCAATTAATATAATTACATATATACATGTAAAAGAAAAGATAAGCAACAGAGGAAATGAATTGGCATTAAGGAAGACAGAACTGATTTCTTGTGGAATACAAGAATGTGGCTGATTCATGAAGAAAGTCACAGAAGCTATGATATGGAGATGAAGAGAGAGAGAATTCCAGGCACGATGAGTAAACAATATTTCTAGAAAGGAATTCAGTTCAAGTAGTTTGAGAAATTTTCAATAATGAAATTGAAAAGATTCAAACAAACAATTCTACTAAGAAGGAAAAGGGAGGATGTCATAGATCATTGTGGACATCATCAGTCAACTTAATTTTTTTAAACTCTTTCCTTCCTTGTTAGAATCAATGCCAGGTATTGGTTCCAGGGCAGAAGAGTGGCAAGAACCAGGCAGTTAAGTAACTAGCCCAGGCCACAGAGATAGGAAGTCTCAGACTGGCACTCGATCCATTGAACTATCCCTCAACTGAGATTCTTAAAAGGCATGTGTGAAAAGAAACTTTATCTGAGTGAGTTTTGAGAAGTCAAGAGAAGTGGGTCATGAGAAGTCAGGAAATAACGTAAAAGACAAAAGGCTTCAATGAAATGTTTTTAAAAATCTAATTCCTTAAAAAAAAAAAGGAAAAAGAAAGAAGTGAGAGTTGGTAATGGAAAATGAAAACGGATGGTTCTGACCTACAAGAATTGTAAATGAAGAATAATAGCTCAAAATCAGCTAGCATGAGAACAATAAAAAAGTATTTCTTCTTTTATAAAAGAGATATAAAAGATACAAAAAATAAAAAGGAGAATCAGAAGAGGAAGAAAATCACTGTTCTGGTGTATGGCACAGTGCTGACTTTGCTTCTGCCTTCTTTGCCAAATGGAATGATCTTTGGTTTGGAAAGGACAGAGTAAAAATGGCTAATGGAGAGTAGAGGGGACAATTACGTGGCTCAGTGGATTGAGAGCCAGGCCCAGACAGAGGGTCCTGGTTTCAAATTTGACCTTAGACACTTCCTAGTTCCCTATATTGGTTATAAGACAGGAGAATAGTAAGGACTAGGCAATGGGAGTTAAGTGACTTGCCCAGGCACACAGTTTAGAAGTATCTGAGGCCATCTCCAGGCCTGACTCTCTTTCTCTGTCTCTCTCTCAATCTATCCATCCTTGTGTATAAGTTGGAGAGATGTGGACTGGGCAAAAGATAGTTAGGTGTGCTTGGGAGTTGAACGACTGGATCCAAAGAGAAGTCAATAATGGCTTGGTATCAACTTAGAGGAAGATCTCTAGCTCAATGTCTCGGGAATATTTCCTTTGCCTTGTGTTGTTCAACATATGTATCCATGACTTAATAGAAGACATAGATAACATGCTTTTCAAATGCCCAGGTGACAATTGGGGTGTGGGGGGATTACATGATAGAGGATAGAATCAGGACCAAATAAGACTTCAAGAGGCTAAATCTAATGAGATGAAATGGAATAGCAGTAAATGCAAATTATTGCATTAATGGATTGTTTAAAAAAATCAGCTTCAAAAGGCGATGATGCGTAGACACATGACTAGGTGGCCCCTCATTTTAATAAGCTATAAACTCAATAGAAACCAAGAGTAAAATATGGCAGTTGTGGAGGTAATGTGACCCACTGAAGAATTCACAGAGGCTCATATGTCCAGAATGCAGGAGGCATTGGCCCTGTTGAGCTCTCTCTGCTCTAGTCAGACCACAACTGCAATACTGGGCTTGGTTTTTAGTTAAGAAGGACATTGATAAGGATCAAATGAGATAATATATGGAAAGTTCCTGGCAGCTTTAAAGCTAAGGCTCAAAGGATATATAAATGTCAGCAATTAACTTTTTATTTTTTTAAATTTTTTTTAAACTCTTAATTTCTGTGTATTGGTTCCAAGGCAGAAGAGTGGTAAGGGTAGGCAATGGGGGGGGGGGTCAAGTGACTTGTGCAGGGTCACACAGCTGGGTAGTGTCTGAGGCAGGATTTGAACCTAGGCTCCAATCTCTAGGCCTGACTCTCAATCTACTGAGCTATCCAGCTTCCCCCTAGTAATTAACTTTTTAAAATAAGATTCGGAGTGTTCAGGGGAGAGTAACTAGGAAGAATCATCAATAGAATCAAAGGTTAAGAGAAAGAAGCTTACCTTAGACATCATCTAGTCCAACTCATTATTTTACAGAGGTAGAAACTGAGGACTAGGGAGGTAAGATGACCACAGATGTATACCTCTAAGTCTAACACCCTTATTTTACAGATAAGGAAACAGACCCAAGGGCATTAAGTCACACAGGAATTAAATGCCAGAAGTGAGATTAGAAGCTTCTTCTCCTTCTAGCATTCTGAGATTTGTTGAAAGGATTCTTGCAGAAGAGTTTAGAGAGGACATGATAGCACCCTTCAAATCATATAGAAGGCTGCCATTAAAAAGGATTTGATTTGTTTTACTCAGCCTCAAAAATTAATGAACAGCGAGTGGAAGCTGCAAAAGGGGCAAATATAGGTTTGGTTCCAAGAAAAACGTCCTCACTCTCTTAGTTCTCCGAAGGAGAGTAAGCTGAATATCGGGCAGCAAAGTGGCTCAATGGCTAGAGTGCTGGATCTAGAGTCAGGAAAACCTAAGTTCAAATTTGACCTCAGATACTTTCTAGCCATGTGACCATGGACAAGTCACTTAATCCTGTTTGCTTCAGTTTTCTCATCTGTCAGATGAGCTGGAGAAGGAAATGTCAAAACACTCCAATACGTCTACCAAGAAAACCTCAAATGGGTTCATGAAGAGTTGGACAGGGCTGAACAACAATAACGAGCTACATAGAAGGAGAGGTGGTGGATTCCCCTCTGTTGGAGAACATCAAGTGAAGGTGGGATGGCCCCAATTAGGGAGGTGGAAGAGGAGGATCATGTTTGAGTGGAGACAACCTACTAGATGAGATGGATGGCCTCAGAGGTCTCTTCTCATTCTGACATTCTGAAATGCATTTATCTGTGTATTTATTTATTTACATGTCTCTCCCAGTAAAAAATTGAGCCTAGCATTTGTTTGTATTCTTATCATCTAGCATAGTTCCTGACACATACAGAGGCTGGGACTGGAGTCAGGGAGACCCGAGTTCAAAGTTGGCCTCAGACACTCAATAGCTTTGTAACTCTGGGGAAGTCACTTAGTCCTTGTTTGCTGTTGAGTATAATAATAGCACCCTACCTCTGAGGACTGTTGTGAGGATCAAATTTCCACATCGCCTAGCACCTAGCAAGTAGGTAAAGCAGTGGATGGAGCACCTGGTATGGAGTCAGAAAAACCTCAGTTCAAATGTGACCTCAGATACTTACTAGCTGTGGGACTCTGGGCAAGTCACTTAACCTTGTTTGCTTGCAGTCTTCTCATCTGTAAAATGAGCTAGAGAAGGAAATGGCAAATCTCTTTAATATCTTTGCCAAGAAAACCTCAAATGGAGTCTTGAAGAGTCCCGGGACTGAACAGCAAAAATTATTAACTATGATTATTCTCTATGTTTATTGCCCGACTGCAGGATACCAGTGCTGGGGATACAAAGATAAAAATAAAGTCTCTCTCTGGAAGAAGCCCCCTCCCCCAGTTTGCTGGGAGGGTTACTGTGTGTATTTCATTAAATAAACAGCAATTTCATGGACCATATTGGTATTATAAAGAGACAGGAATGCTTTTACTTGAGTTACCAAGAACACACGTGCTGGTGTGTGTATGTGTGTGTGTGAGAGTGTGTGTGTGTTAAACCTGAGAGGCAAGCCTACGACAGCGGGGGAATTCCATGTAGTTTGTATGTTCCCTTAAAGCAGGCTCCCAGGATAAAGTGAAACGTAAAGAACATTAACCAAGAAGGACTGCTTTTGACTCCCATTTGGAACTGAGCCTCTTCTCTCACTAAGATCTAATCTGCAGAAGCAAATATTTTTCAACCGACACATCCAGTTTATTTTCCATGTTTATGTGTAAACAGTAAATTACGACAAGGTGTGCAGTTATATTGGAAACTTGCATCCTCGGGGGATGGATGTGAGACACAGGAGAACGCCAAATGTCTGGAGGCGGAGATGAGCTACACATCACCCAGTTAACAAAGTGTGTGCGTTTTTAATTTGCCTTTGTAGCACATGGCCACTCTCTCCCGACCGGTACCAAAGTTAGAAACCGCCTCGAAGAAATGGAGGTTTCTTCTTTGAGATCTTCTCTTTTCCGATCGCTGTGATCGGGGTCTTTTCGAGGTTGGGGGAGAATGGATTTGTTTGTTTGTTTTTTAATATCCCCTCCCTTTTTTATAACCAGGATTCGCAGAAGTATCTTACAGCCAAGACTCAGAAGGGGGAGGGGGTAACCACGGTCTAGACTAGGTTTCTGCAGCACACGCTGATTATGCAAATCGAGTCCCCTTGTAAATCATGGAAATATGACTGAGTTTCAAAAGCCTTGCAACAAAGCCTGCCCCTGGGACCATCTACAATTTCTGGGACGCGCCGCCTCCCCCCCAAGCACAAAGAAACAAATAGAACCGGACCTGACGCCCTCCACCGAAGCAAAGGGGCCATAAGCATATGGCCTCGACACCCCCATCCCCCGCCCTGCCCCGGGGTGGGCACCTGGAAGATGGCTAGGGGGCAGGTTCAGTGCATATTTCGGGAGCTGCTCCTCAGGGATGGAGGAAAAGCCTAGGGTCTGAGGGGTGACTCGCCTGCAGCTTGCACCCAGCCGCGAGAGCTTTGCATACTTTCCCAACTTTGCTGGTCTTCCGGACCTGAAGGAAGACAGTAGGAGGGACTCCCCCGGGCCCCAGTCCTCCTCCCAAAGTCTCTGGGTAGAGTAGGCGATTCTCCTTTAAGAAGCCGGGGGTGGGGATGCGGGAGAGTCCCTCCCCATTCCCCAGCCTTTCACACCTTGGGTGGGAAAAGAGAGTAGGGGCTCGGTGCCCCAAGGCGGGGAAGGGAGGGGGTGGGGCCCAGGGAGGAGTGGGGCGGGACTGGAAGCCGCACTTGGGCCAATCAAAGGGCTCTAGGATGCGGCGGCCCCAGGACCCTCTGCCCCGAGCCAATGGAGATCGAGCGAGGAGGTGGAGCCGGGACATGTTGCAATGTATCCAACGTGGGCCAGGCCCAAGCGCGCGGCGGCGGCGGCGGCGTTTGCGGCGGGGGGGCGGGGCTGCGGGGACCCGGAGAGTTGGGAGAGCGATTGTTTGGGCGCGCGGGGCTAGAGCTGAACGGTGCGAGAGCCGTACGGAGGCGAGCGGAGTGGGGGCAGAGCCGTGCACAGAGCGAAGTGGTGCGGTGCAGAGGGAAACTAAGCCGGAGCCGTGCACAGTGTCTAGCTAAGCCGAGCAGAGCCGCGCCGAGCCTAGTGGAGCTGAGCTGAGTTGGAAGAGCGGTGAGCGCTGCAAAGTCAAGCTGTGCCGGGAGCGGAACTGAGCTGAGTCGTGCAGAGCCTGGTCCGAGGCCGAGTTGAGACGTGCACCGAGTGGAGCCGAACCTGCTAAGGGGGTCAGGCGTGCGGAACCGAAGTCCTGCGGACTGAGCGAGACGATGTCCCTTGCGGCTGGACAGTCGCGGGACTGAGCCACTTGTGCGGGGGACGTGGAGGAGGACCGGGGCTCGCCTGCCCCGTTTGCAGCAGCTCGTGTTGGGACGGCCCTTCCCGGATGAGCGCGGACTCCCCCCCACTGCCCGGGGCTGTGGGCTAGCTGAGCCGCAGGGCCACTGAGGGAGCCCCGGGAGGAAGAAACCGAGGAGGAGGAGGAGGAAGAGGAGGGCGCGGATCCCGCCCCCGCGTCCTTCCTTGCTCTTTTGCTGGGATTCCCGGGCGCTAGGACTCGGACTCCCGGACGCTCCGGCCCGGCCACAGAAGTTGCGCCCAGCGGCGATGCTGGGCGCTTAGTGCTGAGGGGCTGAGCCGCGGATCTCCCTGCCACCCGCCCGTCCGCTCCGGACGGGTGCCTGTGCTCCCTGCAAACCCCCCCGAAGCTCCTGCCGGTCGCCCCTACCCCGCCGGGCCGGACCGGACCGCGCCGGAGCCAAGATGGCGGGGCGCAGCTGGGGAGGCCCCGGGGCCCCGCGGTGGCCGCTCCCTCGCCTGCTGCTGGCCCTCGGCTTGCGGCTGCTGCTACTCGCTGCCGCCCCGGGGCCCGGCGCGCCCTGCGCCTCCAACTGCACTTGCACCGGGGCCCTGCTAGACTGCAGCGGGCTGGGGCTGGCCGCACTGCCCCGGGACATCCCCGCCTGGACCGTCACGCTGTAAG
>NC_058130.1:31154294-31175035 GCF_016433145.1 Gracilinanus agilis | reverse complement strand
CTCCCTCCTTCCCTCCTTCCCTCCCTCCCTCCCTCCCTCCTTTTTTGTCTTAGAATCAATACTGTGTATTGCTACCAAAACAGAAGACTGAGCAGTTAGGGTTGGCAGTTGGGGTTTAAGTAACTTGCCCAGAGTTGCACGGCTAGAAAGTGTCAGAGGCTAGATCTGAACCCATGTTCTGCCGAGTCTAGGCCTGGCCCTCTAGTCATTGTGCTACCCAGTTGTCCCTAGTTTCTTGGTGGATGTCCGCCCACCATGTGATGAGATGGTATTCCTACTCTCCTGTTTTTTAGCCTTTGCATAACTGGCTCAGAGCCCAAGGTACAAATCGGATTGGTTCATTACAATAAATGTTTGCCCCCTTATGAGCTGGGATAAAGATGCCAATCACTGTTCTCTGATAGCTTGTTTTGGCAAGACCCGGAACTTAGAAGAAGGAAACTGTGATATATCTCTAAATGGTGAATATCTGCTGTTTAGAACTTTTTAAAGTGGACTTTTGTGGCATTCTGATCTAATCTTTTACAGTCTTTGAATGTTTTTCTAAAGGTCTCAAAATGCTGGGGGGGAAATGAAGTAAGTGAATTCATATCGTGTAAGCAGAATTAGTGGAGCTCAAAGAAGCTTTATCCCTAAGATAAGCTTTTTAAACTCCTATTTAAAAAGCACCTGTTCTAAAGCATTCAACCCTAAGCATTTGGGAATGATTCCTGGTGCAATCTTGAATTCCTACGTAGCCACTCAGGGACTGGGCCTGGTCCCTTAGTTTCAGTGCAGATCTCCCTGGCCTCCCTCGACTCCCTCTTTGGGAAAGGCATAGGACCTAGACTGAGGACGCCCAATTTAAATCTTCTTCAGTTCTGTGCTCCCTGCCTGAAGTTGGCCTGGGCTTTAGCTTTCTGGATGGACAGTTCATGGAAAATGATTTAGATCCGGAGTTAGAGCCTGGAAGGGTCTTCAGGAGCCACTGCCTATGCAGGTGCTTTTCAGCTCTCCGTCTGTGGTCTGGGATTGGCTTTTTCTTGGCCAGAGTAGCTAATTATGTAACATTGCTTTTTTTTTATGGTGGTGCAGTGGATAGCACACTAAGCTTGGAATCAGCAAGATTCATCTTCATGAGTTCAAATCCAGCCTCAGAGGCTTCCTTGGCGGTGTGACCCTGGGCAAGTCACTTAACCTTTGCCTAGCCCATACCATTCTTCTGCCATAGAACTAATACATAGTATTGATTCTAAGATGGAAAGTAAGTTTTGTGTTTTTAAAGAAATTAACAAACTGTTTGCCCTTGGAGCATGTAATGACAGGAGTCCGCTAAACCCCTGAATTTTACAGATGATGCTTCTGTATAAGCAGGAGATCTGAAATCCAGTTTTTATTCCTAATAGTTTCTTAGGTGTAACAATGGTTTTATTGCTCCATGGTTAGGCTTAGAAGGCTAAGCAGATGAGTGGTGACTGCCTTTGCTGGGCATGATGTTAAGTAGCAGGCTTCTGTCGGAGCATCTAAATGAATTATCTGCTTTTTAAGTGTAAATTTTTAATGAAGTATTACTGGTCAGAGTAACTTTGATTAGCTGGGGATTCATTAAACCCTCCTAACCAAGTAGGAAAAACAACAAACTTTTGTTTAAATTCTTGGCCCCAGACACCTCTGAATTTTTACTTGAATGCTGCCACACACTTGAATCCCCATAAACTTTCCTGGCTCTCTGGACAGCTGTTAGTGGGTTTTTCTGTTGCCTTTTTAATTGTTGGCATCTATTAGCAAATAATAAATGCAATTAGGGTTTGTTTTTTTTTTTAAATGAAGCTTCAGGGAGCAGCTGGGTGGCTCAGTGGATTGAGAGCCAGGCCTAGAAACGGGAGATCCTGGGTTCAAATTTGGCCTCAGACACTTCCTAGTTGTGTGACCCTAGGCAAGTCACTAGACCCCCATTGCCTAGCCCTTACCACTCTTTTGCCTTGGAACCAATACGTAGTATTGATTCCAAGATAGAAGGTAAGAGTTTTTTGTTTTGTTTTGTTTTTTTTTTTTTTAAAAGAAGCTTCAAGAAATGTCTGCTTAATAAATCTTAGGTTAGGCGGTAAGTGCTGTTGGTCTTTGGTCAGTGTGGGGTTTTCAGTGAATTAGATGTGGTTGAGCCTGCAACCTGGGGATGCTTGAAGTTGACACACACCTTTGAGAAAATCTGGAAAAGGGAGACTGGGACTGTAGGTTTAGAGTTGGCTTGGACTCAGAAACCACTGAGGTTAATCCCTTCCATTCACAGATGAGGAAGATGAAGCCCAGGTAAAAGGAAAGGGACTTGTTCAAGTCCTTTAAGTGACAAAGAAGATTTGAATCCAGGTCTTCTAGTTGCATATTTCTCTAATACATGCAAATGAGGGTCAGGGGGATTGACCGGGCTTTAAACGTATTATAGTTTTGAAAATGCTTTTCTTAAAAGTGGTGAATTGACCTTAATGAAGTTTCAAGGTTTGTTTCTTCCTCTGACTTCACTGGCTTCTGTCTTTCTCTTTTCTCTCCCTTTCTATTTGTCTCTCTCAATCTGTCTGTCCTTGTATTTATCCATCTGTCTCTCCATCTGTATGTTTCTGTCCCTCCATTTCTGTCTGTCTCTCCATTTTTCTCTTCTGTTTTCATTTGTTTCTGTTTGTTTCTCTTTCTCTTCCCCCTTTCTTTCGCTTACCTTTCCCAGCTCTTTCTTTGTCTTTGTCTCTCTAAGCTGTCTCTCTCTGTTTTTCCATTTTCTTTTTCTACCTCTCCATCTGTTCTCTATCTGTCTCTCGGTCTCTGCCTCTCCATTTGTCTGTCTCATCTCTCCCTCTGTTTCTTTCTCTGCCTCTATCTCCTATTTTTTTTGTCCGTCACCCTAAGCTTTCTTTCTCTGTATCTCTATTTCTTTCTCTCTCTCCATCTTTCTCTCCCTTTATTCCTGTCTCTGCGTCTCTAGCTGTCTCTCTCTGTTTTTCTGTCTCTACCTCTCCAGCTCTCATTTTGTCTCTGCCTCTCCATCGCAAGTTCATCACAATCTGTAGCTGGCTTTAATTTGGTGTGTCTCTGGTAGAAAGAGGCCAGGAATTTGCCTGTTTCAAGTTTTAGTTACTTCCACTGGTTTCCTGAATAATTCTGATGCTTCGGTTTTGAAAACTGTCTATTCAACAAGACACACAAGGCCCCTTCCCTTGCCATGGGAGGGTTGGATTTTCCCATTTTCTTCTGACTCTTTTCCTGCCATCTTCTACACTTGGGGTAGGTTGTGCCTCCTGGCCTTTGCTGACCCTTTCAGGACAAACTCTACCCAAAGCTTGAAGAGCTTGTAAACAACCAAAGGAGGAGAGAGCGTTCCTTCCTGGAAATTCATTTGTCGATGCTGGGCTGCAGTCCACGTCAGACGTCCAGGCTTGGGTTGTCCTGGCCAGTGTTTTATTCTGTCTTTGAGGAGTAGACAGAGACAGATAGAGAGGGAAAGACAAGACACAGCGACAGTACACCTGAGCTACTGTGTGAATGTTCTGGTTCGGCTGCCTCCCCAATCGTTGCCCTGTGAGCCCTGCCTTGCTTTCTGTGTTCCTCTCTTTTTCAAAGGCTCCCATGGAGATTTGCTTTAGGAAAGGAGCCTTCCTTGGGGAGAAAGCACGACTCTTGGAGATTTGGGGATTCTTACAGAAGTCCAGTTGAGAGTGCAAACTCAGACTTGACTTAGTTAAATTGGAATAAATCCCCGTCAGCCTCAGTTCTTTTTTTTTTCCCCCCCTTTCTCATTTTTCAGGTGATAGAATCATAGTTTAAGAGCCAGAAGGGACCTAAGAGATGATCTAATCTAGAAACTCTCAAAGTGTGGTCTCCAGGTGTCCGAGAGGCCAAAACTATTTTCCAAATAATGCTAAGAAGAGGGCAGTTAGGTGACTCAATGGATGGAGGGCCAGGCCTGGAGATTCAGATCTCACTAAAGATAGTTCCCAGCTGTCTTGACCCTGGGCAAGTCACTTAACCCCCATAGCCTAGCCCTACCTCTCTTCTGCCTTGGAACCAGTACACAGTATTGATTGTTAGGTAGTAAGAATGAATTAAAAAAAAAAAAAGGTTGAGAATTGCTTCTCCACATTTCCTTCTTTCCCTATTTTTGCCATTTATACTATAAGATAATAATGACTAACAAATATTTATATATATATACTATATGCTATTTTTTATATTCATACTATAACTTATATATATACACACATATATATCCTATAACATTCCTCTATGTACCTAGAACATTTATATCTGTGTACTATATGCTATTTTTTATATTCATAGTATAACTTTTATATATACATATATATACTATAACATTCCTCTATGTACTTAGAACATTTATATGTGTGTATATATATATATAACATTTATATTCATATTTTAACTTTTATATATATATACACACACAATAACATTCCTCTATATACCTAGAACATTTATATATGTATACTATATGCTACTTTTTATATTCATAGTATAACTTTTATATATACATATATATACTATAACATTCCTCTATGTACTTAGAACATTTATATATGTATATATATATATATAACATTTATATTCATATTTTAACTTTTATATATATATATATACACACACACAATAACATTCCTTTATATACCTAGAACATTTATATATGTATACTATATGCTACTTTTTATATTCTTAGTATAACTTTTATATATACATATATATATTATAACATTCCTCTATGTACTTAGAACATTTATATATGTATATATGGAACATTTATATGCTATTTTTATATTCATATTTTAACTTTTATATATATATACACACACACAATAACATTCCTCTATGTACCTAAAACATTTATATATGTATACTAGACCATATAGTATTTATACATAGTATAACAATTTATATGTGTATCCTAAAATGTTTCTCTCTATATACTTTACTGATATTATCAAATCAGATGCTCTCTGTAAAAGTGCTTTGCAACACTGAAAAGCACTATAGGACATTTGTGCCATCGCTCTTACATTTAAAAAAAATCCTGAGCTTGGCTGTCATGAACTAAAAAGAACATTCCCTCACACTGTGGGTGAGCCCAAAGCATAAAACCCACTCCAGCCCTGCCTTAGACACTTCCTAGCTGGGTGACCCTAGGAAAAGCCCTGAACCAACCTTGTGTCTCCGTCTAAATGGGGATAATAATGTGACCTCCCTCCCAGGGTGCTGTGCAAGTCAAGTGAGTCTTCCTGTGTGAAACACTGTAGGATGGAGAACTGCCCTTATTCGGTGGCTTCTGCTCCAAGACCCAGGGCTCTCCCTTAGCTCTCATGATAGTGTTGGTCCTCGGCAAGTGGCTTTCATTTGGGGTTGCCATCCTACTACTGCCATCGCCCATGTTTCTCTAGATCTTTGTTTGCAAACTTAGGCATGAACTTGTGTCCTGAACCGAGCCCAGATGGCTGGTTGAAGCTTGGAAAAAGGACTCTTAGAGCCTGTGCTGTGTCAGCTCTAGAATGGACTTCCAAGGCAAGCCCACCATTTTTTAGGCGACTCAGAGAGAGGTCACAAAAAATAATGATGAAATTCTTTAGTTGGGCCCCTTCGAGAACCAGCCCTAGCATGTGTTGTAAGGTAGATGAATAAATGCTTATTTAGGAGTCTTAGCCCTAGAATGGAATATCCTTGGAGAAGGTTGAGCGAACAGCAGAGAGGAAGATTTACTGCTCCCTGTCAAGATTGCTCATTACAATTAATCAAGAAACATTTACTAATTCATTTGCTGTGAGTCAAGCACTTCTCTGGTGATACAGTGACAGAAATGAACGCTTCTGCCCCACATTCAGCTCTATTCTGGCTTTCTTGGCCATTATTACGGCCATCGCATATATATTTCTGATGATTGTATCGTGATTCAGTTCATAGAAGTCTTTAGAGTTTTTCTCTGCCACTTTCCTATTTGTCATTCCTTATACCATGATAATCTCCCATTACATTTACATACCACAGTTTATTCAGACACTTTATTTCCTGTTCTTTGTTCCCACAGAAAGTGTGGCTTTGAGAATCGGGCACAGATATGGATGGGACCTTTCTTTCTGACTCTTATTTCCTGAGGACATATGCCAGCAAAGAAATAGAACATTTTCCTCTTTTAGGGGAAAGTCCCCTGGCAGTCAGACCTATGAGGCGACAAGGACACCCAGAGTCTTGACATTAGACCTTTGGTCTAACTTTTTACGAGTGTAGGTCAGGGAAGGAAAAATAAATTAGAAGCACGGGCCTTCCTTCTCCAATTAAATGTAAAAGTCTGGGTTTGACTCCGCATGTGCCAAGACTTCCATGATTACAGGATTTCCTGTTGGCTGCAAGAGACCTGGAAAAGCCAAGTCATCCTCATGACTGGTCTTCTGAAGAGATGTCTTATTCAACAGTCATCGGTTTGGGGATCTCTTTAAAAAAATAAAGTAAAACAATGAATGGTTCATTCTGAAGTGGCTCCAGCATTTGGGGGAAATTGGAGGCACGGACCCCCACCCTCAATTTATAAACTGTTGCAAAATAGGGCCATTGGATTTCTTTTTCTGAGTTTTGCAGCTGGTACACAGAGATGTGATATGGTAATGTTTCAGAATCCAGAGGATTTGGGAATCTCAATAATTAGGGACTAGTTTAAGATAACCTAGAATTTAGATTAAGCAATTTGTTCTCATGCTACCCCTAAAAGAGAAATTAAATAATCTTTTAAATTTGGAACAAAGGACTCTTAAAGAAATTCAGGCTTAAATTAATCTTAGAATGCCTTTTTTTTTCCCCTGTGGGAAGATGAGTCTTACTTGACATGAAATTAAGAGTATTTCATTTGGAGTAAAATTCAGTTTGGAACACATGATTCTTAGGTTAATTCCTACACTAAGCCACCAAACCTTAAGAGCTTCTAAAATGCCTTCTAATTCTTCAAGATATGATTTTAAAAACTGAGAAAAAACTTTAAAAAGCAGGGTTGAGGAAGCAAGGGAAAAAAGGATAGCTAAGGTTAGCTGAATTGGGGAAGAACTGGATTTGAAATACTAGATTTAGAGGGAGAAGACCTGGGATGTTGGGCAAACTATTTGAATTAATTAGCCCTAAGGTTCTTTCCATCTCTGAATCTCTGATTCTGTAACATCTATATTTTAAGGTCATCATTTGTTGTCTCCAACTCTGTTCTTTAAAATTCTAATAAATTGAGTATTAGGAAAGCAGAAGAAGAGGTTCTTGTGAATTGAATTGAATATCATTGAATATCAAAAGGTCCTTTGATTTTTTTTTAAGTTCCATTTAATTTGATTCAATAAACATTAAGCACTTGATTATGTGTCAAGCACTGTGCTAAATGCTGTTGATGCAAAAAGAGGCAAAAGTCAATCTTGAATGTAGAATAATTCAAGGGGCTGGGGAGAAGGCCCTGGCTGAAGAATTCACCTGGTGATGAGCTGCTTTATGTAGGCTAGTCTGGCACCTGGGCAGGCTTGCATTCTCTGGCATGAAACCCAGGGTCAACTTTGGTGAAAGAATCAGCTTGAAAAATGGCAAAAATCAGAAAATTCACCTTGAGGTTTATGTGTTGCTCCAGATTCTTGTGGCCCCATTGCAAATGCCCATTTTAGTGTATTGACCCTCCAGTTTTGCCCAATATGTGGAGAGAGCTACATAATAAAGCTCTGACCTGTGGAAACCTTTAACCTGTGCTGCCAGAGAGAGTTGGGCAATCTCTGTGCTTTCCCATGCTTCTGGCCTTTGGCCTTAGAATTTCTTCTCTCTATTTTGCCTCCATCCCTATCCCCTGTTAATCTATTTTAAAAATCTCATCCTTTAAGGCCCATGACATAGTGATTCTTCCTAGATCACCGGTTCAGATTGAGCTCTTTCCTGAGCTCTCTTCCTATACAATTCATATCCCCACCTCAGTTTCTAGTACGGAAAATCAAGGGCTGTTTAGGGCTTTGTCCCAAGCTGAAATTCAGCTCAGATTTGAACCAAAGTGCTTTGAGGACAGATCTAAATGTCCTGTCTTTATCACTGCCATCCTGTCATTTAATGTCATGTATAGCCATGTGGCATCTTACATACAACTGATATTTATTCTTAGTCTAAAGGCAGGGAAGTATTTCTTCAAGCTCAGGGTCCTTTAATCCTTCATTACTATTTTCCAATGTAATTGGTTTCCTTTGAAATCCTATGCACTTTATTTTATGCTTTTTCATATATTATTTATTCCTAGTCTTAAAGCAGAGAAGTATTTCCCCAAGCTCGGGGTCCTTTAATCCTTGATGTTTATTTCTCAATATGATTGGTTTCTTTTGTTATCCTATGCATTTTATTTTATGCATTTTCATATATTATTTATTCCTGGCTTAAAGCAGAAAAATATTTCCCTAAGTTCAGAGTCCTTTAACCCTTGGTGATGATTTTTCAATATAATCAGTTTCCTTTGTAATCCTATATGTCTTATTTTTTACGGTTTCATATATTACTCTGAGGAGGCTTCCAAAGGTGGGAGGAATCTAGGTCACAAAAAATAAAAAGGTGAAGGAAGAACCTTGAAGTCAATTATAAGATCTCTGGGGATATTTTGTATGACTTCTCCCCATTCCTTCTTTCCCTCCCCTCTAGAAAAAGAGGGCTGGATCTTATAGTAGTAAGCAAACACTCAATAAATATTTGTAAGTTGGTGGCTACTTTACCAGAAGTCTTTTGGGATCCAGATGTTTCATCAAGGCAACCAGGAAGCAGTGGGGCTGGCCTTTTGGAAAGAGCCTGTGTCATGGGGGCCATTCCTTGCTTGCCCTGGACCTTGGACCAAGAGAGCCTCCTGTGTGATGAGGACTCTGTCCAGCTTTAAATCCATGTTCCTGTGAACCCTGTTGACAGCAGGGGCAGCTGATTATGGTGGTTGGATGTGGGTAGCATTCAGTAGACTCATCTCTAGCCAGACTTATTGAGGAACCTAAACTTTAGAACTAGAAGAGGGACCTCAGAAATTATTTATTCCTGACAGTTCTTTATTTTACTGGTGAGGAAACTGAGGCTCAGACTTTAAATTCTCTGCCCTTTTCACCACAATAGGATCATGGAAATAATGGTCCATTTAGACATCAATGCCTGATTTTCCATATGTCATAGTCTGGACTTGAAGCTGAAAAAAATTAGCATTTGCAGAAAGATTTGACTCAGAATAAAAATTGCTGATTGTTCTCCCTTCTCTGGTCCCATAGTCCCATTCCTTCCCTTCCTCCCTCCCCTTCCACTCTCTGTTGAAGTTGAGAACCACTTCAAAGTATCGGATGTGTTGGTGCCAGACGCCATGCAGTTATTGTTAAAAGAATTTGGAAATCTAATTGAAAACAAACTTTTTTTTTTTTTGAGCAAAGCAGATCAGGTTGAGCTTTTTCTCTGGAGGGAGAATGGGATTCCAAGTTTGTCCTCTACTTGGAGCTGGTGTCTACACACTTGTCCTGAGAGATGAATCATCTGTACATTCGCCTACATCTGGTAACTGTTTGCAGAGTTCAGAAATGCAAGCTAAAGAGGCGAACTGGGCTTAAAGGGACCTGGCCTTTGGGAGGTTCTTCCCAGGGTTGCATTTTAAAGAAATGGATGGAATCAAAATTGGCAACTTGGTCAGGACCTTCCTTCTTCGATACTGCCTTGTTTTTGTAAAGGAGATATTAATAACAACAAAAAATGGGCTAGTCTCACTTAATTTTTGTGACTTCCCTCTCCCTTTCCCTGTTTTGAGGCAACACTTATCTATTAAAAGTAAAATTGGGTTCAAAACTTAGCTGAGTGACCCTGGGCAAGTCTTTTAACCCCAATGACCTAGCCCTTAGTGCTCTTTTGTCTTGGAACCAAAACACAGTCTTTATTCTAAAATGGAAGGTAACGGTTTAAAAAACAACAAAAAAAATGTATATACCATATTTAGGTTCTGAATTCATTTAAATTTTTGTCATGAATCTTTTGTAAGTTGACTTCAGATCCTTGGGTGAAGCAGGAACCCGAAGCAAAGAAATCCCAAGTCTGTAAACCCCAAACAACAGCAACAAAAACCTGACCTTTATTTCTATAACATTTCTAGACTTGCTTAGAACTTCACTTCCATCTTCTTGACTGTACAGCTATTATTTATGTAAGAAGCAGAAGCCAAGGGAGTCACTGTGGATCCCATGGCTAGCAGCAATTATATTTGATTTAGTTTTCCTCCTTAGAGAACATTAACAAACTTCATGCGAGACTCCTTTTTTATACCTGCCAATCCCCTTCCAGCGGATGCAGTGCAAAACTCCTGGAGGGCAGGGCTTGCATCCTTGTCCTTTTTGGAATGTTTCTGTCTCTTAGTCCTCTGGCCAGGGTTGAGCCCTTCACAAGAGCTAGAGAAATACTTCATTTGTGGAACTCTTATCTTGAAGGGCGGCTTTCTTCCCCAGCAGCTATGTGTCAGAATCTGTCGGCTCTGCCTCCTTGGTGTCGGGTAATGGAAGTATAAAAGCATATGGCTTACCATCTGCTGTTTATTGTTTCTGTTAGGCTGTGGTTTACATGCACATACGGTATTTCTTTGGTTTTTGCAGCAACTGAGAATATTATATGCTTGGGGATCAAAAAAATGTAAACTTTATAAATGGCAGAGTATTCTTGGGCTTGGGAAGTGTTTTCCTCAAACGTGTGTATATTTGGCGGCTCTACGATAATCTCTCTGATGTAGTCTTTGCAAATCGTGACCCTGTTGGGATGGACCAACCATGGGATGACCTTGTGTAATAAGGAGAGCAAACAGCCTTGGCAGTCCAACGCTGGGGGGTTAACTTTGCCCTGCTTGGCTGTGTGGGTTGTGAATTAGAGAATATTTATCTGGGCAGGTTAGTCTCCTGGGGAAAAAGTCATCCTTGCCCAATGGCTTAGTAGGGCATCACCACAATTCTTAGTGAGGTGGCCCTATGGAGTTTCTGTTATCAGTTTCTAACTCATTTTTAGAACTCCGGGGCTGACAAATCAGTGCTTGCAACTCAATAGAGAAAGCCTTTTTTGGGGGGAGAAGTACATCTTTTCCCCTGCTTTGTTTTGGATTATGTAGATTTTACAGTAGGAAGCCTTTTAGTTGTTGTTCAGAAATCTGAATTAATTTAAATTTAATTAACTTAATTTAATTAAATTAATAAAATTAACTTAATTTAAAAAACCTTCCAGTGAACAATCTTGAAAACTTTTATAGCATAGTCATTTTGGGGGGAATGGGATGGGGAAACTTTTCCCTTTTCATATTGAAACCTCCCTTGTAACCAAATCAACCAAAATACTTTCTACTACAACGACCTTGGGGTCCACCACTGTCTGCCACGAGGGAGGGCATCAGTTCTCTGGGAGCTGTTATTGGTTTTTTTAGATAGTCAGAATTTCTCTCTTAAGTGAGCTTTTCATTGCATATATTGCTGTTTTGATTTTGCTTATTTATCACTTTATGTGGATTCTCTGTGGCCTGTAGGTTTATCATTTCTTATTAGGTAATATCCCATCATGCTCCTATAGCATAGTTTTTTTAAAAAGTCATTCTCCATTCATTGGGTAGCCACTCTTCATATCACAAAAAAGGGCTGCTCTGAATATTTTTGTTTATATTAGACCTTGAGTTTTTAGGTATTTGACCTCTTTCGGGTTTTCTATATCTCAGTAGTGGAATGGACAATCCAAACACTTCTGTCATATGATGTACAATTGCTTTCCAGAATGGTGAAGCATTCACAGCTCTACCAACATTACCCACAAAAAATCAATTAAAAAAGACTTGAAGAACAGTCAGGGTAGGTATACCTGCCTTCCCACAAACCCTCTATTTACCAAAGACTTCTTTTTTCTTTCTCTTTTTGACCAACTTTGCCTATTTGCAAAGGTGTGAGGGTAAAGCATCAGAAATATTTTTTAGTTTATGCAAATATTTTGTTTTTCCTGCACACACACACACACACACACACACACACACACACACACACACACACAAAACAACCCCAGAGAGCATTTAATCCAGTCCCTTAACTTAATAGAAGAGAAAAGAGACTTTGAATGCCGGTGGAGCTGGGGTTAGAGGCTGTGTTCTTAAATTCGCTTTTGGTTTCTACATTTGTCTATGATCAAGTTTTGTAAAATAGAGCCTTACTTGAAAATTTCTAGGGGAGCTAGTTCTATTTAAGAAACATCTGTTGTCAAGCAAATTCTCCCTTCGCTGGCCCTGATCTCTTCTTAGTCTACATTTTTACATATTGGAGTTATTAGAGCATATAGAATGGCATGGTGGAAAGAGTATTGGATTGGGAGTTGAAATTCTAGGCATGCTCTTTGCCACTTGTATGATCATGGCTAAGGTAAGTTGCCTCCTCTGATTTTCTTGGTCCCCTTGTAGCTATAAAGTTATTCTGCTGCGATGGCAAGGCTAGGACTTTTAGAAACTGGAACCTGCCATGGAGTCGTATGTCCTTGGGTAAGTGTTTTTATTCAGCTATAAAACGAGTTTTGGCTTTATGGTTCCCCCTAGCTCCTGGCTTCTGCCTTCACTCACACTTGGTTCTTGTATAAAGGGATGCAGCTCAGTCTATTTTCAGATGCTCTTGTTGGAGCTGTCTTTTCCCTGTATGGACCTTTTTCATACATACCTGTGAGTGGAGTCTTCCAGTCTGTGTTGGCATCAGTGAATGCCCCCCCAGGCTGCTGTCCAGTACCATTGGCCTCTTTCTTTGCCATCAGATATCTGAAGTAGCCTCGTGGTTAAGATCTCCTTTCTCCAAGATCTTGGTCTTTGGCATGATGGACCAGAGAGAGCTCCATTCTTCAGAGGGGTAGGTGAGTCTTCTTTTCCCCAACTGTTGACATGGCTCTCTCAACTTCTTCTTATGGCCAAAGAACTGATAACTTTTAACTGAGGAGGCTCAAGTTTAAGTCTGTCTAGATCAGTGATTCCCAAAGTGGGTGCCACTGCCCCCTGGTGGGTGCTGCAGCGATTCAGGGAGGCGGTGATGACCACACTTTTTTTGTATTACATTCTATTCTGAGTTCAATAAATAGTTTCATAATTTCCAGGGTGCTAAGTAATATTTTTTCTGTAAAGGGGGCGGTAGGCCAAAAAAGTTTGGGAACCACTGGAGATGCTTCCCCTCTGCGGTTAAGCAGTCATTTCCTAATGGGGGTTTCTGGTTGGTTGGTACTCTTTAATTGTTTTTCTTTATACCCCTAAAGAATCATTTTCTCAGCCCCTTTTGTAATCTCACAAAAGGGCCTATTTGTACTAATCTGCCTCCCCCCCCTCCCCAACCCCATTGGAAGGGAACAAAGAGGAATAATGACTGGACTTGTGATTTCATTGAGAAAATTCCTTCCCCCAGTGCATATTGGCGCCTGTGCAAATTTATGATCTTGGACCGCTGCCTAGGTCCCTGAGGCAGTAAGTGACTTGTCCAGAGTCACACAGCCAGTATGTAGCAGAAACTAGACTTGAATCACTTCTTCCTGGCTCCAAGACCAGCACTCTATCCCCTGTACCAAACCATCCTGTATGTGGAGTTTTGTTTATATTCCTCTATATCCTAAGCACCAGCTTTATCTGCCAACATTTCCCAGTGGGAAACCTCTCTGACTCCCCCTTCCTTGTCTGTCAGAGTCCTAAAATTCTGGGGGGGATGATAGATGTATGTATATATTTTTAAAAATCCTACTCAGGTGAGCAGTAATCCCACTTATACACCTTTTTTTCCAGGTTCATGAAGCCAATATGTCTTTTCCCCCAGGGCTCTTAGGGATTAAGCCTTTAATAATTTTAGACCCCTCTAGCACTGAATATTGCAGAGCTGATGAGCCTGCTTCAGGCAGGGGTGGGGTGGTTTGTGTGACTGTCTACGTTCAGCCCTTCTGTGATCTTGGCCAGCATTTTTATTCAATTGCATGCTCATAAAAATGTCTTGGCCATTGGTGGAAAACTTTCTAATCCAGGCGTGGAAAATGGCAGCAGGTATGTACATTCAGGGTTAGTCCTGGCTTTCCTATTTGTAGCTTCCCTCTTCGAGAAGGCTTAGAACCATTCCAAAAGGAATGCAGGAGGGCCGGAGTTGATACTAAAGATACGTATTTCAGAGGTGATATTTACTTTGAGGAGGCAGAGTTACCCCTTCCTTCCCACTTTCCACCCCTTCCATAGTTCCAGAATGCCAGCAGCTGGTAGGAATCAGGTCAGATTAGCGTGGGATAGAGAACCCTTAAGAAAATTCCCCCAGCAAATGGAAATTATTCTAAAACAAATTGATGTGGTTTTTTTTCACCCCATCAGTCCTAGTTGGAGGGTAAACAAACCTGGATTCTGTGCCCTGCTTTCCTGGTACTCTGAGTTTAGAGTGTGGATTCAAAATGTTGAGCAAAGGGGGCAGTTAGGTAGCACAGTGGGTAGAGTGCCAAATGTGATCTCAGATACTCCTTGCTCTGTGACCCTGGGCAAGTCATTTAGCCTCATGTGCCTAGCCTTTCCCCTTCTGTCTTTGAATTGTTACTAAGACAGAAAATGAGGGTTTTAAAAAATAAATAAATTATATATGAATATATAATATTATACATAAATATAAAATTTATATTTTTATATAGAGAGACATATATAGAGAGAGACAGACAGATGATGGGAGGTGGGAGAGAGAGAGAGAGAGAGAGGCAGAGAGACAGACATACAGACATAGATGATGGGAGGTGAGGGAGAGGGAGAGACAGAGAGAGACAGAGAGAGAGACAGAGAGAAACCTTAGTGAATTATGATTATGTTTTTTTTTTTTTAAATTTTTAAACCCTTAACTTCTGTGTATTGACTTATAGGTGGAAGAGTGGTAAGGGTGGGCAATGGGGGTCAAGTGACTTGCCCAGGGTCACACAGCTGGGAAGTGTCTGAGGCCAGATTTGAACCTAGGACCTCCCGTCTCTAGGCCTGGCTCTCAATCCACTGAGCTACCCAGCTGCCCCCTTATGATTATGTTTTAAGGAAAAAAAGCAGTTAAAATAACTGAAGAGAGAGAGAGAGAGAGAGAGACCTTAGTGAATTATGATTATGTTTTAAGGAAAAAAGCAGTTAAAATAACTTGGAAACATTCATTCAAAGAACCCCTAACTTTATCAGTCTCTGCTAGGCACCTGATGACAAAATAGTCCCCGAAACCACCAAAAAATCCCCTTGTTTACTTTCCTTCTTGACACAAAGGCTGCCATTTTTCTTACAAATGAGCTAAGTATGGTATATAGTAGCAAGGACTGCCTTATACCTTCCATTTTATTCCCAGTGCTTAGCATAGTTCCTGGCACCTAGTAGGTGTAAGAAATAAAATTTATATGATATTAATTTTAAAACTTACATAGGTATTGATATATGCTCCCTGGCTGATTGAATTACTTTTTTTTTTCAACCCTTACCTTCCATTTTAGCATTAATAATGTGTATTGGTTCCAAGACAGCTGAGTGGTAAGGGCTAGGCAATAGCCTTAAGTAATTTGCCCAGAATCACACAGCTAGGAAGGGACTGAGGTCAGATTTGAATCCAGGACCTTCCCATCTCTAGGCTTGGCTCTCAATCCACTGAGCCACCTGGCTGCCTCCTGATTGAATTACTTTTGAGATCTTGAGGAAGTCACTGAATATTTCTTAGCTTCTGTTTCCTTCTGTGTAAAATAAGGGGATTAGACCGCTAAGAACCCATCTAGCCCTAAATCTGTATCTGATCCTAACTTTGCTTAAAATGAGAATAATTTGATATTGAAAGGGGTTAAAATACCATGTCACTATCTGTAATTGTATCCATGTCTTTTTTTAAAATAAATTTTGCTTCCTGGGAGTATAATTTATAACATATTACAATTATGTATAATAGACTTACATATCCCATCCATTTCATAATGCATATTTAACCTGTTGGCTTTCAAGGTAACGTTGGCTTGTTTCCCTCCACCCCCATCCCCTTCTTGGCTTCCTCCTCCCAGCCCTTTACCTGCTAGGACAATTCAAGCTTTATCCCAGCCTCCCTAGAAGGTGAAACAAAGCTTTTAATGTTCTGATTGTATATTAATGAACAACTAGGGCAAGGGGCAGCTGCCAAAAAGCGGCAAAGTGAGGGAGCCACCAATATCAGTGTGAACTTTGCACTCTCGAAGTGTGAAACGATGTCGGTGAAAGGAGTTTATTGCACAAGTAAAACCCAGGAATCTCTTTGATGCTCGAATCCCAGCCCTAGTGGAGGAATAAAAATCCATTGACTGATGATTAGAATCTTGGACTTTCCAATTAACCACATCCCCACTGGAAAGGGTACAGACCTGCTGTATAATGCCTACCTGGTGTCCAGCTGGTGTATGGCTCTTTGTATGGAGAAAACACCCTTTCTTTAGGGCACCAGCTGGCCTGGAGAGCCTCGCTGTACCTGGGGAGCCCGAGAATTTAGCAGGAACGTCTGGTTTTGATCACCTTTAGCAGCTCTTAATGAAAAACTGAAGTGTACAGACTGCCTTCTTTTCCTGGTTTGTCTTTTTCCCCTTCTTGGATTTTCCCCCTTCAAATCTAAAATTTTCAGAACTTTTCCTGGCAGAAGAGTTGGTGTCATGTCTGCTGTTTTACATGACTGCTTTTAAAAGAAAGAAGGGGGAAAAATTCCCTTGTGATAAGAGTGACCCTTACATAGGGAAGCCACATCATTCTTTGGAAAGGAAAGAGGAGACTGGATTTGGAGTAAGAGGATCTGGGTTTGAATCAGGCTCATTAATTTTGAGATGATATAGAGTCTTTCCAGATTATTCAGTTCAGTCACCTCATTTTATGGTTGAATAACCAGAGGCCAAGGATCCTGTCGTGTGATACTGGGCAATTCACTTAACTACTTTATGATTTGGTTTCCTTATCTGTAATAGAAAAGCTACAATACTACACCACCTTCCTCAAGAAACTTGTGGTCAGGAACAAGCGAGGAACATTTAAAAAACCTGTATAGTTCCATATATAATAATAATGATAATAATAATAATAAGAAGAAGAAGAAGAAGCAGCAGCTAACATTTACATAGTACTTTAGGGTCTACAAAGCTCTTTACCAGTATTCTCTCATCATCTTGTCATCCTTGGAATATATTTGAACTGAAAACAGTCATAGGGTCATACATTTAGAGTTGGAATGGGAATCTTAAAGGCTAGCTTATCTGATCCTGCCATTTTACAGTTGAAGAAACTGAGGCTTAGGGAGACTTAGTGATTCATCCAAAATTATCCAAGAAATAAATACCAGAACCAGGACTCAAATTCAGATCCTTTCTACACCCAGTATGCTTTCTTTTGGTCTGTACTTTAAAAAAAATTGGTTAGGTATACAAGCCAACACTGATGGGGGCTTTTTCCTATTAAATGGGAAATGATGAATTCAGCTTTGTATCTCTCTTAGTTCAAGAAACATTGTAGCCTAGTCGATAGAATGTATTAGAAGGAGTTTCTTTATCTGGACTTTCCAAATATCTATAAAACTGCAAATCTCCTAATCTCTCCTACTATCTAGTTGTTAAACTCTGCCTTTAATGGAATGAATGAATGGAGTTTTTTCCTTTATGTCAAAACCAGAGACTTTCCTGGAAAGGCAAAAACACCTCACTTCTCTTTCCTCTCTGACCCCCCAAAGGGGGGAAGGGAGGAAGAAAGAAAGAAAGAAAGAAAGAGAAAGAAAGTCAGTCTTGAGTTGACTGAATATCGGTGGCAGTTCATAGCCTGCATAGCTTTCTAGTTAAGTTTTACGACCCAGTGTTCACTATTAGGAGGGAAATAACAAAATCTGCAGTGTTGTAGCCTGGGCAGCTCCCAGTATTCCAGTATTTATAGTTGGGTCTGTTGTTTCAGCAGGTCTCAGGCATTTTCTTAGCTCTTAGGCTAGCCTGCTGTTGGCTGTTTCTGCCCTGGGGCCATAAATTAGACAGAAATTCTGTTCTTGGGTCTTCCAAACCTGGCCAAGGTCATTGCTCTGGACAGGTTTACTGCCAGGAGGTGTGAAGAGCCTGTTGTCTCAGTGAGTCTTGCAGAGCCGGAAGAAAAGAAGTGGGGGAGGGAAGACACATTGAACCTGAGCAGCTGGAGGGGTCTGCTGAGATATAGAACTAATTGAAAACTCTGGCTTGTGGGCCTTAATGGAAAGGGAAGTTCTGTAGGTGGTGGGTCTGAAGCTTGGAGAATGGATTTGCCTCATTCATTTTGAAATTAGAGAACTCTCTAGCTCTGTGGGAGTTTGGATCTTCTGAAATCCTTTCTTATTTAATTACTCCATGAATAATTTAGTTCTAACTCTGTGCTTCTGTGTGCTTCCCTCCACTCCCCAATCTACCACAAACTAAAAAAAAAAATACCCCAAACTCAATCTTTTTGTTGACAAAAGAATTAAGTCAGTGGGTTGGAATTCTATTGGAAAGTTTTAAGAAACTGGATTGGGAACCATCCACTGTGGGCTCTTTTATTATTTTCTGTAGAAATTTACTGTAAGGTTCCTTTTATAATTTTTTTATTTCTTTATGAATTATTTTATAAGTTATTTTATTGATGAAGTTTTACTTTTTTGCTTTTTCACAATATCACTTAAAAACAAAAACAACTCTTAACCTTCTGTCTTAGAATCCTTACTGTGTATCTGTTCCAAAGCAGAAGAGTAGTAAGGACTAGACAATTGGGGTTAAGGTGACTTGTCCAGGATCACACAGCTAGGAAGTGTCTGAGGCCATATTTGACCTCAGGACTGACCACTACTAGCCATGATTCTCAGTCCACTGAACCACCTAGCTGCCCCCTACAATATCACTTCCAGATGACTCCCCTTTCCTCTTTCCCACTCCCCAATTCTCCTTTGTTACAAATGAGTACAATTACCTAAAACAAAATCAGTATTTTAGCCAGGTTTGACATTGGTTTCATTATGAAGTCCTTTGGGTCCTCTGTTGACCAGCTTCCTCCTGCTTTCATCATTTTTTCCTTGATCATTTCTGCAGTCATTCTGTGAACCCTCTTGGATCTGCCTATTTGAGTAGACAGCCTTCCACTTCTCTCTGAATTCTTCCTATTTTTTGGTGTGTGGTAGTCCCAGTCTGTTCAGATTTTCCCCCATATGGCCACACTTAAGTTCCCTTTCCCAATACAGATCCAGGACTCTTCCTTTTGAAATAGCAGCTTTCCTCTTTTATTTTTATTATCAATTTTTTGTTGTTGTGGTTTAAGTTACCTGGGGGCACTCGTGCCTTGAGGAGAGTGTCACGCTCAGATTTTTCAGACATCTCCTGGCACATCTAAACAGATGGGGTTGGCTCCATACTTATTATTTCACCTGACTGCTTAAAAAAAAAAAAGCCTTCTAATCAGGGCGCCCTGTTTATAGGGAAGCCGCATGGGACTGTGTAAAGGAAGGAACTTCCTTTACCTGGATGGGGGAGGTCAGAGTCCTGCCTTGCTTTGCTCAGGGCCCCTATCTGGATCCTTTGTCTCGCAAAGGAGGTTTGGGGATCAGGTTTAAATAGTGGAATGATAGACTAGAGAAGAAGGTAAATTTGTAGTTGAGGGAAAATTCGAATGAAACACAATATAAGACAGTTCATTTTTTTTTTTTGTTTAACTAATACCTTCTGTCTTAGAATTGATACAAGTTTTGGTTCCAAGGCTTAGAGTGATGAGGGCTAGACAAATGGAATTAAATGACTTGCTCAGGATGACATAGTTAAGAAGTGTCTGAGCTCAGATTTGAACTCGGCTCCTTCCAATTCCAGGTCCCATTTTTGGAAAGTTTTATTGACAAATGGGGAGTGTCCACAGGAAGGCCATCTGAGATGGTAAAGAACCTCAAGATGAGCTTGTAAAAATTGTTAAAAAGAATTGACCATGTTTATTCTGGAGATTTGGGGTGGGGAGACCCTCAAAATGGTGCTCCTATGGAAGGAAGATTGGATATGTTCTTGGTCTCAGAGGGCAGAACTGAGGGTAGTGGGAAGGGCTGGAAAATACCCCAGATTAAATTGGGACTTGATGTTTGGAGATACTTCCTAAATAGAGGCAGTGGGTTCCCCCTCACTCAGGTCTTCAGACAGTCAGTCTAAGGCTGGATGATCCCCGGTGGTCCATGTTTTCCCCTCAGGCAGTGTAGGTCAGGCTTTATGGGACCCTGGACCAGTGTTGGGGAGTTTTCCACTTAACTTTTTCCCCAGGAGTTGGCAAAGGCAGGTTATATAAGGGTAGGCAGATAATAGAGGTGATAGGATCATCCTTGAGGTGTACAGTGGTTAATGGGTAACCCGGTTAATAAGGCTGATTGAGGACATTTATGTGTTCTCACCGCTACAGAGGCTCATAAATATAGGCTCTTTATTGTCTGTTTAGAATAAATCGACAGCTTTTTAGCCTACTTGCAACGCCAAGGTTTTGGTTTTCCTTTTGTTTGTACACTTGTCTCTGGGCTTGTCCCCTTTTTTATAATGTTGGGAACAAACCCGAAAAAGCCTTGGACTGTTCATGGGAAATTCACTTTTTTCTTCTTCCCTCATTGTTCTGAGTTTTTAGCTTTTCCAGCTCCCATTGTGTTCCTTCAGAGG
The DNA here is from genome assembly GCF_016433145.1 of Gracilinanus agilis. Taxonomy (NCBI): domain Eukaryota; kingdom Metazoa; phylum Chordata; class Mammalia; order Didelphimorphia; family Didelphidae; genus Gracilinanus; species Gracilinanus agilis. The sequence goes on along the minus strand of NC_058130.1, from coordinate 31,154,386 downwards.
AGAAGGGACTCATTCTGGAGTTATAGGATGATATTTAGAGCTGGAAGGAAGTTTATGTAGTTTATAGATCTTGAGAACGAGAAGGAAGATGA